>NC_139807.1:28341077-28411077 GCF_963457635.1 Microchirus variegatus | reverse complement strand
AATGATACTGATGAACACATGAACATTTCAGAGTGATACTGATGAACACATGAACATTTCAGAGTGATATTCATGAACACATGAACATGTCACAGATGGATACTGATGAACACATGAACATGTCACAGAATGATACTGATGAACACATGAACATGTCACCGAGTGATAATGATGAACACATGAACATGTCACCGAGTGATAATGATGAACACATGAACATGTCACAGATGGATACTGATGAACACATGCACATGTCAGAATGATACCGATGAACACATGAACTTGTTACAGGCAGACACTGTTGATCACATAAACATTTCAGAGTGATACTGATGAACACATGAACATGTCACAGAATGATATTGATGAACACATGAACATGTCACAGAGTGATATTGATGAACACATGAACATGTCACATACTTTTTTAAACTCACCTGTTTGTATCTTTGGACACAGGACACACATTGATTTTTGACTGAAACATTAAGATGTTTGAGCTGTAACCCTGAAATTACCCTTTTTAATTAAGCTCTGTGTGTTATTGAAGAATAAACATGGCCACACCCTCAGGTCACAGTTGTTAGGTAATGTTGTGCTGTGACATCACAGGTGTCGACCGGGCCGCATCAGTGTGTTTAACGAACGCGCTTGGAAAACCTTCAACTTCCTTTATGGCGCGTTGTTAGCCAACAGCAGTTGCCTTGCGCTGTGCAGCGGCAATACTTTGCAGAACTATACGCGACCACAGTCCAACGATGAAAAGAACAACCGTCCGCATCTGTGTCAACATCTGTGAAGCAACAACAGTTTCAACAGGCCAAGCAGCTGCAGGTGAAACCTGAGCCACAGACCTGTGAACTCTTACCTTTAGCTGCACACGCGTAATCAATGTAGCACAGCAGTGAAGTCTGATATCGATGTCAGTGAATGCATCGTCTGTCTGCAGGACTAAATCAACCTGAACCCTGAACACATCATCACCTGAGTACATCGGTTAGTATTGTATCGGTATCGTGAAAGGCACTTTATAAATCTAATTTATTATTATTATTATTATTATTATTATTATTATTATTATTATTATTATTATTATTATTATCACCACCTGAACACATCACCTGAAGATCACCAACACCTCAATCATGGAGAGGTCCTTTCTTGTTGTGCTACTTCACTGTGACGACCTCTGACCTGTCAGGTACATGGAGGGTGGGGCAATTGAGAGTCTCGCCTTCCTAAACACACACACACACACACACGCACGCACGCACGCTTGACGCACGCACGCACACACACAGAAACAAACATGTCAAAAGGGCGGGGCCATCTGCGAGGGTTCACGTGTTCTGACCCGTCACTGGATGCGGGGGAGGTATGATGATGTCACGGCGAGTCTGTGGTGCGGTGTGCTGCCCACACAGGTACACAGCAGTGAGACTGATGTGGGGCGTAGCCACGGCGACAGATGTCTGTGGCCTCATTATGGGCTCTGAAAACTGTTTGCTGACAGGTAGGTGGAGCCTTCTGGACACAAACTATACCAGGAATACACAATCTAAACACCAAAGGACCAAACGTCAACATAGCTTAGCGACAATGAAAACACGCTAGTTGGATCCTCTTTGGTCACGGTCAGTGTGTTTACGTTCATGTTTAAAGTCTGATCCAAGACAATACTTCACTTTTCTTAATGTCATAAACACGTTAGTTGGACTAATCTTAGTTCGGCTAGCCTTAGTCAGACTAACATACCTGGATAATGGGATTCATAGTCCGATTAGTCTTGCATGTATAACTTAAGACTTGTCGCTCTGCTGCAGCATCCTCCATACATAGAAGTGCTGCGTATCCACTCTGACCTCTGACCTATCGCAACTGAGCAGAGCTGACACACAACCAGTGACCTTTGACCCATGCGAATGGATGAGTATCAGCTCTGATGCACCGTTCAGCATCCAGTGTGTTTTCGTCTGTGAGCCTCAGTCTATGAGATGGTTCAGACCAAATGAGTGGATGAAGGAAAAGTGGATGAATGAGTGAGGGAAAGCACTAGTAATGGAGCTTTAATACAAACATGTCATTCAAACAAGAGTCGTGACTGAGGAGAAAATGACAGTGTTTGTGTTAATTTCACTTTAGAATGTAGTATAATGTATTTTATATTTGTTTTGATTGAAGTATAATTTATCCATGTTGTTAAAGTCATAAATCAGCACATGAAGCTTTTCTCTGTGAGTGTGTGTCTGTGTTTGTGTGCGACTGTGTGTGTGTGTCCAAGTGTCTCTCTGTGTGTGTCTGTGTGAATGTGTGTCTGTGTTACTGTGTGTGTGTGTGTGCAACTGTGTGTGTCTGTGTTACTGTGTGTGTGCGCGCGCAACTGTGTGTGTGAATGTGTGTGTATCTCTGTCACTGTCTGTGTGTGTGTGTGTGTGTGCAACTGTGTGTTACTGTGTGTGTGCATGCAACTGTGTCTGTCTCTGTGACTGTGTGTGTCTCTGTGACTTTGTGTGACTGTGTGTCTGAGTGTGTGTGTGAATGTGTGTGTGTTTCTGTGATTGTGTGTCTGTGTGTGAATGTGTGTGTTTCTGTGACTGTGTGTCTGTGTGTGCGTGAATGTGAGTGTGTCTGTGACTGTGTGTGTTTGTTTGTGTGCATGCGTGCGCGTGTGTGTGTGACTGTGTGTGTGTGTGAATGTGTGAGTGAATGTGTGTGTTTTTGTGACTGTGTGTCTCTCTCTGTGTGTGTGTGTGACTGTGTGTGTCTCTGTGACTGTGTGTGTTTCTGTGACTGTGTCTGTGTGTGTGTGTGTGTGTGACTGTGTGTGTCTCTGTGACTGTGTGTGTGTGTGTGAATGTGTGAGTGAATGTGTGTGTTTCTGTGACTGTGTGTCTCTGTGTGTGTGTGTGTGTGTGTCTCTGTGACTGTGTGTGTTTCTGTGACTGTGTGTCTGTGTGTGTGTGTGTGTGTGTGTGTGTGTGTGTGTGTGTGTGTGTGTGTGTGTGTGTGTGAGACTGTGTGTGTCTCTGTGACTGTGTGTGTGTGTGAATGTGTGAGTGAATGTGTGCGTTTCTGTGACTGTGTGTGTGTGTTTGTATTGTTCAGTGTGAGGCTGTAAAACTGAGTTCTGGTAAAAACAACGTTTGATTTCTTTGGTCAATAAAGATTTTAATATTCAATCAAACTCTCACTGGCTCATTTTCATCAATGATCAGTAACTATAGATATTAGGACGATCAGCGACTGAGTTTTTAAAAGATTGGAAACGTTGACATTCAGCAGTGACTCAGCATAAATGTCCAAACTCTAAAGAAGCAGGATGTGGTTTCTGTCATTTCCTCTTTCACATTAAAGTTAGTGGACAGAGTGGGAGACATGATGGAGGAGGTCCAGGAAGAACTAAACCAACCCTCCTAATCACTGTGTCACAGCTCATCATCACTTCATAAAAACACAACACAACACAACACAACACAAGAAGTGTGTTGCACACAGTCAATCCTCTATAGCTGTAATCAGATCAAAAAGCCTCCAGTCACTGTTACTGTTACAACTCTACAGAACAATCAGTGAGGTAACACTGAATGACCTTTGACCTACAACCGGAACTCTGCCCCAGCCTCAAATGTCTTATTTTGTCACTTCAGTGTTTGAAATCCTTTGTTCAGATTGACCTCAGTGACACAAAATGACCACACGAGGCAGCAGATTTTCACAGATCACAGATTTTCTCTATGGACTTTGGTGTGGGAGAGTGAGTGGGTTGTGTATGTGTGGGTTTTAGTATGACTGTGTGTGTGTGAGAGAGAGAGAAAGTGTGTTTGTGTGGATGTCAAGTGTGCACTTAAACAACAACAACAACAACAACAACAACGACAACAACAACGACAACGACAACGACAACGACAACAACAACAACAACAACAACAACAACAACAACAACAACAACAACAACAACAACGGTTAAATCCTGCCACTGATGAGTAAGACTAACACACAAGAGAGCTTTATTTATTTAAACTTTTTAACTATTTAACTCATTGGCTGCCAGCCATATTCAGAGCGCAGGGAGCCCCTTGCAGCCAAGCGTTTTACAGCATTTCGACTGATTTTCCAAGACTCACAGAACAGTGTTCTATGACTAGAAGACGACTCTGTGTAAAAAGAGAAATGACCAAAAGAAAGAGTAGACTTTCTCTTTTCATCAGGAAAAAAAGTGTGTCGGTCATTTAGTAATAGGCAGTAGAACATAGAGCAAAACAGGGAGAAAACAAGCTTTTTGAGCAAAGAAACCTGTCAAGCAGAACAGTGATTGTGGTGCAGAAGAGTGAGTTTGATGCAGAACAGTGATTGTGGTGCAGAACAGTGAGTGTGGTGCAGAACAGTGACTTTGGTGCAGAACAGTGACTTTGGTGCAGAACAGTGATTGTGGTGCAGAACAGTGACTTTGATGCAGAGCAGTGACTTTGGTACAGAACAGTGACTTTGTTGCAGAACAGTGATTGTGGTGCAGAACAGTGACTTTGGTGCCGAATTGTGGTGCAGAACAGTGATTGTGGTGCAGAACAGTGACTTTGGTGCTAATATGTTTTATTTAGTGACATCTGAAGTGGTTTCCTTCCATAAAACAGCTAAAACAACCCTGAGAAATGTCTTTTGACAGCAAAATAATAATTTATTCACAAATATATAACCAAGACTTCATCGCACTGCCAACAGGAGTGCAAGCTTTTGCTTACATCTCAACTATTGTATAACTTCTATTTACAGAATTGCTTTTGTATTTTTTTCTTATTTCTTTACTTTGTCATTTATGCATGTATTCTATTATCTATAATTGTTTCCTCGTTCCTGTTACATTTGTAATATGTTTGACTTTTTTATGTCAGTAACAAAGGTAATATTTGCATCTATTTTCCAAAACAATATATTATTAAATGAAGATGTTTAGACTCCTCCTCCTCGTCGTCTTCAGCTTCTGAGACCAGGGTTTAAAAGAAAGTGAAAAGAGACGGAGAAGATTGTCACATGATATGGCCGAGAAAACATCGGTGTTAAGAGAAATAAAGTGTGTCACATCTTTCATCAACCAGCAAAGCTCAGTGTCAAAAAGCATCAGATAACACAGTTAGGTGTTAAAAGTATTACATTTTATTTACATTAAATTTCTTCTCAACAATGAACCACAGCTAACATATTAGCACATATTATTCTGTGCGTTTAGTGTATGTAAATGAGTGCAATAGCCCTTTAATGTGTCATCGACTCTGATGCTGCCTCGAGTCTGGAGTTATCGACTGTGAACGTTGTTACCATTCCTCGTGAGATTTACGGTGTGTACATTCTCCACATACGATGGCGTCGTGACTGAGCCGTGATAATCTGCGATAATCTGCGATAATCTTCATGTCATAATCTGCAGCAAAAGTGAGAGAAATGAGCATGTGATTGTAGCCGATGGTAAAACCACAGTGGTGTGTTTATGTAAGTGACGTCCGAGCATCTGACCACAGCAGTCAGCTGGCTGTGATTTCTAAGAAAAAAAACTATATTTCCCTGGACCAGGAGTCACATGGGGTAGAGGAACTGAGTCTACCATCTGAGCGGGAGACGGGAAAAGTGGTCCCCCTGCCACTTTGTTAACATCTGTGCGTTGACAGGAGCTCCCATGCCTTTCGCATCACAGTCCAACCTACATCCGAAGGATAAACCATAATCACAGAGTTGTTATCATATAGTAATAAATTAAAGGGGTCATATTATACCCTATTTGTCCCAAGTTAACCTAGTTCCCTGGTGTCCTAATATCTGATATCCTATATGTTCAATCACCCTGCCAAAACAGCCCTGTTCAGAACGCTCTGTTTAGTATTATCTCTTTAGGTCCACCTTAAAAAAAAAGTAAAATGAAACTTAAGGGACAGGAAATGACATCAGCCACAGAGGCTACTGGGAGCTAACAGCAGTTAGCATTTGGAAAAGTGATCATTTGCAGGCTCTAGCAGGCACATTGCCGTCATATACAACATGTATCCACTGGACAGATAAATCCTCTGAGGTTGGAAGTTTGTGTAGAACTCTGTGCTGCACTGTGGAGCCAAGAATAAAACACTTTGCGGACTTCACGGACTTCCAGTTTTCGGATACCGTTGCCCTCACCTGCACTCTCGTGTGTTTTACAGACAAAGCGGAGCTCCGCAAGACAACAATTCCAGGAATTTAGCGCATTGTGACGTAACAATGAGTGCACAAGTCAACATCGCGTGTTTTGTCTCCTGTACTTAGACTGAGGAGGACCAGAAAAACATAAGTGATCATCTTTTTTCACACGTTGGTGACTGGTAGGACCTCCAGGGTCCCACACATTAGGGTGTAAATGATTAAAAAGTTGATTTTGCATTATATGGGACCTTTAAATACCTCTCCAAAATGAAATAATAAAAAAATATATGTGTTTCTACAAAATCATTTCTATTTATTGAAGGCTCAAATGAAGAGAGTAAATGCTTGTGCGAGTGCATGTTGCTCAGGAGAAACAATTCCTCTTCAAAAGTCAAGACCAGAGTGAGATCAGATGAGGTGGAGCTTTATTTATACCCTCCCAGATTATGGAGCATACCACCTGGAGAAAAGAAATGGGGGTGTGTTCTCAAGCATATATGATGTCGAGCTTTCCTTTGAACCTTATGACCTACTCTAGTCAAATTTTTAACATAACATATTCATCTTTTTTTTCAAAATAAAACAATTAACTTGTTTTTATCGCATCGAATTGTAAATATTTAATCCCTTAGGTAGGTTTGAGCCTTTCTTTTCTTTATTATGCCCATTGTTTTCCAAGTTTTCTGATATTTTATTACATTTACAGGGTCAGGATATAGGTCTTAAAGGTCAGGATAAGGTCAGGGGAAGGGAAAAAAAGAATTTCATTCATCCATGCTCCATTCAGTCCTATGTAGCATCACAACCAAGTCTCATTAAGACCATGTGGAATTAAAGTGCCTCTCTGTCTCTGGGCCGCATTCCAAACCTGAATCCCAGACGTGCTGAACAAAGCATTAAACCAGCGGAGTGTGGATAATTATTAGTTTTGTTTATTCATTTGGTTCATAGATTAGACACCCACACTTGCTGTTTCACGAATTCGTCCAATGGTTTTGATTTGGGAATTTTGGTGTTTTTTTCTGAATGCAGCAATAATCCTATGGATATAGAGAATTCCCCTTTCTGTAAAGGACCATTTAAAGTTAAGTACTCTGACCGGCTTCACCGAGGAGGCACAATCTGAGGTTTAATTTGGAGGAACCTCTTGTAAGAATTTCTAAGGACGGTCCGAGAGTACCCCCTGCTGGCCAAATCAGAGAAGAGCACTTTAGAGGCCTTAAATAAGTCTTCCTTCTGTGTGCAGATCCTGTGGATGATGAGTATGTTTCGGGAGAAAGCTGGTCTTATGCAACAGTGCATGTGTATGTCTCTTTGAAAACAAAATATTATGTCCAATCGATTAGTTTGATTAAAAGTGGACCCCTTAAATGTGGTTGTGTCCAAAAAATTGTAAAAGCCAGTAGTGAAAGCCGACCTATTGTGGATGTTAAGTCTCCAATAATTCTTCTCGTTCAACTTAACAAGACATCATAACTGTGCGCTCTGTAGTAACAGATAGATGACTGACTACCGTAAATTCTAGAATAAAGGCACCAACAAATTTAACTTGACAGATGTCACTTTGGTCTTCATCTTCCTTGCCATATGTGTCCTCCTCTGTCCCACTATCATGGGTTCCCAAACCTGAAAATATTAAAGTGATCAATCACATTTTGGATTTTGATAAACCATTGATATTTATATTTAGACAAGAGAACCTTTACATTTACACTGAAAGACATTTTGTGTGTTTTCACTTTTTTTCTCAATAGAAAACAGCTCAACTTGACTGTTATAAAAAATAATTTATTGCAGCATTGAATAGTTGTTTCAGTATTGACAGTCTTCTTATCAATAATACACATTTGCATCCACTTCAGTCCACCGGAGACGACGTGAACGCCCGTCTGATACATGATACGTTTAGGTGACGCACAGTTCTGACGATGCAGTGGAAAACAGGTTCACACAAAAACTCATTGAACAACATGAACAAACAAACACATGTAGAACAGTTTCCGGGATACAGTTCAGAATATAATAAACTTAGACATCTGCAGTCTCATTCACTGATTTGAAATTGCTGCGCAGGGAAATCTGTAAAGTCACTGCTCCACTGGTAGGATTTTAAATATTTTCTATAGTCTATTAGGAATGTTACAGAATTATGCTCAAAATATTGAAAGGAAAAATCTACCTCAACAGTTACTCACGTGTGATACTGCGTGTTATTACTTGGTGTATTTATATTTTAACAAGTGACCACTAAGAGATTATATGAGCAATTCAAGTTTTAGCGTCACTCTAAATCAAAAAGTGGAGGTATGTTCTCAAGATGTTTTTATTTTTTTTGCACCCGAGCTCAAATAGGAGATTTTATTAAGTGAGGCTTCTGTGAAGTGTCTAAAATCTGTTGTTTTTTTTTGTCCCTGCTGCTATGTTATCAGTGAGGTTCACTCCTCATCCTCATGCAACCACACTGTACTATTCCGTTAACATTACTTTTTAGTTTCTACTCAGTGTCTACTGTGTGCTGGCTCAGCATTTTGACACCCGTCTTGTTAACATCTAACACATCACATAATGTACACTGCTGTCAGCTCAGACTGAAACGGGGCAGACAAGGACACGGACCTCCAGCAGGACGCTGAGGACCAGGAACACAAAGTACAGTACGAACATGGTCAGGCCCAACTTCCGGCTCATCTTCCAGCGACAGCTGGCGATGGAGATGATGACGAAGAGGAGCATGAGGAAGAGCAGCACGATGGCGCAGAACAGGCCGTTGGAGCGGACGGTGACGGGTTTGCCGTCGTGCAGCAGAGTGTACAAGAGCCACGGCACCGGCAGACTGAAACCAGAGAGGACAGACGTGTTCCTGTCACCAGTACACAGCTGAGGTACTTCTACTGCATTTCAGGGGAAAATAGTTTTGCTGTGCTCTAAAAAATAAATTAGATTTTTTCTTTTCATTTCTTTTTGTATATGTTCAAAATGTTGTCGTTTTTGTAGAAAGTTGTAGTTACATTTCAAGGGAAAAAAAAGGGGGACATATTATACCCTGTTACTCCAAGTGAACCTAGTTCCCTGGTGTCCTAATGAACATGTCTGTGACATGCTTTGGTCAAAATACCATAAGGATGAAGCACCACAGCAGTTCAATCACCCTGCAAAAACAGCCTTGTTCAGAACACTCTGTTTAGTAGTATCTCTTTAGGTCCACCTTAAAGGTCCACCTTAAAAAAAAGTCAAGCCACAGAGGCTACTGGGAGCTAACAGCAGTTAGCATTTGGAAAAGTGATAATTTGCAGGCTCTAGCAGGCACATTGCCGTCATATATAACATGAATCCACTGAGGCTGGAAGTTTGTGTAGAACTCTGTGCTGCACTGTGGAGCCAAGAATAGAACTTTTTGCAGACTTTGCAGACTTTGCAGACTTCCTGTTTTCACGGATACCATTGCCCTCGCCAGCACTCTCGCGTGCTTTACGGACAAAGCGGAACTCCGCGAGACAACAATTCCAGGAATTTAGCACATTTTGACGTCCCAATGAGTGCGGAAGTCAACATTGCGTGTTTTATCTCCTGTACTTAGACTGAGGAGGACCAGAAAAACATGAGTGAGTCATCTTTTTTTACACTTTGCCGACTGATAGGACCTCCAGAGTCCCAAATATAATGATTTAAAGGTGCCATATATGAGAATGTGGCCAAAAACGGTTACTACATTCAATTTCAAAATTCCAAGGTCTTTTAGGTGCTTTCTGACGTAACTGGCAACCCGTCGTTGCTCAGCAGCTGAGACTCTACTGACTGCAATGATTGGTAGATGACGGTAGGTGGCGCCACATGCCCAAACATGATTTCAAAACATAAACATGATTTGCAGTCTGCATAATATTTGTGAATGTGAATATTTTGTCTGTACTGTTGTAGTTGGTCAGTTTGTCGTATAAACATTATTCCTGAGTCTCTGTGACATATTAAGAGGATTTTATGGCCAGTTGCTTTAGATTTATTACATAATGCACCTTTAAATGATCAAAAAGTTGATTTTGATGTGGTTTTGATGTTTTAGTCTTACCTTAAATCACTGTTCTTAGTCTTTGTCGGGATATTGTCGATACTATAGTGCAGAAACTCACCCGACAGTGATGTCAAAGATGTTACTGCCCACTGAGCTGGACACAGCCATGTCACCCAGACCTTTACGGGCCACGATCACACTGGTGATCAAGTCTGGGATCGACGTCCCGGCTGCCAGGATGGTCAGACCCATGATTTCCTCTGAGATACCCACAGTCTCACCAACCTGTGCAAAAATAACAACCTCGGTTTACAGCACAGAACAGTAGAAAAACAGTCACTTTGCTCAAATCAGCTTCCAGGAAAAATACGTGGTGTGTTGTGGTGACACACCTGATGAGCCCACCACACCATCATGTAGGAGAAAATGCCAATCCACAGGATGGAGCCAATGAATGTCATGGCAAAATATCTCCTGGATGCCTACAAAAACAAAGAGTCAGATCAAATCATTTCAGAATAACTGCAGCAGAAAATGTCCTATAAACGTGTGGAAACTGGTTCAGTATATGACATATGTGACCCGCCACGGACCAAAAGGGAACAAGTCGGCCGAGCGCAAAACGAGAAAAACAGGAAAACGTTTTTTTTTTCACAGCTCGGTACTGTATTATTACAATGAGAATGATGCGCACATCGAAACTTTTGTTCGGTCAGATGAGCGTATTATAAGTCGTAAGAGGAGGCCCTCTTTGAGATTTTATACACCCGCAGGTTCAGTTTGATCATTCAAATGCTTTGAGACGAAACTCCCGTGTTCGAAACCTAACATTGCATTGAATGATGTGTGAATGCCACACCTTTGCATGCATGAATCACACATGATTAACACAATGTGTGATGAACGTGTTAATTACACGTGCAATTCATGCACATAAAGGTGTGGCATTCACAC
Source organism: Microchirus variegatus (assembly GCF_963457635.1). Taxonomy (NCBI): domain Eukaryota; kingdom Metazoa; phylum Chordata; class Actinopteri; order Pleuronectiformes; family Soleidae; genus Microchirus; species Microchirus variegatus. Next base: position 28,399,952 of record NC_139807.1, on the reverse strand, counting down.
ATAATTCAAGCAATACTACTGATCAATCTATACTGATTCAGTGATAAAGTGCCTGTTAACATGAACTATGATCTGAAACAAGTGTTTTGTTATTTTTTTTCAGAATCCTGGGCATAAGGATTGGCATTTGAAGTTGCTGCCAACCCATGTGTCCAAGGCCTCAGTGTGGCGTCAATACATGAGGTCGGCTAAGGCTCTTGGTATGTGTATAAATTGATTTCTATACAATAGCCAAATGCTTATATAGACTGCTATATGTAATGTGTAAAATGTGATTTTTTTGGAAAAATAAAATAATTATTTTCATTGTGGTTCTTGCTGTCAACAGGTAGTGGAACACAGCTCTCCTGAAAGTCGCCTCAATATTCCGCAGCTTGTTGGAACGGCAGATGGCAGAGTGATAGTAAAGACCATCGACTGGCAGACACATCTGAGTCCCTACTTTCGGAAGCTCCCACAGATCAAGAGTTATCAGCACTTTAGGTATTTATATTCAAAATTCTGCATTTTATAAATAAAAAAATCACAAATGGACATGATAGTGTTCCATGTGAACTTTGAGCCATGTTTTAAATATCCTGTTGTGTGCTTCTATTCTGTCACAGCTTTGATGCCAACAGACCAGGTGTGGTGCTTGCTCAAACTCACAGTGATGCAGAGCCTATCGAGTTTCAGCTACTGCGCAACCCAGGAGTTCTGCCCCCTGTTGACAGTCTTCCCGTCCTGGCCCCACCTGGACTGACCATGGACAGGCAGACGTATCTTTTTGAAAAAATCAGGCCTTTCTGTTCTGATGAGGCAAAATACTTCACATGCACCAAAGGTTACAGCACAGAAGAGTAAGCAGAAGAGGGTGCGTTTGTGATGTCATCATTTAGTCCGCATATCAACTGTGATGGACAGAGTGGGTACAGCCACATTGTGGGGGAGGAACTGGTATTGAAGATGATAATATAGTCCATGGTCTGGAAAATATTCCTTCACACACTTAGATATATTTTATTTCTTTATTTTAGTTCTATGCACCATATATCTGGAACAAACTCCCAGAAAACTGAAACTCTCACCTCTTTTAAATCAAGAGTGAAGACTTTTCTGTTTGCCGCTGCATTTCAGTAATTTCCAATACTGCACTGTAACCTCTATTCCTTATATATACTCTTGATTTTATTTTTTATCTTTTTATTTTATTTGTATCTAATTTATTTTTGAATCTTAATCTTTAAATTTTACCTGCTTGTTTTTATTTTGATGTTATATCTGATTTTATAAATGTCTCTTTTCTATGCTTTTTAATGCTTTATGTAAAGCACTTTGAATTACCTTGTTGTTGAAATGTGCTATACAAATAAACTTGCCTTGCCTTGCCTTACATTGACATGAACTACGTTCATTCCTTTTTTTTCCAAACTGCTACACTGTTACTGTCCTGTGGGCTAACAGACATCAGATGTCACCGACAGCTAGACTGGGTGGGGGGTTGTGACCATGTTAATGTCATGCAAATGAGCAGCTATTGGCCTGGCTCCTCAAGAAGGTCGAAATCTTTCAGGCTGAATTTCTCCCTAAAGCAGTTTGAGGAGTGCCTACATTCAAATGACCACATCTTCCTCAAAAATGATCAGATGGACATGGGTTTGACATTGTTGGAAAGCTTAGATATCACACTTTCGGAATCTGTAAATAACTCCAAATGTCCCGAAGTAGACATGTGAACCCTTTTGCCATGGCTGGACACATATAGTATATAAGAGATGGGTTTGTGCTCACCAGGTTGCGGACATCCGGCAGCGTGAGCCACAGCGGGAACATGATGGGCAGCAGGAACAGATAGGTGGCTTGTTTACGTCTGGTCTCAGGCCACTCTAAAGACAATGGCTCAGTTTTCTCTTCTTCCTCCTCGTTTTCCTCCTCCTCCTTGTTTTCATCATCATCGTCATCGTCATCGTCATCATCATCAGTGTCATCTTGACCCTCAGAGGACTCACTGCTTCCCTCGTCGCTGCTCTTGTCCTCAGAGTTGCTCTTTGAGCCTCCTGCTGCTGCTGCTGCTGCTGCAGTCGCCTGCAGGAGAAACAACACGAAACAACGAGACGGTTTCCACTTTGAGGTGACATAATTATCACATGATGAGAGGACAGAGACAGAGGCTGAGTAACAGGGCTAGGTGCCCTTGGCTGAAGTTTTGTGTTTTGCTTCCTTGTCCTGGAGAAAAGTCTATATTTTAAAGCAGATCCATGACAGACCCTCTATGTTATTCTCCTCCTGAGGTTTCTTAGGTCTGACCCAGTGTCAGTGCTACAGTGTCAGCTGTGTTACTTGATGGTGACCCTATCAAGTCACCATCAAGTCACCATGTGTTTGTGGTGTTTTGAACAAACCAAAACACCACAAACACAGAGTTTGTGTCACTCAAATAACACATTAAAGTTGTAATAATACATAATCATAATCTGGCTATACCATTGTTATCAGTGAAGCCAGTATTTAAATTCAACATTTATGTCTTAATACGAAACATCTCTTAAATGTATCACTGAACAACACTGGTGTGTTCATCATAAACACTAGAATTGCAGTGACTGGTCAATCTACACTCTTAGAAATAAGGGTTCCAAAATTGTTCTTCTACAAGGGCTGAGGTTCTGAGGGTTTTTCAGAACCATTTGCTTCTGAAAAACCCTTTCCCGAAAAATAGGTTTTCAAGGGTTCTTGGTAACACTAAGGGTTCCTAAAGCCTAAAAAGGGTTCTCCTATGAGGACAAGCCGAAGGGCCTTATATGGTTATACTTAGCACTTTTATTTCTAAGAGTGTAGAGAGAGCAAAGCTGTACCACCACTAGGGGGCACTAAATCTCCTTAGTACATCCTGGTGTGTTGACAGTTTGGTTTTCTGAAACATCATCTTTTATGTGAAGCTCATTTCTGTATGTGGTCATTATTTGTACCTTTGATTTTTCCGGCTGGTCAACCGTCTTCTCAGTCGTCTCCTCTGCCTTGGGAGGCTGTGAAGTGCTGGGCTCAGCTGCGGCGCCCTCTGGTGGACCGGCATCACCATCTGAGAAGAGGGAAAACGCAGAATGAGCAGAATGATGAATGTTCAGTTTGTATTTATTTGTGATAATGTTCTCAGTTGTCCACTAAAGTGCTACTGAGTTAAGTGAAAGACAAATACACATAAATACATTTTGATTTAGTAGGAGCCTCATTAGCTCTGCCCAGCGAGTATTTATGGTCTCCACTTTAAATTTAATGTACATTAAATACTTCAGTTTTCTTAGGTAACACCACCTTTATTGATGTGTCACACGTCCAGGGCAAAAGCCGCTATATAGTGGTTTTCCACATATGAATTCTGACATATTGTTCCAAATACTATTGCCAGGGTATTCCCACTACCAGATACAATACTGGTCACCACAAGCAAGGTGAGGCACCAAAATAGAGGTCATCCACAAACACAAGCAATCCTTTGAATAAATGAATGAATAAATAAGTGCTCCCAAACAATTCCCCTGTGGAACTCCACAAGACACATTTTTGTCTGAAAATGTACCATTACAGAGTGTTCTCTTCAACGAGGTAAAGAGCTGTGGGTGTGAAATCGTAGAATTTAAGCTTCACATCATAACCATTGATCATCAAACTTGTAACATTATGGACATATTTTCAAATTCTTTTAAGAGACAGAAGCAGCGCAGTACTATAGTATAGGACATAGAAATACAACAAAAGCATAGTAAATGACACAAAGAGGTATTACAATGCATAGACATAGCTTAAAGAGCAGGATTAAAAACAGAGCAACAGAAAATATGTTGCGTTGATGGAACAAAAAAAAGGTTTCCATTAAAAGTGCAAAGTGTAGAATAAAAAAAACACTATAATTTAATAAATGCATTTTTGTGCATTGTAGTGAGATCAATTTCCCTCACCACTGCATCACTGACATGAGAAACACACACACACACACCATTCCCATCTGTTAAACCAGTTGTCTCTGAAGTTCCTTTAAAACACTTCATTTCTCCACACAATGACGCACAAACGCAGTAACTGAGAGGCTCCTCTGATTGTGAAGAACCACCTCAGAGGGTGTCACTGAGGCACCTCGAGGACAACTGTGTTTGTGATGTTGGGCTTTATAAATAAAATTGACTCGACACACTCACCCTGACTCTGTAATGTTCCTGTGCCTGGTACGTTCAGAGGCTTAACTTTGTTCTTCGCTGCAGTTAAAAGAAGGACAGCTCATTCATGAGTCCCCTCATGGACTGTACATCTTCAACAGAGTCAACATACTGTAGCTTTGACCATATACACACACACACTGGCCATATTATCAGAGACTAACACAGAAACAAAACCACAGAAGAAGTCACTTAATTAACTCATGCAGAGTGACGCTAAAATGTACATTTACATGCCATCAGATTGTTGTCATTGGTGTTTACATTTTTCCTCAGAAGAAATCTGGTTGTTGCCTGCACACATTTACATGTTTTTATCGGGATATGGCAAAAGAACAGCAGTGTTGTGGAGTGTACAAACAAATCATTACCTATAAATATGTACAGTTTCAAGTTTTGCTTTCGAGAGAGAACATTTACAAAAATGCTCGTCATTCAGATAGAACGAATTTCAAGGCCTTGTTAACAACCACACTGAAACACCGATTCTGTGAAAACCTGTGATGCTGTGATTATTAACCGACGTTTTCCAAATGAGTGTGTGACAGGTCATGCATCATGTACACAATGATAGAGAGACACATGCAAACACACAACGAACAACGAAAACCACGCAACATCACTGATGCCATAAAACACTGTTCACGCTCCACTGTGACGGAGACAAAACCAGACTGAACACCACAACAGACGAACTGAGACTAAAACGTCTTACCTGTCCTCTTCACTGACCCCTCCCCTCTGACATCACCATTAAAGGATGTCTCTGAGTGAGATACACATCAAAGCAAACACCTAACATTGCTGATAACACACAGTCATGTGACTCCACAATTAAATACAACTAGACAAAATCAGAATTAGACTTTTTTGTCAGCATATGAAGAAGGATAATCAGAGAGTCGCCGGAAAAAGATCCCTCAAAATTTGTAAAAATATTTCTCTGAAGCTAAAAAATTGTTTCCAATTGTAGGGCTGGGTATCACCCACCAATGTTCACCAAAGGTCAATCTACACACGAGTGTTTGTAGCTGAAGAAAGACCCAGAGCATAGTGAGCCCTAAACATTTATACCTGAGGAACACCCCTTTCAGATCTCTTTGTCTGGGAAGGGGTCTGCCTCTCCAGGCCGTGCTTTCACATGTCTATGGTAGGTATCGGAGTCGACTCCCCTGCAGGATGTTGTATTTAGATGCAGGTTGAGTCTAGACACCTAATTTGAATACACAAAAATACCTGGTATCTGTAGCTCTGAGACAAAGAAAGAATTTACCATTACACCAATTTCCTGAATTCATTCGATTTCGATTCACAATCATTTCCTAGTTGTGTCTCAAAATCTTGACATATCACTCTCTCTATTTCACAGAAATTATAACTTTATTCTGAAGGGTTTTCTACCCTGTTCAGGAATAGATAAATACCAGCTGTTACCTATGTTTTAGGACATAATGAAGGTCTGCTGAAAATTGTAATTCAATTATTTCTTAAAGTATTTCTTATCTTCTGCTTTGAGTTAATGACAATGTGAATTTAAGCTGAAATGAAGCAATTAAACAATCACGACAGGACACGACAGCAAGGATTTTTTTTTGCAGCTCTTACCTCGTCTGGCTTTTCTCAACCTGGGGGTTTTGAGGTCCCCTCCAAAAGCTCTCTCTAGAATTAAATCCAGCAGAAACACATTGAACTAGTGGGTCAATGCACTTTCATTTAGGTTTTATGGTCTCGTATCATTTAACATACAGCAATGCAACTATATGGATCAACAAGTCCTCTGAAACTGAAATGTTGTTTTGGTCAACCCCTGAATATGACCCATAGGAATGTTTTCAGCGTTTTTAACTCAACTAAGCACAAGTGTTAGTGAGGTTAGGGTTAGGGCTAAAAAAGGGCTAGGCAGTAAGTTACAGACACTGACATCAGCAGTGGCTAAAGTGTTTGCTCTGAAACGTTAGGGCTTCATTAACAAGGTAGTAACGCAGATACACACACAAAAGCAAATTTAATTGGAATTTCCAGTATATGAGACCTTTAACAACCAAGATGGCTACCACTGAATTGAAGGTCACGTGAATCCACTTTAGCAACATTTTACAAAAAGTCAGATATGGTAGCAACAGCAACACTTGAAATATCCACATTTCTTTACCATGTTTAATTGCTTCTAAATTGTTTGTTTTTTCCTGTCGAGTTGAATCTAGAGGCTGGATGCACCACTCTATTCTCCTTCACTGTCAGTACAAAGTATAGACGGGGTCACACGACAGCACTGGCTGACAATTAACCACAGTAAAGACATTCAGCTGCAGCTGCAGCTCTTCTGCATCGCCACGACTTCACTGCTACCATGGAGATAAAGAGCTCGGCGTGCTGTAGCGCGCTGGCTCTTATCCAGCTTTTATTAGCTTGTTTCGAAAAGCTGATTAAGGATCAGCGGTGGCCGAATGCTTGTGAGACCAGAGGAACAATGGCCAGGTGAAGGTCACCGCTCATCCCAACACCCTGACGAAGCAGCACAGTACTGAGTCACTGTCAGCTTCACTACATCACAAAGCTGGAACACTGACTAATCAGCTGGCAGAAAGTTAATCATGTACTTACAGGTCCAGCGTGTAACATTCAGGAGGGTCTATTGTCAGACAATGAACATGCTACCCATAGGTGTGTCAGTATGTCTTAAAGGTGCCATATGTAAGAATGTGGCCAAAAACAGTTACTACATTCAAATTCAAAATACCGAGGTCTTTTAGGTTTTCTTTTCTGACGTAACTGGCAACCCGTGGTTCCTTGGCAGCTGAGACTCTACTGACTGCAATGATTGGTAGACGGTGGTAGGTGGCGCCACATGCCAAAACATGATTTGCAGTCTGCAAAATATATTTTTTAATGCAAATATTTTGTCTGTACTTTTGTTGTTTGTAAGTTCAGTTTGTTATATGAACATTGTTCCTGAGTCTCTGTGACATATTAGGAGGATTTTATGGCCAGTTGCTTCAGATTTATTACATAATGCACCTTTAATTGCCTTAGAAATAAGCTATTTCTATTTTCTTTAGGCAAGGGCCTTGCTTTGTTTCTACAACAGATAAACCAGCCAGAGTGTGACTTTTCACATTTTAAATGGGAAGATGACAACACATGTATTCACAGCACACACCTCTCCCCTCAGTAAACATCCAATCAGTGTTGCAGTATGCAAATGAGCCAAGACGTAGCCTGATTTCAGCACAGCCATGGATTGGTAAGACTTTGAAGAAGCAGCAGCGTTACAACAGACCCTACGTAAAGCCGTCAGTTTGTCAAACCCCAAAAAAACTTTCTGAACTATGGGAGGAAGCCAGAGAACCTGGAGAAAACCCATGCACACACGGGGACAACATGCAAACTGCATGCAGAAAGGCCCTTGTTCCAACCAGGGCTCAAATCTTCTTGCTGCAAAAGCGAGAGCGCTAATCACGACAAACTGTGGGTTTGTCTACTTCTAATATTTACAGTGATCAATCCAAACATACTCATACACAAGCCCTTAGTTCCGTTACCTTCCCCCAGAGGGTCGAGTGTGTGGATCATCAGCTGGAAGATGGTGTTCCGCAGAGATGTGTTGTGGAGGGAGGCCGAGCTGCCACCTCGCTGCAGGACAGGTCGTAACTGCACATCAGCAGACGCACAGTCACAAACAACACTTTGGGGCTATTCGTCAAAAAATTACATTCTCTCAGGGTTTTAGTTTGCAGGTGTGCAACGATAAACACATTATGACATGACACTTCAATTTGAAATTAAATTAAAGACACATTAAGATTAAATTACACAGCAATTCCAGTTAATACAATCAATAAAACAAGGCAATCAAAGATGGACTTCACTCCATTCACGCAACAAGCCTCTGGCGGCCTCTGCTGGTCATATTGGCAAGTGCAAGTGTGGAAGCACATACAGACACACAGAGCCACCAAAAACAATACTTATTAGTATTAGTAATAAAATTGTTGTCCATACCCTGAGTCTTAATTTGTCCTCTTGTTGAGCTGATGGAGGTTTGATGTGTTGAGGGCTGCTCGAAGGCGGTTCAGGTTGTGGTTTGGATTTTACCTCAGCCTTTGGTGCAGCAGATGGAGCAGCAGGAGAAGGAGGAGCAGGAGCAGCTAGAGGAGGTGGCAGTGGTGGAGCTTCACTCTCCTGTAGGTTTTGTCAATAAGGCCTCAGTATATCGGCTGACAGATTTACAAGCGTATGAATGTTGTGGTGCAAAACATTTCAGAACGACACACAATTTGGTAGAACCATATAAGGTTATTTGGCTTGTCCTCATTGGAGAACCCTTTCTGGCCTGGAACCCTTTTGGAGGTTTCCACCAAGAACCCTTTTAATTGTGAATATTATACTACATGTGTTTGTTCAGACACAAAATAAAAGCACTTCCTGTGACATCTGTAATAATACTGAATTACTGTTCATTTCTCACAAATTAACTATAAATCACGTACTGTATATAATGTAAATAGGCGAGTTTTAACCACACTATAACATCACCATTTGCTTCATTTAAATTCTACTGATTCTGAGCCACTTGTGTGGCAGCATCACTTGATGACTGAAGGAGCTGCAGACGTGCTGCTGGATAATCAGAGAATGTGCTGCCGATACTTGAAATACTTAAGCACCGCTCTGCATATCAAATACACTCATATTTTTTACTGGCTGGTCCTGCAGAAAACAAAGCCACTATGCAAAGTGGACGCGTTGATATTGTGGGGCTATAGATACAGAAAGAAGATGACCTCAGTGTGACACAGTATCTGTGACACCTGGAGTCCATTCTGTTGTGCATCAAAGGATTCTGCACAAACACATGCGGTCACCTGCACAGACCCACAAATCACTGCTCCTCTTTCTCTGAGCAGGCAACAGTGACGAGAGGAAAGGATGGAGAATACACAGATTTAATTTGGTCAAAATGTTAATCATAGGAGCAAACAGGTTCTTTTATTAGCTAGAATTGTATTGTGAAGATTATGCAGTTGTTCCTCGCTTCAAAAAGCAGAAAAATCAGTCATCAAGTGATGGATGGTTAAATCCTGAGGGAGAGAGAATACCACAACTATCTAACTAAATGTCTTTTGTAAATTGCACAACCAGCATTTACTGTAGGGATGAGCACATACAATATTCAGTATAATGTCAACACACAGCGGTGTAGAGGCCAGCATTGTTGCAACTAGTGAGCCAATATGACCAAGAGTCAATGTAGAGTTCTCCCAGTGTGTATGTGGGTTCTCTCCAGGTACTATGGTTTCCTTCCACAGTCCAAAAACATGCAAAATTGGGGGATTTTGTTAACTGGACACTCTAAATTGGCTGTAGGTGTGAGTTAGTGAGTGTATGGTTGTTCTTCTCTATGTCTGTCCAGGGTGAACCCTGCCTTTCGCCCTATGTGAGCCGGGATTGGGTCCAGCTCCCCTACAACTCGATAGAGTAAAATTACGGGTAGTAAGGATACACAAATTGAATATTGTTTTTCTTTGTGTGTGTTTGGCAGTAGTGATGGCAGTGCGATGAGCTTCGATACATGCTTCAAACCCTGGACTAAAGTTCGATAGAACCACTGCTTCAAAGCTTGCTTTGGTGCACAAAAACAATCACGAGACATATGACGTCCAACTGCTTCATTGCTGCCTGAATGAATCACCTGACTGGTTCACGATCACAATCAGGTGATTCACTGGCACTGATCCTTGTGAGCGAGTGTTTTTCAAATGTGGAGATAATAATAAAAATATCTGAGCGTTCCCCATCCCACATAATCATCCGCTGCCATAGTTACACAAGCACACCCAAGGTCCAACACAACCAACAAAAGTATAAACAGATTCAAAACACTACTTAAAGGTGCCATATGTAAGAATGTGGCCAAAAACGGTTACTACATTCAAATTCAAAATACTGAGGTCTTTTAGGTTTGGTTTTCTGACGTTACTGGCAACCCGTGGTTGCTCGGCAGCTGAGACTCTACTGACTGCAATGATTGGCAGACGGTGGTAATACTTTTATTTGCAAATATTTTGTCTGTACTGTTGTTGTTGGTGAGTTCAGTTTGTTATATGAACATTATTCATGAGTCTCTGACATATTAGGAGGATTTTATGGCCAGTTGATTTAGATTTATTACATAATGCACCTTTAACAAAGCCTCTCAGCAAGGTCAACAAGCTCCCCCAATCGCCAGGTGGCTTCTTATACCCCGTCTAGCTCTACCCTAATTGGACTGGACCATTGTAATAACAGACTAAACAAATCCATAATCTTAATCCTGTAACAAAAACATGTCAAATATACATAAGCAAATGTTAAATTACACCATAAACCCACATTTTGAATGTCTGTGTCTAGGATAGAACCTTTTCACTGGTAGAAAATAGATGGATGGTTGGAATCAGTCCAATACTGGTTAAAACCAGTGGATCGGATCTCGAAAAGAACACAGGAAAAAACCCAAATATTCCATTCCAATGCTCAACTAAGCACAGATTGACACCGACTGACCTTCTCTGGCTCCTCAGCGGTCCACACCTTCACGATGTGCTTGTTGAGCTGGGTCTTGACCACCTGCTCGATTTGGCTGTTAAACTTCATGAAGCTCACATAGCTGATGTAGCCCGCCACCAGCATCACGCTCTCCCACCACATGATGACCTTGTCCAGGAAGAAGACGATGAGCATGACGAGGTCCAGGATGTAGAAGGTCACGTCTCGGAACAAGGGCCACCAGGTCAGGTGCAGGATCTCTCGGGAGGAAATGGCGCACATGCCGATCACAAACAGGATGTTGAAGACGGCCGAACCCACGATGGTGCCGATGCCCACATTGCTGTGGGAGATAAAGACCCCGATCAAAGAGGTGAAGAGCTCAGGAGCGGAGCCACCTGCCGCCATGAAGGTGGCCCCAGCGACGTCATCGGAAATCTCCAGCTTGACTGTGATGACCTCCAGCGCGGGGACAAAGAACTCATCGCAGACGATGGCCAGGGCGAAAAACATGTAGATCATGCCCAAAATGTGCAGGACCACCCAGCCTTGTCGACGCTGCTCTACCGTGAAGAGGTCTGTTGGGTATTCACCTTTAACGTGAGGGGGCTGCTGTGTGTGTGGGGGGGATGTGGTGGTAGATGGTAGTGGAGTTGGAGGAGGTTTTGGATCTATGTAGATACACTGTTCAAGATCTGTCCTGTTGACAAATACCACCAGAGGAGGTTTGCTGCTCGCCACCACCTCGTCCTGTGTCTTATTATATTCCATTACCTCCCGAATGTTGACCTCCATGACATCATCGGCGTCGTCATCCTTCTGCGAAGACAATTCTGACAACCTGGCTTTCAAAGTCAGAGTGTAGAGCAAACACAGCAGCACGCCCGAGACGAAGAAGAGGACACGACTGCGCCTGAGTCTCCTCAGAGACGGAGGCGGCGAGCGCGCGTTCATCGCCCTCGTGGTCTCGACTCCAAACAGGAAACTATGTCAGACGCATCCTTGTTCCTTCATCTTTCCATGGTGAGAAGACACTGCTGATGACAGAGACGTGGCACAGGCACGCACACACACACACACAGTGTGCGGCATCTTTTGCAGCCGGCAGCTTCAACCTGTGGAAGGGACTGAAAACAGACACACGCTGAACATGACATCACCGTGAACATGTGTGTGTTTTTGTCTGCTGTATTTGGAATTCTGGTCCTCATGGAGACCAAAACATGGTCCGAATGAACCAAAGGAACTGGTTAATTTTAGAGCAACAATTTGGATTGTGGTTAGGTTAAGGTTACACATTAACTGGTTATGGTTAGGGCTATGAATAAATAAATATTTACTCATGCTGTCAAAATGAATGGAAGCCAATGCAGAGTCCAATGCATCTGTGTGTGCGTGACAGCTGCAGCCACCTGTTACTATGGCTACAAAATCACAGGCAATTTGGCGTCGCTCATGAAAAACACGTTGAAAGCGGGAATATAAACAGGACTTGCGTGAAAATTAAGTGAATAAATCCGGAATTGATTCAAATTGCATTTAGAGAGTTAGATCTGCAGCGCGTGTGAACATAACGTGATGATATACACGTTAAAAGAAACACGAATCATCAGCGCATTAATAATGTTTCATTCAGCATGAAGAAAAACAGCACATTTGTTATGTCGCATTAAGATTAATTGAGTAATAATTGAAGCCAATTGCGGATTATTACGCATGTTTGACGCAAACTGCCCACTTATGTTTATGCAGCAGCAAGACATAATATGATAAAGAGACAATGTTTGATGTAAATGTGCGGTGATGCGGGTCTTACCTGTGCTGCCGCCGCTGACTGTGAGTCCAGCTGTGCGTCTCGGACGCAGAGATGCCGACTCCGCAATTTTGAGCGCCACAAGGGCGCACCGCATGTCAGGGCTGGAACGAGGCTCAGCCCTAATGCTGCGAAAGAGGATTAGGAGACAAACGCCTCTCACCTTCATTTTCACACAGAAACTCCATCAATGAGGCAGTCGGTGGGAGTGAAGCATTGTTTTTAGTGGCTCTGTGTGTCTGTCCAGGGCCGGCCCAAGCCTCCATGGGGCCGTAAGCAAAATTTGATTTTGGGGCCCTCTGTTATTGCCAATAATAATGATTATAGATCATTCCCACACCTACTATACTAAAGGTATTCTACTCTGTCACGAATACGAATACACTTTGCATGGAAGCAGACACCAGATTTGCAAACTTACAGAATAGTCTTTCAATTAATATTTGACAAACTCAGCAACTCCCCCTACTGGCGACACAGAGAATCAATAAATACAACCAAACAGTTTATAAATAAAATATTAAGATATTAAGGTCTGAAAATCTAAAAATGCGCACAATCTTACTCCTGTAATACAAAGATTTGTCTTTTATATGCAAAAAACACAGCATTAAATAAAAATAAACAAATACTTAAATAATAATGTAAATCAACAGAGGCACCTGGAACAAGATAATAAAAATGTTTTATAAATAAAATATAAAGTTAAATAATCACATCTGAAAAAGCTTTGGTAAAAATGGTTAGAAAAATTCTAAATTAACTACAGCAATCCAAACTTATTTGGTATTTAAACTTATTATTTTTTGAGTTAATTGGTCTTGGGGGCCCTCTAGTGGTCACAGGGCCCTACAGTGGCTTAGTTCGCTTATGCCTTGGGCCGGCCCTGCTTGATTGCCTTGTTTGATCCTGATATGGAGAGGATTTGTTAAACACATATGAGAAACAGGGATATTAAACATGTCTAATGAGCCATTATACTTTAGGAAAGTCTTTGGTCCTTTAAAGTCGAACAGTAAATCAGAAAGACCTTCACACTGAACTGTGATGAAATAACTGTGAACTGTTACTTCTTACTGTGATGAAGAATACTGGAAAGTTGAAGATGACTGTGATGAAGAACTTCGTGCTGAGGATGAGGAACCCAACATCTCAGTGAATGGACTGTCGGTCTCCTGCCAAGGTAATATATGTAACATACAGTATTTATATATTCAACATCACATTAGTAATAAGAGTTAGAGGTCGATGAAGCGAAAACAACCTCAATAATAACATTTGGTCAGCAAACCTTTATTGTGGCTTAAAATCAGGTGCATTAATCACAAAGAAAAAGAAAGAGGAAAAAGATCACATCACACAAATAAATATAAAGACACATGACGTAGGATCAATAGTGGGTGGTTTTTCCCATTGATGCGACTGTGACATTAGATAATGCACATGTTTAAGTTATTGTTAAATTTGTCAGTGCTAAAACTTACTCTGGACATGAAGTATAAGCATGAACAGTATGGAATATGAGATCGTTTAGTGCGTAAATGATCAATTGGTCATAGATCAAGTGATTCTAACGTGTAGAAAAACAAAAAAGTTCCTTCATAACAACTTAAAAAGGTGTAATATTACAATATCCTGATGCTGACATGACAGTTTTAAATACAATGCATGAATCATGCTTCAAATGACGATGATAATAAAATCAGTAAGGGGGTATTAATACATTTTTAGTCTATATGAAGTAAAGCAGTGGAGATTATGTCACCATGCCACAGATATGCACATACTTTACAGAACGTTCTTCAGTCTAATCTCTGATCTGTTTCTCCAGCAGTTTGACACACATTGTAAAGCAGGTGTTGGTATTCACTGTAATTAGGGACTTCATTAGTTAGGTCTGGACGACATGGCCAATAATGTACTGAATGTAAGTTTCACAGATGATAATTAAAAATAAAAATAATAATAATAATACAAATATAATAAATAAATGCTATTTAGTCAACTGGATAATTATGACTTTGGTGTTCATTTCGGTGCATCCCTAATATTTATGAACCAAAATGAATCTATAAATAACAAAAAACAAACAAATGAAGTAAATACTAATTAAAACACAAAAACAAAGGCAACTAGACATCTGTTAACCTAACAGTTGCCTTTGTTTGTCGCAGACTACAAGACTCAATAAGTGTACCTCATTTAATGTTAAATGTTCACCTCAGACACACACGAGTGTTTAACAGGAAGAAGAGGTCAAAGGTCGTGTTTTCATTAGGACACAATATTAAGAGGTGGGCCGCATGAAGTCGATGAGGGGGCCACATATGGCCCGCACGCCGCGAGTTTGAGACCTCTGCTGTAGAGAGAGATCTCTGCCTGCAGGTGCGGAGACAAGTGTGCATCACTTTCAAGTGTCCCCTGGAAACACTTTAGTTGTGTTGTGATATTCGTAGTGTGTTTTTTTATGTGTTGTGGGGTTTGCAGCTCATTTTTCTTATTGTGTTGTGTTGTGATATTTGGAGTTTGTTTTTTGTTGTTGTGGGGTTTGCGGCGCATTTTTCTTAAAAGGGTTGTGTTGTGATATTTGGAGCGCGTTTGTTCTTAATGTGTTGTGATATTTGCAGCGCGTTTTTTCTTAATGTGTTGTGATATTTGGAGTGTGTTTTTCTTAAAGTGTTGTGTTTTGATATTTGCAGCGCCTTTTTCTTAATGTTTTGTGTTGTGGTACTTGCAGCGCCCTGACCTCTAAGGGCCACCGTAGAAAAGGCAATTAAAAAAAAGAAAACAACTGCTTTGAGTGAACAGAGGTTCCGTGTTTAGAGTAAACACAGTGTTCAGTTAGTGGATTTTCCTTTTCCTTGAGCGGTAACGTCTCCTCCTCTGCTTGTACAGGTGTCGGAAATTGAAGAAGAGTCCTGGAATGGAGAGAACAACTCTGTCAGTATAGTTTTACAGTAATGTTTGACTGCATTTACGCCCAGTAATAATATCTGACTACTGTTAAAAGAATATAAATGACCTGCTTTGATACAAGGTACCTCTAAAGACTGTAAGCGCCTGACTGGAACAACAATATTCAGTCAGAATAAAAGCATTTATTTAGTCAGAGTGGTTTGTCAGTGGAAGTCTCACCCAGAAACATGATGACCAAGTAGAGCTGCAGAACGTAGGAGAAGCTCAGTGAGTTCCCCATCACTGCAGGGAGAGGAAGGCTAAACAAACGCGTCTCATCAAAGATGGCCAGAGACTGGACCACAGCCACCGCTGGGAACATGTGAGAAATAACACACTGTCACATCCACATCCTTCATTTCATCATCTGATAAAGCAACCTGGTTTCTCACCAATAACACTTACCTTCAGCTATGACCCCGAGTGGGTATAGAGGGATCCAGAGGCTGTACCTCAGCCACGTCAACAGCTGCCAGTCTGTGCCGATGCAGGCCAGCATGTAGAAAGGGTATCTGGTGTAACAGATGGAAGGTCTGAGGTTTAAGGCACACAACAAAATCAAGTGAATCAGAAGGAACGGGAGAGGAAGATGATCTGAGCGCACCTGAAGATCTCAATGGTGCTCCAAAGGTAGAAGACGAAGAAGACGACAGGTTTGTTTTGCATCTCCTCCAGGGTTCCAAAGATGACAAACAGAATCACGTTCCTCCCTGCCACCTGCAACATCATGAAGCAACGGCATGAAGACGATCTCATATTAGCTCATATTGTGTTCAAGTAGTCAAACACTTGTGGGCATGAGGAGTATAAGATTGACTGTTACAGCCGTATATTGTAGGTGCACTTGCCCTGGTATTACCTGTATCATAGCAGGGAAAAATCCAGTCTTGACCAGACCCAACAAAGGATTAATGACCTCGAACACAGCCATCATCTGACAGAAATACATCATATCAGCCATGGTGTGGAAAGTATCGTAGAATGAATCTGTAACGTGTGAGAGAGAAACCGGCAGAGAGTCGCATCAGCCAATAATCGCAATCATCATTTGCAAAACAAATCGCTGCCGTCGTGTGCTTTATGTTTTTATTCAAATCTGCTCATCAGTGAACAGCTCCTCACGAATAAAACACAACAGACCTCTGTGCCAGTGTGTTCAGGACTGTTTGTGTTATTTTACGACATGAAAGGTACGAATTGTGTTTGTGCCTTTTCTGTTTTTATTTAGTTCATCTCTCTATACTCTGACAATTTTAACTCAGCGAGTGTTGTAACCAGTGATAGCGTCCATGGATAAATGCCCAAAATTTAAACACTTGTTCCTGGCGCCAATGCGAACATTTCCTGAAAATTTCAATTTCGAGCTATGTTGCTAACTAACAGACAGAGAGACAAACAAACAAACTCCAGCGAAAACATATACCACCTTGGCGGAGGTCAATAAGATCATGACAATCTCTGCAAGCACAATGAAATGAAGCCAGGGTTCGGACACTTTTTTAGCAATAGTTTTCAATGACTTTTCAATTACTTCTCCATAACCTTTCATTGAATTTCCAAGGTCGAAAATCGGTGCTGTCCCACAGTCTTACATGAATGTCCTTTTGTTTTGACTGCAAATCTTTGTTAAGACTTTGGTCAAATAAAAAAACATATGCAGTTTGTTGCGACACGTCTTTCATTATCAGCATTTTGCACGTCTGTGGTCTGCGTCTTTCAGTAGCCAAAGTTTGAAGCTCTCCTTAAAAAGCCTTTCTTTCATACTTATTGATTTGAATTATTATTTGAGTAATACTTTAATTAATGGTTAAAAGAGAGGATGTGGTTGTATTCTCTAAGGGCTTTTTTGTTGTTCACATTTTGGTTCACGCCTGCAGTACACACTTGCAGCCACTGTGTGGCATTGTTTGCATGTGAATTGTTGTCCCCTATAGGCGTCTCATTTTTTTTTTTACCTCCGAGTAAGAACGCCCCCGGAAGTGTGTTTTTAGCTTCTTCGTTAGCTTTTGTGTGTTAGCCGGCGAAACCCACACGCCAGGACTGAGTGTACGCCTTATTTGCATTGAGGCAGTTAAATCATATCACACTCGTTGAAACTACACAAACTACACATGATGCTCAATTCAACACATTTTGTCGTTGAATAGAGCATCTCAAAATCCATGCGAGGACTGGAGAGTCGCTAAGCACGGCGCCAGTGATCTGCTTGTTTCCGCTAGACACTTCCGTGTCAATTTAAATTTTAATCGCACATTACATCAATTTATTTATGTTTTACGCATCCAAAATATTATCCATGCAATATTTCCATGACTTTTCCAAAACTTCACAGGAAATGCAGTTTTTCATTAACTTTTCAAGGACCTAGAAAATGCATTTTCAATTTCCAAAACTTTTCCAGGTTTTTCATGACCGTAAGAAAGCGAAACATGAGCAGGTTGTATACAGCTACGTGGCCTTAGCCAAACGCCAATTAACTGTGCCGTGCCGAGGCGAGTCCAGCGAGTGGAAACACGCCACTAGTTTCACTTCATGATCTTACCTTGACCGAGGATGAAGAGTCGAACAGTCATGTTGACAAAGATCCAGGAGAATCCCAGGAACTGTACCAGGTTGTACACAAACAAGTAGCCTCTCTTCAGACCAACGTAGGCTGAGGAAACACAGGAAAAAACACCAAGGATCAACTAAGGATGATGAGATAGATGCAGAATTACATAGTTTATCTCATCAGAAACCTCTATTAGTGTTACGTGATGTTTGCTGGTAAGGAGCTCAGTGTGACTCACGATCTTTACGGATTCTCGACTCCACGCTTATCTTGTTTATCTTCTCCTCCTGAAAGAAAGAAAAAAAAAAAAATCACACAATCAAATATAAATATAAAATATAATATCAAAATAAATACTGTTAAAAGAAAAAAATCCCCCACTTGCTTCAAGAAACTGAACCAATCAGAAAAAACAGTCCTGGGTGAGATTAGCTGCTTACATCAACATCCCAGTGAAGAGACGACTTTTCGGAGAGTACACCCGTCATGACTTGATTCTCACCAGATCACAATAAGTGATGCACAATGATGGCTGTTGGCTCGCAGGATATATGCATGATGAGAACACAAGGCTAAAAAAAGTCTTCCAATACACGGCGTAGTCATTTGCATCCACAACAGACTCATGCCAGCTTTGCATCAAAAGGGAAAAAAAAACAACAAGCCATTTTACTCTGACTCAAAAGCTACCTTAGCCTGAAGCTCCATTTCGGCGTCAGATTCGTCCAGCCAGCGGTCAAAATCAGGACCAAGAAACAGAGGCTTCTTCTCCTGCAGCGTCAGCCGGTCCCACCATCGCTCCTCCTGCTTCTTGATCTTGATGTCCACCTGACGCTGGGTGGACTTATGGTCAATCTGGAGTCAGCCATTACACACAGAGACGCAAACACATGTGAACAAGCGATGCATAACTAAAATATGCATGAGGAAATGACACAACTTTCAGTTTATTATTCTGTATCAGTCACACAATGAGACTCACCCAGGCTGTGGATATAGTAGAGCAGATTAATGCATTTTTTTAGGAAAATCTTTCACACGTTGAAGGACTGCACCAAGACTGGCACAAATACTCCTTGGGGATTGTTCTTTTCTTAAAACCCATTAGATACACAAAATCAACATGGCTGCCATTTTTCCCAAGATGGCCGCCAATTCAAGCCCTGAATCTTGATATCAACAGGTGCATACAGGTAGAGATGGGCAGTGGTTTTGGGGGTTCAGGTGATGAAAAATACACACATCCGACTAAATCTAGCTCGATTTTATTCTGACTAATGTGTTTACATGACATTGAGAAAACCAAATACCTTTAAAATCTGACGTTTAACATCCATGCAAAGTATACTACAATAAATAATTAGCTTTTTTTAATTGTAATTGATGAATAAGGATGAATACCTCAGGTCTGACAGGTTCCAGGAAAGCCAAACTGAACTCATAGTCATTATCTCCTTTAGCTCCATGACCTTGTGCTGAGAAACAAGAATTGGAATACATGACAGTAATATGCAACTTTTCATGTATTTATGTTTACACTTTTGATATTGGTTGGTATGGTATCTTTATTTTCTGCCATTTCCCTATCGGAAATGAAGTGTTGGACAATAACGGCATATCAAATATCAGTAAAAAAAGAAGCTAATATCAGACATCCCTATGTAGCTATGGCAATCAAAGTACCAACCTCTGAACTGAAGTGTGTTGTTTTCTTGCAGGCTGATGTCAAGGTTCTGAAAAACACAAAGGAAGAAGAGTATTTGTAAGTTACCCAGAATAACTGCAGCAAGCTTTTTAATGTCTTGTTTTAAAAGTATTTAATCAATCTTGAGGATGTATTAGGCTCCTAATGGACTGTGAAGAATAAGACTTGGAGGAAATGACTTTATGTACTCATAAATCTACTGTCATTAATACAAATGGGCCCAATATGTGCAACACGACAGGTGTTCTGCTGTCAGCTGGTTTCTGACCTTCACTTATCTTCTAAGAGCCTAAACAAAATCCACAACTACCATTAAAGTCGTGCATCTTTTATGAGTCATTTGTCCAACAGATGCAAGATGAGGGTGGAGAAGTCTGAGGCTACAGATGGTGAGGAGAACCTGTGTTTCATGTTTCTGATGCAAACACTCAGTCGGCATAGGCAGAATGAAGTGACTTGCTAAATGTGGAGGTGAAGACAAAAACCCAGAATTTAACCTTCTACCCTTTCTAATTCAGATGTATTACCTGACGGAAGATGAGTAAATATGTATGACTGCAGACCTGATGGCTGCGAGGGGTTTTAATGAGTTTCAGTGCTAGGAAATAGGCCTAAGTGAAAACATCGAATTGCAATTTCATTTGTGATACAGCTTTCACGTCAGGATTCAGTTCAATATTTACTGTGTTATAGATTTAACACAAGATGCAGCATTGCCATGTGAGATACCATCAAAACATTAAACAGAACAATAAAAAATGTTTGGTTTCGTTGCTCCATATCACAAAGAAATCCATCAAAACGTGTGGACAAGAGAAGACATTAGAGAACAACATCAGTTCCAGGCTTGGTTAACACCGATCAACATTTTTCAACATTTTATGACATATTACAGACCAAACAATTACTCATTAGTTACAGCCCTAATAATACTATTATGTAAATGGCTTGCAAATAACTATTCAAACCCGACTAGCAAAGTGTCACGATGGAGAACCATTAACCAACAAATAACACCTTTACAATCAACAATAGGGATGTGAATCTTTGTGTGGCTCACGATTCGATTCAAAATCGATTCTCGATTCTCGATTCAAAAATGTATACAATGTATAATGTGTTAAGTCAAATTATGGCATCAAAACAATACAGTTGGTATAAGATAATACACAAAGGCAAACGTAAGACAAAAGTTAACATTTATTCATTCAAAACAAATAAAAACTTACTTACTGTACAAAAAATAAATTGCATAAATAAAAGCTTAGGCTAGCTGCCTTTTTCTCCCAGAAGTTACAAAAATAAACTGTACACAAATAACACAAACTGGTGTTTTGTGTGGTTTTTCAAAATAGAAACTTATCTGAATGATAATTTAATACAACAAATAAGAGCTGCAGCTACATCACAAGACTGTCACATTTTAATCAATATAACAGAGCTTATAAACAATATACTGTTTGCTTCCATAAGTTATTTATGCTGAATTGCACTGATGGCTAATGTATATTGATTTACTTTCCGCCTTCAGCATTAGAGGTTAATGTAACCACATTTGAACTGCTCATACTCCATCCTTTTAGCTAACAGTTAAGCTAGCTGTTGTATTACACAGCACAGTGGAGGTAGCTAAATTAGTGACGCTAAATGGTGACACTCGCTGCATTAAGAAAACAAACAAAATGTCCAACTCGTCAACATTTTGTTAAAACAGCAGCAGAGAGACACCGGGACATGACAGTGAAATGATGGGACGGTACTTCCTACCTTCGCATCGCTCAGTTCGACCCGCAGATAAATGTCTCCGTGACGCTGAGCCCAGTGAACACGAGGAGTCAGAATCTGCATCGTCACCACGTCTATTTCACTTTAACGGTGTCTTCAAAACAAAAAGATTTGGACGGAACAAAGTCGGCCAATTTACATCAATACCAGCACCCACCCACCCCCACAGACACACACCGGACACCGCGGATGACGATGCAGCTCACTTCCGGGTCGAGGTGGCGGAAACACTTCAAGATAAGAGTCCCAATGCTCAACTTCAAACTAAAAGTAATAATGAAAATACTACTACTACTACTACTAGCCAATAAGTATTACTCACTAATTAATATACTTGTTTTTTTTGGTTCAATTTTGATAATTGTTTTCCTATTTTTTGGCAACAAACGACATTACACTTACAGATCAGATTTTTTTCTGTCATCAGGCAAAATGGCTCTAATAAATAAAATAAAATAAGGATTAAAGGTGCATTATGTAATAAATCTAAAGCAACTGGGCAATCACATAAAATCACATTCCTGAGTCACAGAGACTCAGGAATAATGTTCATATAACAAACTGAACTCACCAGCAACAACAGTGCAGCCAAAATATTTGCATTCAAAAATATATTTTGCAGACTGCCGTCTACCAATCATTGAGGTCAGTAGAGTCTTGGCTGCCTAGCAACCACGGGTTGCCAGTTATGTCAGAAAACGAAACCTAAAAGACCTCGGTATTTTGAATTTGAATGTAGCAACTGTTTTTGGCCACATTCTTACATATGGCACCTTTAAGTACTACTTCTGGATTTTACTTGGCAGACAAGTAAAATATTGTCCCCTGAACTAAAATAAGCTTGACAACACTGTATTAAAGGCTCGGTAGAAAAGTGGCTTCTTCTTGCTCTTTGCAGCCCCTATTTTCCCCCAAGTCGATTTACATATCACAACAACATCGAATTACGACATTCTGCGGTGCACGTGAACGCATCACTTTAGAAAACGTCCTCATGTCCACCGGGACTGTCTTTACACACCATTGTTTTTCTATCCTGAGGAACTTTTCCTGAACAACACCTGGACTGACATGTCCGACAGGTGAACACTGTTCAAACGGCTTATTCCAGTTTCCCAGTCACGTTTTCTATTGACTCTGTTAGTTAACGTAAAGTTATGTAACTCCTCCTCCTCCTCCTCCTTCTCCTCCGTCGTCGCCCGTTCTGCTTCAAAGTTCAACCAGACTTTTACAATTCATGGTTTATGTGAAAGTTCACGGTGTGAACAGACCGAGTGCAGCGGCCAGGTGACCCCGGTTAGACTCGTTTTTCCTTCGGTTACTCCACCACCAGCTCCTTGCAGGACGTCAGTTTCCTCCAGACACCGATATGAGTGGAAAAGGTAACGTTCTGGACGAAGCGAAGAGGAGGACAGTCATTCACGCCGTCTACCTCATCACGGCGCTGGATATAACATGGATATTTTTACAGTTCTCTATCACGCCTGTGAGTATAACAGGTGTCCCAATATACATGATATACTTTTATTTTTAAAAGGACATTCCTCTATGTCTGACTATGTTTTCCTTCTCCATTTCCTCCCTTGACACAATGGTTTGTCAAATGTAAATACAGATGTTATCTGACTATAGTTGATATCTGTGTGCATCACTCATGTGACACAAGCTAAGAAGAAAACTGTGAGGACAAGAGTAGGAGAACCCTTTTTGGCTCCAGGTAGAACCTTTTTTTAATAAAGGTCCCACCAGTAGAACCCTTTAAAACCCCTATCCTGAATAAAGGGTTTTAAAATGGTCAAAATGGTTCTCACTGGAACCATTAGTGTTACCAAGAACCCTTGAAAATAAACCTTTATTCAGGAAAGGGATAGTTCAGAAACAAATGGTTCCAGGTAGAACCTCAGCCCTTGTAGAAGGACCCTTTGGAACCCTTTGTTGTCAACTCTTAGATATAAAAGTGCTAAGTAGAACCATATAAGGTTCTTCGGCTTGTCCTCATAGGAGAACCCCCTTTTTGGCTCCAGGTAGAACCTTTTTATAAAGGTTCCACCTGGAACCCTTTAGGAGGGTTCCACCAAGTACCCTTATGAAACCCTTTATTCAGGAAAGGGGTTTTAAAGGGTTCTCTGGATCAAAATGGTTCTTACTGGAACCATTAGTGTTACCAAGAACCCTCGAAAAAACCCTTTATTCGGGAAAGGGTTTTTCAGAAGCAAATTGTTCCAGGTAGAACCTCAGCCCTTGTAGAAGAACCCTTTTGGAACCCTTATTTATAAGAATGTATTTTCTGGCACAATTATACAATTACAATTATTCAAAATACACATGCTTTCATGATTAGCTTATTAGCTACTGTGTTTGCGTCAGAAAAGATTAATTACTCAGACTTTGGACTCCTGTATTCAGTCAGTTTCTGAGTGGTAGAAATGTTTCATACTGTGTTTCATTTTCAGTACTTAACTGTTGTTAAACTATGGATTTTATCCTCAGGTTAAGCTTTGTTATGTTTCTCACTGTACAGGTTATTGCTATTGCCACAGTTTGAAGCTAGCATCTGTTTGAAGCAAGTTCTATGTGAGTTTTCTGCAGATCTTTTATGTTTTATAAAACCTGCATTGCATGTTCTGTTGCGTCTCTGAATAGTTCTTGGCAAAGAAACTTGGCTTTGACACGTTGTGGTTCGGCTATTTGCAAACCACGGTGGGCGTCTTTCAGCTGTTTGGCGGGCCTCTGTTTGGGAGGTAAGTGTAAGACAACGGTGACAACACAAAAGAAAACTGCACTGGAGACTGATCTTAACTTAAAACTGAAACCTTTGTTGTGTTTACTTTGGCAGGTATGCGGATCTCTTCGGGGCACGGTTAGCCTTGTCGCTAGCCTGTGGTTCAACTGTTGTTTTCTTTCTGCTGCTGGCAATAGCAGAAAATCCAATCATGCTGTTCATACACAAAATCCCTACAGTCTTCATGCATGTACTACCTGGTGAGCAAATCAAACCTCCGTTATAATTACTCATCGATCAATTAAAGATTAACTATCTGTGTATAGTATGTGTGTATATATATATTGTCTTCCGTGTGCAGCCTCTCAGATGGTGGTGGCAGACCTCACTGAACCTGAAAAACGTGCAGATGCTTTATCTAAACTGGGTCTTTGTTTTGGCTTTGGTATAATAACTGGTTCAACACTGGGTGGACATCTTACCAAACATTACGGGTGAGTGTGTATGTACAAATGTGTGTGTTGGTGATTGAGTAATACAGTGAAGCATGAAGGTGGGTGTGGTTCCGTCAGGTGCTGATGTTTGGCTTTTCAAGTCAATCAATACTTGGTGTGAAACTAGGCAAACATGTTATATGGTTGTCTAATACTTCAATGACTTGACAGTTTTTTTCCCAGGTCACCAATAATTATGATGAT
The DNA here is from genome assembly GCF_963457635.1 of Microchirus variegatus. Lineage (NCBI taxonomy): Eukaryota > Metazoa > Chordata > Actinopteri > Pleuronectiformes > Soleidae > Microchirus > Microchirus variegatus. The sequence goes on along the minus strand of NC_139807.1, from coordinate 28,375,005 downwards.
TTCACCAAATAAGGAAATGCGTGTTGGAATGTTTTATATCCAGAATATCTGAAGTTTTTAATCCACCTAACACTGCTTCTGTGATGTTTTCCAGGGAGTCATTTGCTGCATGTGTTGGTGCTGCGGGCAGTGCCTTCAGTTTACTGCTGGTCTTAAAGTTTATCCCAAAAAACACCAAAATACAAGCTCCAACAACCCAAACAGAAAGTAAGACACAGCTCCTTCTGCTACAATTAATTTTTCAATTTTTTTTTCAACATTATGTAGTAGACCTTTGAAAACAACACACGACTTTTAAAAAAAAGTATTTTAAAAGCCCTGCATTCACTGATTTTGATACTTGGATGGTTAAACATATATTTGTGATGTGCATTTTATGTCCTGTTCATTCTGAGTGTAAATGTTGTATGTTTTAGTTCTGTGATTGTAGTTTGTGCTGCCAAGGGACTGCAGTTGAGAATAATCTATGATATGATTACATTTATGTTTTACTATGAATGGTCCCTATTAAACATATTATAAACAAACTATTCTTAATAATAATAATTTATTATTAGCATTTTAATAATGCTTATAAAACATGCATTAATCGCAATTCCGGCATCACAAGCATACAATTTTATGATAATATCATTATTCTTCTATTCTTGTACTCTTGTTATTGAATTTTTCAAAACAACAAAACGCAGAGAAGTTGGCTACCACTTGCCATGGAGTAGAGGCCAATTAGATGTGTTGAGTCAGGGCAATTACACATTCTGTTGTAGAGTGCCATAGATCCTGGATTCATCCAAAATTGACCCAGAATCCAAAAGTGCAGAGTGTAATTTCTAACAATGATAACGCAAGCTTTTCCTGGCTTTCAGCAGGACATGTAATAGTTCATAGCTCGGTGATTGTCAGAAACTGAAGGTGTATTTCAACACACACAGTTGTTAGTACTTACATACTATACAGCTGAAATGACATGTATTTCATTAATTGATGCCTATCAGATTCCCGAGGCTATAGTGCATAATATAACGTTGGTTTAGATATCATGGACAAACAAATGATGTAAGCCAAGCCTGCCTGAGGGCTGAATGAATGTTCAACAGGTTCATTTAAAATGTAAACTGACACTTTAACATCTAAAAACAAATAATCACTTCACCCTAAGGGAATGGGAGTGAAGTATTGTTTGTTTTTCCGCACTTGACTATATGACCAACGGAGGCCGCCAGAGGCTTATTGCATGAATGGGGTTAAGTCTGCCATCTCTGATAGCCTTTTTATAATAGAGGCTAAGGCTGTGTAGCTAAATACTATTGTCTCTTCTTTGGGACGTACACTAAATTCCTTATTTTTGAAGGAATAGCCCTTTTTTTTTTTCAACAAATGCAAATGTCTTAATGGAATATACACATACAAGTGTATAGAGGCCCATTTCCAGTGTTCTAATGGTACATTGTGTTTGCTAATCACGTTAGAAGGCTATTGGATGATTAGAAAACCCTTGAAAACCCTTGTGCAATGATGTTAGCACAGCTGAAAACAGTTTTGCTGGTTCTTTGACGAAAGGGCAACATGATTATTTGGAACAATAATCATTATTTCTAAACTTGTCAATGTCTTGACTATATTTTCTATTCATTTTGCAACTCTTTTGATGACTTTTAATGGAAAACACCAAAAAATTGTATAGGTGACCCCAGACTTTTGAACGGTAGTGTTTACCAGTGGTCTGTTCCAATGGTGGACCAGTTGATCATTAATGGCCCTTATCTGACCTCTTCACCCCACCCCCTCCACATCAATTATGTTATTGTCATATTAATAACAAACAAACATATATCACGCTTTTCGAAGATCTACACTTCGGCCTGTCCTGACTTTCACTTAATAATTTATAATCAAAGGTCATTTGATTTAACCACTTAGAGACTATGTAATCTGTAATCTGGCAGGTAGTGTTTGTGTCAAAGTACATCAGTCATATTGTTTCTCTGAATCTGTTGCAGGCGAGAAGAAAAACAAGTCGGTCTTCAGTGTGGGAGAGATCGCAAGATTGATGCAGTATCCGGGTGTGACTCTAAAATTTGTTGTGAAGATAGTTGCAGGCTTACCATCAGGTAAGGATGACTTTTTTGAGTAACTTTTTACATTTATTAAAAAACAACAACAACAAAAACAACATCCATACACTCAATCTCTACAAAAATCTATAAGCTTTTGGACAGAGATCTTTGTCAGGTTGCTTCGATTTTTGTCTTTCATTATATATACAACTGTATACATTTAACCTGAAAATGTAAATTCACATGCTCAGTGATCTAATTGTGGGAGTGAATGGTGGTTCTTCTTATGAGTATGTTGGCCCTGCAATGGACTGGTGACTTTTCCAGGGTGTACTTGTAGAAATTCTCTTCATCTTCAATGATCCTAGCTGGAGAATAGACCCAGAGCACAGTGGGCCCTCCACATTTATACCTGAGCAACTCCACTTTGCGTTCCTCCAATAGACAAGGGAGTCTGCCTTTCCAGGCCGTGTTTTCACACCTCTTTGTCTACTGTAGGTATGGGGGAGCCGACTCCCTGCGGATGTTGTAGGAAGGTGCGAGTTCAGTCTCGACATCCTAATTACACAATATACACTACACAATACACAAAGGAACCTGGTGTTCTATGTTAGGGAAAGGCTCTAGCTCTGAGACAAAGACATTGAATCTGCCATTACATAGCCCACCTTTTACCCGAGGTCAACTGGGATCGGCACAGCCCCCCCATGACCCTCATTTGGAGGATAAGCAGTAGACCGTGAGTGAGTGAGTTAAGTGATTTAAGTGGTCTAAGGTCTAGGTGAGGAGTCTAAGAAATGCATAGCTTAACTTAAGTTCAAGTTGATCTGGACTGAACACATTTAATGTGTCAAATGACATCAAAACCGTGGGTAAAAAAAAAGCCTGTGAATTAAACAGAGCATTTTCTCCTCTCTTTTCAAAGGGATTTTTCAGGTGATGTTTTCAGTCATAGCATTGGAGATCTTTGAGCTGCAACCAGAGCAGAATGGATATCTGATGGCTTTCTTTGGTATTGTACAAATGGTAGGTGTCACTCAAACTGAAACTCAATTTGATGAAAAGACTGTAAAACTGTAAAAAACTGTAAAACAGACTGTTAGACTGATTAAATGTATTTTCAGGTTATTCAAGGAGGAGTGCTTGGGCGACTTACGCAAAAATACTCTGAGAGTTCACTTCTGCTTCTGTCCATTGTACTTTCTTCTTTGGTTGGACTGGGTCAGGTAGGCACATAAACATATATATATGTACATTTCCCCAGAGAAGCTTACTTATAGATGATTTCCATCGTTTAATTCTGATATTTCTTTCTGCCTTCTTTCAGGCTTATATGCAGAGTGTCTTGCACTTATGCCTCACCATCGTTCCCATGATGCTGTCCCTCAGTTTGTTCAACGTCATCACAGACAGCATGCTCACCAAGAGCGTACCATCCTCTGAAACAGGTAACATCATCACCCGCACGGCACAAAGTATAGAAGTGACACCAACAACATTCATTACAATTGTAATTCATTGTAATTGTAGTTTGAATATTTCAAAATGTTGTTGTTTAAATGCTGTAAACTGGCTCTGCTCTTATACACAGGCACAATGCTGGGGCTGTGTGCATCTGTTCAATCTCTGCTTCGCACGGTTGGCCCCACTATTGGCGGCTTCCTGTATGTGAACTTTGGTTATTCCTCTATCGGCATCATCCAGTTTCTCGTGAATATTGCCGTTTTTGTTTATTTGTGGCATCGACAGCTCAAGACAGAAGAGCACACGCAATGACATATAACAGAATGAATGAAATTATGAAATAATATCTGATTTCCGCAGGAATAATTTCCATATTGTTAATTTCTTATTTGATGTAATAAGAGTAAATTCCACTAGATGGCAGCAAGTCTGTCCTTTTATATACTAGATCATGTTTGTACCTATGTTTACCACTTTATCACTGTAAGAGATTTTATTATACATCATAAAATATTACCTCGTATCAGAAAATTTGGAATTATGTTTACTATCATGTTTATTTACAAAAAATTTAATGATTTTATTTCTGTACATTAAAAGACAAACACTTTTATGTGGAAACAAATGCTGAAGTCTCTAATCTTTTAGTGTACAGTAATGGTCTCAATATAAAGCTTACAAAAAACCCCATTAACAATAGCATTTAAATCCACTTTATTATGTTAGGCTACACGGTTTTCATAACTTTTATTATTTTATTCCTATATTTATTAAATAACTTCTTATATACAGTATATATTTTTTATATAAAGTAACTTAATCCAAGTGACTGGATTTAACTGAGACTATTCCATTCCTACAAATATGGAAAACATACTTTTCACTTAAAGTAAGATATCAAATAAGAGGCTCTTATATGAGCAAATAATCTGAATATGATATCTTAAATAATATGTTAAACCAGTCATACATCAAAACAAACACCATATTGTCCTGTGAGGAGGACAAAGTGACTCTTCAGTGTTCATCACAGTGTCAGTCTTCTGTCACATCAGACAGTTTTCTGTTACCCCAGTTGCCCAAAATGCAGCCTGTTGAAATGATGTCACAAAATCTGGAGCAGGTGTTTTCATTGTTTTCACAGAATACTTTGTTTTTGAAATGAAATTACAACCCTGACAATCCCAGATCAGTATGATCTTATTTTAACAGCAGGGGGTCACGAGTGTTTAATAGCAATTATGGAGCAGGCGACACCTTCAACAGATGTCTGTGTGTGGTTTCCTGGGCAATTTGTTCGTACAGACTGTCATGATTATGGCATGTTTAAGTAAAGGAAGCCACAATCGTTTTTTGGGTTGTTCAGAATGACTGTTTTCTTTGACAAGCATAGGATATAAAGGCAGAGATATGATGTGAAATTGAATAATAATAATAATTAAAAAATAATAGTAATTCAGTAAACGCATGTTAACAGATCGTAATCGATTAATTTCATCGATAAAATAATCAATAGATTATTTGGTCCAAAAAATGTTCTCGAAAGTCTTGTTTTGTCCACAAAACAAAATGAAACCAAAAGAAAACATTCACATTTAAGAAGCTAAAACTTTCAGAAATCTTGTTTTAATCATGAAAAAAGCTTCATACCGATTATTTGATTATTAAAATAGTTGAAGATTAATATAGTAATCGATTAATAATTGATTACTAATTGAAATTAAAGGTGCCATATGTAAGAATGTGGCCAAAAACAGTTACTACATTCAAATTCAAAATACCGAGGTCTTTTAGGTTTCGTTTTCTGACGTAAGTGGAAACCCGTGGTTGCTCTGCAGCTGAGACTCTACTGACAGCAATGATAGTTGGTAGACGGCTGTAGGTGGCGCCACATGCCCAAACATGATTTCAAAACATAAGCATGATTTGCAGTCTGCAAAATATATTTTTTAATGCAAATATTTTGTCTGTACTGTTGTTGTTGGTGAGTTCAGTTTGTTATATGAACATTATTCCTGAGTCTCTGTGACATATTAGGAGGATTTTATGGCCAGTTGCTTTAGATTTATTACATAATGCACATTTAAGAAGCTAAAACTCTCAGAAATCTTGTTTTAATCATGAAAAAAGCTTCAAACCGAGTAATCGATTATTAAAATAGTTGACGATCTAATTTAGTAATCAATTATAATTAATGAATCGATAAATTGTTTCAGCTCTAATGGACTCGATGGCACTACGTATAGTGTTTCCCAAATCATGTCAGACAGATCAATTTGCTATGAATTAGGTAACACCTATTTCTTTTCATTTAAGGGGTAAAAGAACGTTCAGTTCCAAGTGTTGAGGGTTATTTTGTCACTTAGAAATGGGACACCCCTTAAATGCAGATACGTCTTCAGACTGTAGGGGGCAGAATAACACGAAAGCTGCGTCCAGTCTGTCAACTCCAAAAAAGAAGAAGAAGAAGAACACATTTACATCAGGATTATTTATTACGATCCGTTTGTCAGTCAAGTTATTAGGTTGTCAGTTAGTTATAAGATGATACTCATACAAATACCACAACCACGGACATATTCAGCTGACAGTTACCACACACCACGGCTTATTGAAAAGTAAACCATAGCAAACGATCGCTTGTCCGCACCGGCCGACTATTGACAAAAGATCGTAAAATAAAAATAAATGTTACGCAACAATGACGTCAGTAATCCATAATATGGGCCTAAACTAAGATAATACAATGGTTTTCATCATTTTTATATCTCTATTAACAAAGAAAATACTTCCTTTGTTTCGCTGCATTCGGCGCCATCTTTGTTATGTGAAAACACGCAATGCATTCTGGGTAGCCCTTGCTCCCAAGGGTGGTCTCTGAAAATCTCAATATTGAGGGCGATACAGCCCTTAAACTCGCCCCTCAACTTAATTTTTCTGAGAATCGGGACAGCACTTGCACTAGAGGGAGCGCACATTTTTGAGATTGAGGGTTAAGCAAGGAATTGGAATTCACCCTTATATTTATTATCTCTTAGTTGGTACTCTGTGACAGTCAGTCAAAGTGATCGACTGTCTGAGAAGCAATCCCATCGTCTGAACCTGATCCCTCAGCTCGAGCATTACTCTGCTGCAGTTGTGGTAATCAGTGTAGAAATCAAGTGTTTTCTCCACACTTTACACTGAGCTGGTCAAAACTGAGCCACTTCCATGTCTACGTCTGTTTCTCTGTCTGACTTTGAAGAGACTCACAGGAATTGTAGATGCACCTGAAGGGTGTCACTGTATCTGTGGACCTGGGGGGTCGGCCCTGACCACTTGAGGAGGTGCCTTGTTACATTTAGCCCTTTGAGTGGAGGGGAGTGGGGACAATGCTGTTGTTAACACTCCTGACGGGGACCTTTGGGTCCTCTGAAAGTTTAATGTGACTCTGCGAGCGACCTGCGCTCGCTGAGGTCAGAGATGAGTGTGGCCCGGCGATGGTCCAAACGTTGCCTTGTGTCTGCACATTGGAAACTGAATGCCAGGGGGGGGCATTGTTATGTCTCCTGTGACACGGATAATGAGGCATCTGTCTCCACCTGCCTCACGGAGAGATGAGGCTCACTGTCTCACTTAAAAAGCACACAGGTTGCCTATCTGATTTTGTCCAAAGCAGGGTTAGGGGAAACAGAGGAGACTTCACTCTAAATGTTTTATAGCACAGCTTCCTTAGCTCTTTTGTGCCACGCAAACACAAAGCTCCTGTGCGTCTTGTTAGCTGCATCTAGGTAGAATTGTATTGCGTTACTTTTAAATATAAACAAATGTCCAGAGATCAGTCAAAGTCTGTCATCTGCACACGACTCTGTGTTTCACAACTCAGTGATGTTGAGATCAAGTGGCGCCTGGTTTGCGACGTCACTCGTCTTTTATTTTGAAGCCTCCTGAATTTTTGAAAATTCGACCATCGCCATATCGCGATCTTGTAACTGGACGTTTAGAGGCGTCACCTTTAATCAAGCTGCTGTCGGATTGAGTGTCCACTCAAAATGGCGCCATAATTGTCACTATAAGCTACTGAACAAGACATGAAACTAGTGATTGAGACCATGAACACCTCAGGAAAAGGTTTTTCTGTCAAAAATCAAGTAAAAAGTCGACACATTTTCAAAATATTCACGTCAAATTTTATAAGAAAAAATGTGTCCATTGGTTTCCAAGACGAGGGTCCAAAGTGTTGAATGAAAGAATGATTATTATTATTATTATTTAGAAATAATTAAAGAAGTAAAACTAATTACATATGTTTATACGTATATATATTTACGTATGTATGTACGTATATACGGTATGTGAATATGTAAATATGAATAATACAATTTATATTTATTCAAACAAATGAGAAAACAAATATCAAAACATAGTAAAAAAGAAAGATTCAGAGACAACCTACGTACACATCATCTTCCAATACATATTCATGTAGTATGTTGATACAGATAGCTGTTATATGGTCATATGTATATATATATATATATATATATTTCTTCTTATTTAAAATAAATATCTGCACTGTTGGTCAAATATAAAAAGTTAGACATCACCTTTGGGAATTGTTTTTATTTTTATGTTTTACAGAGCAGACGACCAATAACCAAATGTTATAATTCTGAAAAAAACTTGATTGGCTGATTGATAACAAAATAACACAACAATAATAATAATATATAGTGTAAGTTCTAGTTAAGTGCATAGAACTTCATCAGTGTCATATCTTGATTATGCCCCAAATATTTTATATGTATAGTGTGTGTTTTCTATTACACATTAGTGGTCAGTATAGTCCTGCATCTGTGTTATCACAGTTATCTGTAGAGCCAGGCTGCCCCTCCTTCCTCTGTATCTGTATCTGTATCTGAAGCATCCTTGGTCGTGTGTCAGCAGCTCTGAGCCTGTGACGCCAGGTCTGACTAGAATGCTCTGGTCCACACTCTCACTCCATGACATGTGCCGCTGCTCGCTAATCCCTCGCGGACGCCTCCCTGCAGCATTGCCCTCGACAACAGAACAATGAGTGACCACAGTGCTGACCTCGCAGGGCGACAGGCCCTCACTGCGTCAGAGGGGATCTTCCGCTTTACCCTTCGTGGAAAGCCATATTATTATTTTTTTCTATGCCATTCTCAACCGACTGTATATGTTAGCGGATTATCGTATATAGCACAACAGGGGGTTCTTTTATGTGCTGTATATACTGCTGTATGGAAATTAATTGTCGGGACAGTTGGAGATTTGGATGTCTGAAGATAATATGGTTCAAAAGAGAGGATGTGGATATCAATTTAATAATGACTGAGCCGATTAGATAACAATATGATGCATTTGTAAAGGGCGGGAAAAAGTGTGCCAGCAGTGGCATCTGTTTGAATTACTGACTGTAAGCTGTGTATGTTGTTTGCATGACTCATACGGATCAGCGTCTGTGTTCTTCAGGAATAAATCTGACCATTAGTGGCCATTTTGGTAAGCTTGGTTCAGCATGTACAAGGTGATGTAGTCAGAGGTGAAACTAATATAATCTGAATAGACGTTCAGGTAGAGAGCAGGATTATCTACACTACCGTTCAAAAGTTTGGGGTCACCTAAGCAATCTTTTTGTGTTTTCAATTAAAAGTAGAAAATATAGTCAAGACATTGACAAGCTTAGAAATAATGATTTTTATTCAAAATAATAATTTTGCCCTTTCATCAATGAACCAGCAAAACTGTTTTCAGCTGTGCTAACATCATTGCACAAGGGTTTTCAAGGGTTTTCTAATCATCCAATAGCCTTCTAACGCCATTAGCAAACACAATGTACCATTAGAACACTGGAAATGGGCCTCTATACACCTATGTACATATTCCATTAAAAACCACGTTTGCAGCTAGAATAGTCGTTTACCACTTTAACAATGTATAGAGTGTATTTATGATTCGTTTAATGTTATATTCATTGAAGAAAAGTGATTTCCCTTCAAAAATAAGGACATTTCTAAGTGACCACAAACTTTTGAATGACAGATAGAGCTTCTCCAAAATTTGGTGTATTTCAAACTGCGACTTTTCTCCGGGTTCTCCGGTTTCCTTCCACAGTCCAGAAACCTGCAGATTTGGGGATTAGGCCAATTGGACACTCTATATTGACCGTAGAAGTGAGTGTGAGAGTGGATGGTTATTCGTTCTCTAAACTCTTAGAAATAAGGGTTCCAAAAGTGTTCTTCTACAAGGGCTGAGGTTCTACCTGGAACCATTTACTTCTGAAAAAAACCTTTTCCAGAAGAAAGGGTTTTTTAAGGGTTCTTGGTAACAGTAATGGTTCCAGTAAGAACCCAGGGCCGTTTCTTGCTGTTTGGGGGCTCAATGCGAGATACTATTTGAGGGCCCCTATTTTTTTCCCTACTTACATGCTTTGCAAATATATGCATAATGAATGCATCCAATACATGCAAATAAAGACAGGTACTTTTAATTCTCAAAAATATAATAAAATATGAGTTTGAACTTGCAGTTTGGGGGCCCTCTGGTGGCTGTGGGGCCCTATGCAGCTGCATAGTCCGCATATAGCAAGAAACGGCTCTGTAAGAACCATTTTGATCCAGAGAACCCTTTAAAACCCCTCTCCTGAATAAAGGGTTTTAAAAGGGTTCCAGATGGAACCTTTATGAGGACAAGGCAAAGAACCTTATATGGTTCTACTTAGCACTTTTATTTCTAAGAGTGTATCTGGCCCTGTGGTTGAAAAGCAAACTTTTCAGGGTGAACCCCGCCTTTCTGTGAGATCCACAAGAAACAGCATTTTATCACGTGAGCATGTGAAGGTTCAAGTTACAATAAACCTGAACCTGATCCCAGATCTGCGTTGTGACTCAGGCTGTAGTAGCAGCAGCAGCAGCTACGGCTGTAAGTTCTTAAAGAATTACAAGGCTGTTATACAGGAAACTAAAGCAACATGATATTTACTCAGGCAATTGATTTCCTAACACTGATTATTGTTTGGATGGCAGATGGTAGGCTTGTGATAATCCTGACCCTTTGCACTCCACCCACCTCCTCCCAAAACCAACATGTGACCCCCCCCCCCCCTTAAAAACCTTAACGAACCCACTGAGCTGCACGACCAAAGTGCTGCTTTAAACTGGTGAGTAAGGGCTGTGTCAGCAGTCAGTGATGAGCCACAGGGTCAGGGAGTATTACAGCCCCGTTAAGGCCAAGTGAACTGCATTGTTAATGAAGATCATATTGTAAAAAAGTGGAGCTACTGTTACTCTACACTCCTGACACCATCAAATATGTTTGTTTTACCTAGTCTTGAAATAAAAACTATTGACAAAAGGATCAAATGCAGATTTTTGCAATTTAGTGGACATGAAAACTGTATTACCACAACTGATTCAACTTAATAAATACAAATTAAAGGTGCATTATGTAAAATAAATCTAAAGCAAGTGGCCATAAAATCCTCCTAATATGTCACAGAGACTCAGGAATAATGTTCATATAACAAACTGAACTCACCAACAACAACAGTACAGACAAAATATTTGCATTAAAAAATATATTTTGCAGACTGCAATATGATGTTTATGTTTTGAAATCATGTTTGGGCATGTGGCACCACCTACCGCCGTCTACCAATCATTGCAGTCAGTAGAGTCTCAGCTGCCGAGCAACCACGGGTTGACAGTTACGTCAGAAAACGAACCTTAAAAGACCTCTGTATTTTGAATTTGAATGTAGTAACCGTGTTTTTGGCCACATTCTTACATATGGCGCCTTTAACTGTAGAATATATAGGTTCTATGTGGTATTTCCTGCACCTCTATTGTTTCTCTGTGCAACATAATGATAAAAGTAAAGTGTTTTCACCCAAAAATGTCTGACAAAGTTGTCTTATAATCCACGAGATCATGAAATGCTGGATAAATGTTAACAAATGCGTACAGATGGTGCAAAACGACTCATGTCACGTAGAAAGTGCACGGCTCGTAATAACATCCTCCCATATGTCGAAACAAAATGGGAACAGAAATGCAACAATGGTCATTTCAGTTACCTCATATGTTATAATCTTCTTGCTTCCTCTGTTTCAATAGGAGCAAAATCTAATCTTAGATCATCTGAACTAATCCACAGCAGCACCAGCAACAGTGGTCGAGGTAAATCAGTTCTCTGACTGATAGCCATCTGCTGGCCGCGTGTTTAATTAGTTTGTTTTATTCACTTCATGACAATAAATGAAATCTAAACATGGAAGACAAAGTGCTGTAATTCAGCATTTTTCACACTTGAACTGAACTGAAAAAAGGACGTGTTGATCGATGACGGTGCTCGGCTGTTGACATGCAGGACAGATTTGTTACAAGATAAATATCAGTAAAAATAATAACAACAAAATAGAACTTTTCAGTTCCGGGGAAAGAAAACATTTATTAATTTATAAAGTAACTAAGTACAATACTTGAGTCAATACGTACTCAAGTAAAATACAAAATCCTGATTTTAAATTGTACTTAAAAAATACAAAATACACCAAAAAAAAGTATTCAATACAGTAACTTGAGTAAATGTATTTCGTTACTTTCCACCTCTGGCCTTATGTTTGATTTTGTACTATGTTTTGGCAACTGCTGGCTGTTAGGAGTCTACGCGTCTCCTGTACAAACCATGAGGCCTTGAGCTGCATCAAGAGGCTCAGCTGAGGTCCAATCTGACATTTATCTCTCAGGCCTGTTCTGCTGATGGCAGCGCGATGTCGCTTTAGGAAGCAGCTGTTTACTGTCAGAGATCTGGGACACGCGGCAGCACACACTCCTGCCAACCGTTTACATGCAGAATGGACACCGTAACTCCTGGAGGTGTGTTTATAAAGCCAAACTTTAGTGTCATCCCATTGTACTTAAAAGGAATAAGGGCCCAAAAACAAGGAATTAAGTAACATGAGCACAATGAAGACATCAGACTTAATGGTAAAAACATAGAAGAATAACAGAAGAATTGAAATAAATGAATAAATAAAATAAAATAAAAACACACAGAAAATCAAACTGTAATACAAAATATTATGTAAAATATTTTTCTCAGGAAATTGGCCTGAATTGGTAAAAATGAAGAATCAGCGTTTCTGTCAAAATAGACAGTTCAAAAACAGCACAAAACGGTGTGTTTCTGGCTGTCGTTAAACTGAAAAACAAAAACTCACACTGTGACCAATGTGCTTTTTAAACTCAGTGTTCACTGAGATGACTGATATGGAAGATGAAGATGATCTGCTCCCAAATCGTTCCACCTGACACAAGGTAAGAGGCTCAGCAGCCACGGTCAGATCCCAAAGACGGCTTTATCACACTGTTATATAAACACACACACACACACACACACACACACACACACACACACACACACACACACACACACACACACACACCGGTGCTGGGCTGATGTGAGCACGCAGCCACACTGCTGTCATCAGCACTGGACAGATCAGATTTAACACCCTAACCCCCCCCCCCCCACACACACACACACACACACACACACACACACACACACACACACACACTCCTCCTTGAGTTCCCTTCATGATCCATGATAACACTGTCCTCCTGTATGTGTATGTGTATGTGTGTGTGTGTTTAGTCTTCTATCCTCTTTCACACGTGTGGCCTGCTGCTCAGTCAGGTGAGGTTATACTGATGATGGTGATGGAATCAGGTGTGTATTGTTAAGTGTGAACATCAGGAGGTTGTTCTTAAACACGGCCGAGGTGTTCGTGAAGTAACGTGATGACAGAAAGTTCACTCTGATCATCACAAAAAGTGAAAAAGAGGAAAGAAATAAACTGATGTTATATATTACATAGATACACTACTGTTCAAAAGTTTGGGGTCACTTAGAAATGTCTGTATTTTTGAAGGAATGGCACTTTTTTCATTGAATATAACATTAAATGAATCAGAAATACACTCTATACATTGTTAATGTGGTAAACGACTATTCTAGCTGCAAACGTCTGGTTTTAATGGAATATGTACATAGATGAATAGAGGCCCATTTCTATAGTGTTCTAATGGTACGTTGTGTTTGCTAATCGTGTTAGAAGGCTATTGGATGATTAGAAAACCCTTGAAAACCCTTGTGCAATGATGTTAGCACAGCTGAAAACTGTTTTGCTGGTTCTTTGACGAAAGGGCAAAATTATTATTTGGAATAAAAATCATTATTTCTAATCTTGTCAATGTCTTCACTATATTTTCTATTCATTTTGCAACTCTTATGGTGAATAAAAGTGTGACTTTTAATGGAAAAAAAACCACACAAAAAATTGTATAGGTGACCCCAAACTTTTGAACGGTAGTGTATATGACACATAATAATAAGATATTTAAAAGTTTGATTTCCATAAGTTGCTGACTGTACATGAGGGGTGACGTTTGTTGCTTTGGCTCACTTCACTGTACTGCAAATTGGGGTATTTGTACCTCCAGGGGTACACAAAGTGATGCATGACTGGAGGTCAAAGGTCTGAACTGTCTGGGACTGTGAAAAGTTTGGGAACCACTGCTGCACTGTAAAAAGGGCGACCCCCCCCCCCCCCAGTATCTCCACCATATCCTCGCTGAACTCCCGGTGTGATAAGTCCCTTGAGACTGAAAGAGCAGATTATATTATATAAATGCTGATTTTATCCCTTTTCCCAGACAGTGCTGACTTTGTATAGTCACTGACCTGGATATAGCTAATACCATGTGTTGACACCGGTGTACAAAAGTGCAGTGTCTTATTTCAGAAATCTGGAAACCATGCTGCTCCAATATTCTTTATTAATTGGGATTGCAATTACTACTAAATGTGCTGAAGGCATATAAAGTATTATCAGAATGTCTTACTCATGTCTAGTTTAGATCAGTTTTCAGATAAATAGCAAATAATCTGATTGAAGATCAGACAGACCTGTTGTTTTCACTGCACTTTCATAGCATCACACAGAAAAAACCCTCAGATGCTCATTAATGTCATTCCATAACACGGCTTCTCTAATCATTCTTTGAATCCTAATATTAGTCTGCTTCCCAGCTAATCTATTTGTCTTGGCATAATCTATGGCCTGCTCGAGTAAGCAAGTCTTCACCTGAAAGTTCACCGCGTCGCTTCAGCCGATCATTATTATCATATTACGTAAAGTGTCATAATCTCAGCAGCACAGTCGTCTTCTAATCATAGAGAGCAACTGCTGTATATATGTGCTACAGCTCAACACCTTCACAAAGGAGTCACATTTTTGTTGTTGTACGGCGACCTTGAGTGTCTTGAAAGGCGCCTTAAATATAATGCATTATTATTATTATTATTATTTATTCAGGACACACCTGATGAGTTCATTTTTACGTTACTACTGTATAATAAGTGGGTTAGTGTGCATGTTCAGGTTAGGCAGAGAGAAGACACAAACAAAAACAGGCAAATGGTGGAAGTCCAGTTTCAGAATCAGATTATTATGTGAATACAAAAAAGAGGGAATGACATAAAAAGAACCCTGCACTCTTAGAAATAAAAGTGCTAATACTGCGTTCCAGAGCCCATCCAAACAAATGGGATGTGGGACTTATCCTACCTGAATTGTACTAGCTCCTACTTCAAAGCGTTACAGCAATTTAAGTCGAATGTTAGAAAACATGGACGACCGCGGCGCTTTAGATTTATGTTTGAAGAGGCATTTTGACTGTCAGCAATTCACTCTCTACTTACATACACAAGCGAGCCGTATATGTAAAAGCGATACATATCGACATCTAACGTCATGAGTATATTTTTACCGTAGCCCTACATATCTTCACGCTAAAGGACAACAACGACGACATCATTTCATGCCATAACATGAAAAACAAGTTGTGATAAAATTGCGGTGTCTAAAACAAGTCTATAAACAGAAAAGTAAAGTTTATAGCCTATTCATGTGACTCCATGGGCGCCGCCATTATTCTCCGACATCATTTTGGTGGTCGGTAGGTCGATCAACCTTGACTTCGCGAGTAGGAGGTCCCACTTCGACAGGCATTCCTGTGCACTTTTTCTAATTGGAGGTAGGATAAGTCCCACGTCCAACTGGTTTGGACGGGCTCTGGAACGCAGCATATGGGCAATCAGCCTGGGTGGGAGGTCGTACTCGTCAGTCTGTTTTTGTGTGTGGGTGTGAACGCCTCTATCGTGATGACCATACAGTATAATTCATTCTCAATCAAAAAAAACAGCCTCTACATGCATTTAGTGTGACCTACCTTTTCAAACCTGGTGCTTTTGAAGCTGGTGGTGCCCTGATACTTGTGCACAGAACTGTGGGTCACAGGTTTCTTAGATAATCAGAAGCTATTGGATGCACCTATGCTGCTCTGTCACAGCTGAGGGCAATCAGCCTGGGTGGGAGGTCAGTCTGTTTTTGTGTGTGTGTGTGTGTGTGTGTGTGCCTGTGCGTGCGTGCGTGCGTGTGTGTGTGTGTAAGTGTGTGTGAACACCTTCAGTTGACATTCAGATTTTGGGATGTTTTATTCCCACTGGCATCTTTTAGAAAAGCCAACAGCCCTTCTCTGGTATTTTGTAAATAAGTCGTACACTCTTAGAAAATAAAAGTGCTAAGTAGAACCATATAAGGTTCTTTGCCTTGTCCTCATAGGAGAACCCTTTTTGGCTCCAGGTAGAACCAAACCCTTTTGGAGGGTTCCACCAAGAACCCTTTTAAAACCCTTTATTCAGCAAAGGGGTTTTAAAGGGTTCTCTGGATCAAAATTGTTCTTACTGGAACCATTAGTGTTACCAAGAACCCTTGAAAAATCCTTTTTTCTGGAAAGGATTTTTCAGAAGCAAATGGTTCCAGGTAGAACCTCAGCCCTTGTAGAAGAACACTTTTGGAACCCTTATCTCTAAGAGTGTACTGCAGATATGTGCAGGTCACTTTTTGAGTTTGTTTGTTCACTGGTTAAAACATGTAGTTTAGCTGGAGTTGTTTATTAAGAATTCCACCACGGAGGCAATTCATGCAAAAGTGCAGACCTCGTTCAAATCGCTCACCACTTTGACATCACAGTGACAGCAGTAAGCAGAGAAAATGGTCTGTTGGAGATTCACTCACACACTTCCATGAATATGTTTTATAACAGCAAACACAGCATTTCAATCTTTGGGTTTATGATTGAGACCAAAACCAAACCCATGAGTATGTGGATCTTTTCCTCAAATATGATGCAGGTTTAATTTACTTATGCCAGTGGTCCTTTTTAATATATTATGAGCAAAAGGGCTCATAATGTGTGATAGGATTATTGCTTTATTACGTATTATACCGTCAAATAATGAATGTAGTCAATTATTAAACTCAGCTATATTTACTAAATGTATGCAGGATGGATGGTGTGTTTAAACATATCGAAAATATGTGCTTCGTATAAGATGTTTTCCATCACAGCTCAACCAACTGTGTTTGCACATAGGTTGGCAAATATCATCTATATATATATATGTATAATTGTAATTGTACACTCTGAACATGCACCTGTCTCGTGTGCCTACACACTTAGAAATAAGGGTTCCAAAAGGGTTCCTTCTACAAGGTTCTACCTGGAACCATTTGCTTCTGAAAAGGGTTCTTGGTAACACGAATGGTTCCAGTAAGAACCATTTTGATCCAGAGAACCCTTTAAAACCCCTTTCCCGAATAAAGGGTTTTAAAAGGGTTTGGTTCTACCTGGAGCCAAAAAGGGTTCTCCTATGAGGACAAGGCAAAGAATCTTATATGGTTCTACTTAGCACTTTTGTGTACGACAGGCTTATTTACAAAATACCAGACAAGGGCTGTTGGCTTTTCTAAAAGATGCCAGTGGGAATAAAACATCCCACAACTTTTCACTCAAGAAAGTGGACATCGGTTTTTATTCAAAATTTAGTTTAAATGTGAAATCTGGATTATCTGGAAACTGTTTTTTTCTGTACAGGACACATTATGAACTTGTTATATAAGGAACCTGTCCAACTCATTTTATAACTTTATATATATAGATTTTTTGGAGGCCTGTAATGTAATGCTGAGCAGGGAGCAGCCAAAGATCACTAGGACAATAGTGTTCTGTTCTCCCTCGTCTCATCATCTCATGTATATAACAAAAAAAAAAAAGAGGCTCCATGTCTTCGCCAGTAATTAGCGTGTAATTGGGTGAATTCGTGCAGAAAGCCTTCACAAATCCTGTCTCAAGAAGACTAACTAACTGGTAAATCTTACAAAGGTCAACAGTGTGCTGGCCAAGGATGAGGAGAGTAGCCACCATATGGCTAAAGATGCCCACAAGAAGTGCGTCTTCACTGCTCTTTTAATCTTTTGAGCTAATTGTGTTTCTTTCCCACTGACAGTGGCCAGTGCAGACAATATGTAGTCAAACTCTAATCTCCTTAACTGCTTTCCTCTTTGTTTTTCCAAATATGGCTGCCACTTGTTATTGTGGGACTGAAATATGCTGACTTTGAAATACAATGCATTGGCATACATTTTGCTCTTCAAGCAAATTTTCTACTTAGAGTTAATTATGATACAAACCTATTGTTCAACATAATTTAAGTGATTCAGAATTATACTCTGCTGCTAATCTGGACTTGCCAGGATTTAAAGCTGCCGTAGTTTATATTTTCATGTGATGAACCTAAAAAGATATTTCACAGTAACTTCCTGATCCTCTTAGTTTATGTAGTGGGTTTTAGTTTTTGGTTTAGTTTAGTTGTCTGGATCACAGGTACTGGTTTTGTTTCATCACACCACTTTCAATCATCAAAGTTTTTCATAGAACAGGTTGTTAGACTGTTGGAAGTTTATATACAGGCTTGCCTTATCATGGTATATCTGTATATCTATATTTGCTGTGTGGCAAATCCAACTTTTTAATCATTTTAATACTTATAGTTGGGACCCTGGAGGCCCTATGAGTAGGCAAAGTGTGAAAGTAGATGACGTTTTTGTGGTCCGCCTCAGTCTAAGTACAGGAGATAAAACACGCGATGTTGACTTCCGCACACATTGCTACGTCGCAATGAGACATTCCTGGAATTGTTGTCTCGTGGAGCTCTGCTTTGTCCCTAAAAACCGCGAGAGTGCAGGCGAGGGCAATGGTTTCCAGAAGAGCGGAAGTCCGTAAAGTGTTCTATTCTTGGCTGCACAGTGCAGCACAGAGTTCTACACAAACTTCCAGCCTCAGAGGATTTACGTGTCCAGTGGATTCATGTTATATATGACGGCAATGTGCCGGCTAGAGTCGGCAAATGATGTATTTTCCAAAATGCTAACTGCTGTTAGCTGTCGTTAGCCTCAGTGACGCTGACGTAGTTTCCTGTGTCTCATTTGCATATTTAAAGAGACAGGCACTCAAAAGCGAGCGTACTGAACAGGGCTGTTTTGGCAGAGTGATTGTCACAGACATGTTCATTAGGACACCAGGGAACTAGGTATAATATGTCTAATAGGGTTAAATTTACCCTTAGACTCACCCATGTCCCAGGGTAACATGGGTTCTCTTGGGATTCTCCAGCTTCCACACCACAGTCCAAAAACATGCAGATTAGGTAACTTGGACACTCTAAATTGATTGTAGGTGAAATGGTTGTTTGTCCTGTGATGGACTAGCGGCCAGTCCCTGCCTTTTAGCCCGGTGTCTCCAGCCTCCCACGACCCTCATGTTGAGGATAAAGTGGTAGAACATTAATGTATGAAATTACAATTATTCTTTTGTCATCTTTTTGTAACAGTTAATCTATACTTCTGTGAATACAGTTGTCTAAAAGCAGTTTTAAATATCTCTGTGATTGTGTTCTCTGTGGTGCATTTTTAATCACCAACTGCACTGATCCCATCAACCCCACTGAAGCTTTTGTCTGTTTACTCATTGTTTTGTGTTGTCTTTTTTTCCTGTCACACAGCTGTTTTGAGTAAACAAGCCTATAGGGCAGCCACTATGTACCGATCTACACAACAGCACAACAAAAACAACAAACATGCTGTGTTTCAGCAATAAAAAAAAACAATAAAAAAAGACCATGTCCGTGCAAACGTTCACATGTCGAGTTTAAGATCACTCATTGACACAGTTACTGACATGTGTTGAAGCTACAGAATAAACAGCAAACACAAACAGTGCAGATGCCAGCGCACAGATGTCAGAGGAACATGGCAGATCACGACCATTCACTCGAACCACTCAACTGTGCAAAGAAACAAATGATGAAAATGGGCCGAACATTTCAATAGACCATTTAGTCGCTAGAATATGAGCCGTTGTTTGGCACCTGCTTTCAGTTTTAGAACAGGGAGATTTTGTGGCTTAACACAGAATTTTTCTCCAGGATTTTTCCATTTCAGTTGAAATTAACAATTAAATTCAACTTAAATGTAATTACCCTGTTTTATGTTTCATATTCTCTCTCCCTGAGAGTGTATTGTCCCACGCCTCCTGTTAGCTGCTCTCACTGATCAGTACACGGCGCATGTATGACAATTCTACAACCTCTTAATAATAAATGAGAGACTGGTCGGTTATGAGCTCAATTAATGGCAGCCAAAACCAACCACTCAAAAATCCACATTCCCTCTGTAAGCAGAAGAATGTACAGGATTTTTCTAGAGTAAAAAGAGCAAAGTAGGAGTTAATAAGCTGGTTGTCAGCAAACACTGGGAGTCATTATGAATGGGAGCCAATCTCCCAGATCAAATATACAGCCCAGGGAAATGGAACTGGAATTAGGAAGCAAAAAGAAGAAATAAAGAGGTGAAACACAAATCGAAGAGGCTCGTGAATATAATGATGTGTGCTTCGGTAATCATTCCTTTAAAAGAAGACACCGAAGAGGAGTGTTGACTGATGGACACCCCCATGGACTGAGGAGACGGCGGAATGGTCTAAAGTTACAAAGAGCTTCAGGAGTCATCATCGCTGCTGCCTTTTTTCTTGTTGCTCTTTCTTCGTGGCTGTTATGTTTTTTTTTTTTTTTTGCAGATGGGACGACGATTAAGCGGCACCAATGTACTGGCAATGTGACTGATTGGTCCACTAGATGAACAGTAAAGATTAAGAGGATGACAAATAAGCATGCTGCTTACACAGCGCTTGGGGCTAATCCACCCCAACCCTACCAACCACCACCACCCCCCACCCCCCCACCCCCCGGACTCTCTTTTGAGGAGCTGCCACTGAGGAGCACCCACAGACAGTCACCGACCCAGACTGACAGAGGGAAGTCTCTCGCTCAACTGTTGATGTGTAACAATTGTTACAAGCTCCAGCTCACGGCAGCAGCCCTGTCCATCTGCATCTCCACACCAGGGGCTGCGACACAGTAGAGACTCAACAGGCTGCCATCTGTCTGGCTGGAGACCACACTTCCAAGTTTTGGGACAGACTAATAAGAATAAGGAACTTCTTGTGTGTGCTCGTCCCGGATTTCATCGTTTCAAGGGAGGCAAAAAGTTCTTATCGCTGCTCCTCAAAGAGATATTTTCAGGGAAAAAATGATGGAGGATCACCTGTCAAAGATCTCCATGATGCAGTCCTCCTCGCCCAGTGAGTCGTCTGCCTGCGGCGGGACTGATGACAGCAGAGGAGGTAAGAGTTCCACATGTTCACTGTGCAACAGGTGAAGCCCCATAATGACTGATGCACTGAGTACCCATATTACACACACAAAAAGTTCTAAAATATGCTCATAAGTGCTCATAAGGAATCAGTCCTTTAATATATTTCCAAAAATACTTTGGTACTAATGTCTTTTTAATTAATGGGTTTATTTGGATTAATTTCCATATCCCTCATCATTGGTTTTTGTTGATAATCCGCCTCAAGCCATTTTATTTGTTGTAATTTCATAATCACATACTAAATGAGATTTTCAGGCCCAAACGGCTGCTGCAATAATTTGACTCGTGTGCTATGTCAGCTGTCAGTACAGATGGCCGGCACACGTATGAAACAATACCAGACTAAATGAATGGCACTAACTGAATCTGCCCTATGTCACTGTGTTTGACTCGCAGCCAAGAGTCCAGCCCCGGGCAAAGCTCTGAGCCCGGCTCTGGTCTGCAAAGTATGTGGAGACACCAGCAGCGGGAAACACTACGGCATCTACGCCTGCAACGGCTGCAGTGGCTTCTTCAAACGCAGCGTGAGGAGGAGGCTCATTTACAGGTAAGACAAAGGAGACGAAATCATGCAAAAGGTCACTAAAAATTGTGGGATTTAAGGCAAAATGAGCATCGGACTGAACTTTAATCCAACAAATGTACTCAAATATTAACTTGTTATTCCCAGAATCCACAACTTTGTGTAAGATCATACAGGAAATGAATGTCATGTTTTTCCCCCATAAAAGCAAATATATAACGTAATAAGAAACTACCCATTTCAAGCCATAGTCCATGATCTAAATGCTTTAATTCAATTTTTGTTTTCAAACAGCCACACTCTATAAAATAATATACACAGAATAAATACATTGGATTTTATGTGAATATACACAGGGCTGGATCAGAGAAGGTGTTGTTTATGGAGAACAGTTTAAAGTGTAAGGATTTCACCTCCTTAGTCCATCATTTTAAATGCAAATTTTGTCGGATTTAATCTATGGGATTGTAAAAACCCTTTTAACCTAAATTTTGATTTCTTTTACAGTTATGCATGAACATTTTCTTATGTTTTATCCATCACAAACAAAGACAAATCCTGTTATTTCTGTTAATTATGAGTGTACTCTCTCTCTTAACACTTCACTGTGGTTCAACAGGTGCCAGGCTGGTACAGGCATGTGTCCGGTGGACAAAGCTCACCGAAATCAGTGCCAGGCATGTCGGTTAAAGAAGTGTCTGCTGGCAGGAATGAATAAAGATGGTGAGTGAGTGAGTGGAAATAATATTTTGCATTCTCCGAAAATTCCAGAAACATTAACTCATGTTAATCACGATCATTTCCTCTGGAAACAGCAGTGCAAAATGAACGACAGCCTCGCAGCACAGCTCAGGTTCGATTGGACTCCATCGACGTCGACACTGAGAAAGAGCACCTGGCCACCACTCGGGAGCCCACCTCCTCTTCTTCCTCCTCCTCTTCCTCCTCCTCGTCCTCCTCCAGTGTCATTACGTGGCCTCACATCACATCCTCCATGTCCATCACCTCCTCGGCGGCCCCCCAGCGCTGCATCAGTCCCCAGAACAACCACCGCTTCATGGCCAGCCTCATGACGGCTGAAACCTGCGCCAAGCTGGAGCCCGAGGACGGTAAGGGGGGGTTTTGTTATTTGAGACTGAGGAGGCGGCCTGAAAATTACACTCAGACCAGATTAAACAACAAACAAGTGCTGTAAATTTAATGTGTAACTTCATCAAAAGTCTTTCACTCCAGGAGTATATTGTTTTCCCATAGGTTTGGCACACTAAAAATATATTTCTGAAAAAAAAAGGGGCTGAATGAGGAAAAATACCTGTGATTTCCCTGTTTTTTAATTTAAGTAAATTTTTGTTCAATATATATTGTTTAATAATAACCGTTAATTACTTTAAAGATTAAAAAAATTAAATGCACACTTTATTAAAAATATATTTTTCACAATTTCATGTGAGTGAAGTTTAATAAATTGATGACATTATATGAACACAACTGTATATAACTCATTGTCATTGGGTCTTCTAATCAGCACATATCCTTACAATATAATAATAGAAAATAGATGTAGATTCCTGCACTCTGGTTTCTAATCTCATCTCACCTTTTTCAGTTGACGAAAACATCGACGTGACCAGTAATGAACCGGAGAGAGCGTCCTCGGAGTATCACATGGTCCTGTATCCGTCCAGCTCTGAAAACGTCTACGAGACCTCGGCAAGATTGCTCTTCATGTCGGTGAAGTGGGCCAAGAACCTGCCAGTGTTTTCCAACCTGCCCTTCAGAGACCAGGTCAGACATTAACTGGGCTTTTTCCAAATTACAAAATCATAAACTTGTGTTTTTACTGGGTAATGTTAGTTACTGCAAAGCTAAAAAAAATATTCTCACCATCTTCTCCTTTTTCCAGGTGATCCTGCTGGAGGAGGCGTGGAGCGAGCTCTTCCTGCTCTGTGCCATCCAGTGGTCACTGCCCCTGGACAGCTGCCCACTGCTCTCGCTGCCTGACCTCTGCCCCAACATGCAGGGGAAAACCAGCTACACCAGCCTGGACTTGCGCCTCCTACAGGAAGTCTTCAGCCGATTCAAAGCCCTCGCAGTCGATCCCACAGAGTTCGCCTGTCTCAAGGCCATCGTGCTTTTCAAGCCAGGTGAGGGACTGACCATGATGACCAATGAAAGACCCATTCAAGTTATTTAGCCAGGTGCAGATCAGTAACTTAATATATTCAGGGTAGAAATATAATCATCATAAGCATCATGAGCTTTTCTCTGTTGCTACCCTGAGGCCAAAATGGCCATTATTCAAAATAACAAGAGTGAACCGGTTGAATATAAATCTAAATGCTGCATCATTGGTTCATACATTTATAACTTGACATTCTGTTTTGAAATTGTGCAACATGTAAGAGTCTATCAGTTATCTTAGTTTAAGAAAGTCAGGATATCCACTCCGTCAAAGAAGATTACAGTAAAAGTATAATTGTTTCCCCCCCTTTTATAGAAACTCGTGGTTTGAAAGATCCAGAACAAGTGGAGAACCTGCAGGATCAGTCTCAGGTGATGCTGGGACAACACATTCGCTCACACTACCCCAGTCAACCAGCCAGGTAACACCCTGACATAATATTACAGCCTCAGTGACGCACATACAATTGATCCTGATTTAAAAAATACTTTCACACAATTAAATCTCTGATTGGAATTTACATTTACTTGAAACAATCTATAGCCACATATACAAATATAATGTAATGAAACAGTCGAGACAGAAAATGTATTTTTCTGTATTTTTCTTAGCTTTACTGATTCAAAGTTCTGTAATTTAGTTTCTATCCGACAATGATTTCTATTTAATTTGATTATCACTGGATAATTCTCAGTAAAGATGATTTGATTTGTATTGTTATTTTTAATATTCATATTATTGTTAGTAATAATAGTATTATTAAATATATCAGAATTATAATTATTCAAACTTGCATACAGTGTGCTTTATACCACAAACATAAGGATTTGATTCTGACTACACTGACTTGAACAATTGAAAATAATAGTAATAATGAATATTAATTATAATAATAATAATAATAATAATAATATATATATAAATATATAAGTATTTATATTTAATGTCAAGGTCTGACACATTGTAAATAATTATTATTTTAAAACAAAAAGCCTTGCTGTGGACTTGCACTTCCTGTCCTGCTCGAGAAGTTAATGATTTGACTTATTTCGTGCACACAGGTTTGGAAAGCTGCTTCTTCTTCTTCCCTCGTTGCGTTTTGTGAATTCTGAGAGGATAGAGCTGCTGTTCTTCCACAGGACCATCGGGAACACTCCCATGGAGAAACTGTTGTGTGACATGTTCAAAAACTAAAACCATCCCCCAAAAAACGTATGCAGTCTTCTTCCGGTTTGGAGGAATTATATTTGACAGATATTTGCTTTGTGTTTCTTTTAACAGAGATTCTCTTTGCTGTTTTTTTTTTTTTTTTTTTTTTTTTCTCAAAGACATTATTTGTTGTTTCTACATCAGGTCAATGTGAAAGTTGAAATGCAATTCACTTGTCATCATGCTTGCTATATATACTAGTCGTTGATTTCTGTCTGAAGTGACTCACTCTAGTGTTTCTGTTTTTGTTGGGGGGTTTTGTGAAAATGACAATCCTCCAGAAAATGTATTTGTTTAGCGATAGAACAATTGTACAGTATGTCCCTGCTGTCCTTAATGTAATTCATGTTGACATTTCTTGATAAAGTCAAATTGTTTAAAAGTAATTTTTCTGTTTTTTTTTGACTGCCACACTTTACAAGAGAGACGGATAAAGTTAAAAAGGAGTTGTTCCCAAATTACAGCAGATTTTTCATTGGCTGTCAATAATAAACCACGCCCCCAAAATGTCCCACTTACACGCCCCCTTCTTCCTGATTGGTTTGACCATTTGCAGGCAAAAGTACTTAAGGTCCTTCTGCGTTAGCTCGTGTCATCCAGGAGGGGGAGAGTTCGTCTCAAACGTAAGCTCGTGGTACTATTTTACTTTTTCCTGTATTTCACCACTAACATCAGTTGGACCACAAATTTAACGTTAAATTCAAACCCAAAGGTCTGCACTATAAGGCTGTATAAGTATTTTAAATGTGACAAACACAGCTCAAATGACAATTAAATTACGTTTCTAACTACTCCGGAACCGCTGCGTCACCCCGCTCGCCGCTGAGACTCCGCTGTTTGTGACGGTTTACGTCAAAAACAGTTTAAGACAAAGCATTACGAAGCTAAAAGCAAAAGAATACTGACAATAGAACTCGGTCTGCCGAACGACAGCTGTAAAAAAAGCTCTTACCTTGCCTATTTATCCGTGAAAATTAGATTTTTCAGTGATAATAAAGCGCTCACTTGTCAACCGAACTTCCTGTGTTGCACTTAAAACAGTCCGGGCGTCTTTGGCTAATGGCGTCCTTCTATTGACTGTAAGGAAGCCACAGAGGTGTCAGTCATTGATATAGACGCTGAGACACAGGCCAACAGAGACACAGCTCAATGGCGCCATCTTGTGTTGCCTTTTTATTTTGTTCTGCTTCACCTGATCAGAGTCAAACTTTGTGTGTGTGTGTAGTAGCAGAAAATGCCCAGAGTGTGGTGCAATTTCACGCTTAAATAAGAAGCCAACACGGTGCAGTATATCGTTTACAGATATATACATACATACATACATGTGTGTCCTATTGTTTTAGCTTCTTAAATGTGAATATTATTTCTATGTTTATGTGCACATTCGAATGAGATGAGGTCATTTTCGGATTTTCACTTTTTTCTCCTGCCACATGATATAATCCTCAAAAAAATGAACATAACATCTATACAATGTTACTTCCGGACACTCGGTGTTAGATTTTGCAATTGTTTCATTGTTTGGATGCGTTTGCTGTATTTCTGTGTTTGTGTTTATGTGCTCATTCGAATGAGACAAGGTAATTTCTTTCTCCTGCCACATGATATAAACCTCAAAAATGAACATAACATCTATTTAAACTTACTTCTGGACACTCGTTGTTAGATTTTGGAATGATTTCAATGTTTGGATCCGTTTGCTTTAATTTATGTTTATGTGCGCATTCGAATGAGATAAGGTCATTTTTGGATTTTCCCTATTTTTTTCTCCTGCCCCATGATATCAACCTCAAAAATGAACGTAACATCCATTTAAGAACAATATTTTCTCATTGTCTACCAATTTGCAGAGATTATGTGTTAAATAATCTGTCACGCTCCCAATGCTATGTTTTGCATGCACTCAAATATGCAAAGTATTTTGCATATTTAAATGTGGTCAAACTTGAAAGTGGTTATGACGGATGTTCTGAAGAGGGGTGTTTGCAACTCCGTCCCACGAGTGTTGACCAAGGAGATTGGTGCTACAGAACTCTTGGATGTGAGTAGCCATACGCAAACTCCCAAACACAGCTAATGAAGGAGATGTGGGCTGGCGGTGTTGGAGTTCGTTTAGCGTCTCAGAGGAACTCTCTGAGATGCCGACACTCTTGAGTGTCTGGGGATTGAGCGTCTGTCACGTTCGTCTCATCGCCATCTGGAGGAGACACTGGAAGTCAGTTGGAGATGCATTGTCTCAATTTTCTTGCTAAATAAAAGATCGCAGACTTTATCTGTGTGCCAGCTGGCTGCGAGATAAACACATTTTTGTACAATAATGACCTTTTATCTACCAATGAGGTTTGGGAAGGCAACAATTTGTCCAGTGGTGTGGAGACTTTCTGTGGAAATGAGGAGCAGCTGTGTCCAATGCATGTTGTTTGATTTCAGATCCTGACCTTTGCTTATTTGACTATTGTACTGTATCTCCATAATGTTGTGATTCATTTCCCTGAAATGACCACATGTTCTTTATGAGATTTTTTTATTATTATTTTATTGCTGACTTATTCACTGTAAGTTTCATGTTCATGAACAAAAACTTTATATGCAATCATGCAATTATTTGTATGCTGTGTCCTTCAGCTGAACATGGCCTCTGTCAAGCAGTACTATCAGGCCTGAGTGAGGAGGAGTTTGTGTGTGTATACACAGCAGCACAGGAGTGGCCAGGGGAATAATGGCTGTAGCATCAAACTGCTCAAAGACTGTTGAAGTGAAAGTAAGTGCAAGTTCAGCGATTTGTGGCTCCAATTTTCCTTCATGTCTTTTGTACTTTTTTGGCAGTATTGATGTGAAATGGGTCTTAAATTGTATTCATTATGGTCTTTAAAAAGTCTTACATTTGACTTGTTGAAACCTGCAGAGACCCTGTTAAATTTAAGTGACATTTGAAGTTACACAGTACAGTTTTTTAAAGCACCACTAATGATATATGCTTTCACACGTAATGCATAGAGGCTTTCCCTCGTCATGGCTTTAATATAGTACATTCCTGTACATGGACTGAATACTTTGCAGATCTAAAAGCAGGTACATGTTCTTTGCGCTGTAATGCCACCATGTGGCAAGTTTTGTGTGGTCTTCCTGTGAAGGTACTGCATGTGCATGTGTACTTTATAGTGTTAAGGAAATGTTAATGGAGTCTGTCATATTTGCCCTTTACAGGTATTTCAATCGATAAAAGGGGGCGAGGGGATGTTTAAAATATGTCATACACCAATGCAACGTAGGGATTTTTTACGCAAAAATATCCTCTCAGACACACAATGGGAGCCCAGATCACTTTTCGGCAACTGAAATACTGCAAGTTACTATATGCACTTGCTCTTTACAGGTATTTCAATTGGTGAAAGGGGACGAGTGGTCTATAATGTTTAAAATATTTCCTACACCAATGAAATGTAATGATTTTGACACAAATATCTAGAGCTGAAACGATGAATCGATTATTAATCGATTACTAAATTGATCGGCAACTATTTTGATAATCGATAATCGGTTTGAAGCTTTTTTCATGATTAAAACAAGATTTCTGATTGTTTCAGCTTCTTAAATGTGAATATTTCCTTTGTTTCTTTGCTCCACATAACAACTAAATCATTAAAACTGAATCATTTTGGTTTGAACAAAACAAGACATTCGAGAACATCATCATTTCCAGGTTTGACAAACACTCATCAATGTTTTTTAACATTTTCTGTCATTTTATGGACCCAACGATTCATCGATTAATCGAGAAAATAATCGACAGATTAATCGATTACGAAAATAATCGTTAGTTGCAGCTCTACAAATATCCCCTCAGCCTCAAGATAGGAGCACATATCACTTCATGTCATGTGGAAAAATAGTGTTCTGTTCCCAATAATGTTCCCAAAAAGTATTGCCAGATCCAAATACACACTCTGTCTGAAAAAGCCTTTTTTAAGAAACAAATAATAGAGCACTTTCATACTATATTCATAATGTGCTACTGTGTGAACACTTCTGCTGTGTTTAACTTGTAATGTCGGGGCCTAATTTGGCTTCCTGTTTGTCTTTGGTAATGAAACTTTTGATGAACTTTGCATAACATTAAGTTGGAAGAGAAATATTAACCCCATGGCTTTTAAGTGTGCAATGTATGAATGAGGGCCTTTTTTTTTCAATATCAAAGCGAAGAAAGGAATTTGGAATTTTCCAAGATATTCTGATGTTCATAATAACCTGTAATACCATTGTCTTTCTATCGTCACTGTTTGTGAGGTGATGGTCCCCAGACTTCCAGGTCAGGTGTCCTCTTGTTTGCTCAAAGTTGAAAGTATTTTAACCAGTGTAATGTCTGCTCTTATCCTCAAGATGGCAGCATTAAGCCACAGATTGCTCCTCCCAAATCCATCAATTTTCTATCAAGTATATTAAAAACTATCAGCTGTCTTTACTGTGCCAATTTATACAGTATATAATTCAGAGGCCTCCTCCTTTTTTTTCAGCTGCAAATCCTTCTATTTAAAAAAAAATGTTTAATACGAGAAAGTTTATTGTGTGGTGCCGACTGAATCGATTTGCGTCCGAGACGGTTTTAAAAGGTCCATGGTAAATATCTTGAAATGCTAAATTACAGAATATTGGTTTGTCCTAATTTATGAAAATGTATTCGTCAGTGGTTGTTTGTAGTAGGGTTATAAGTATTATTAACCCTTTATATACTGGGCAGCTGCAGCAGCAACAACTGTAAAAAAAAAAATAAAAAAAAAAGTCAAGTTAGTTTTGATTAAAATGCAGCAGTGCGTTGGAAAAATAAGATCTGTGGATGCCGTCACAAGCTTATGATTTATCACAGACTGATCGGGCACTTAAGTCAATACTTGGGCGTACTTGGATATTAGTAAAAACAACATGAAACAGACTCTGTAAGGCTTGTGTTGTGCTTTGTCAAAGATTTGCACTCCCCCCCCCCCCCCCCTCTCTCACTGAAGGGCCCCTTTGTAGGCATACGATTGCCCAGTGTGCACTCTGAAATGTAAAGCAGAGGCCTTCTCCTCAGATATGCATGCCACAATCTTAATTAATTGTAAATGACAGAGGGGTTTATAAAATACTGTGTTTGATAATGACGCCAATCTGATTCCTCTTACAGGAGAAACACTCTGACAACATGTAGTCCTAATTGTTAGACTTCTCATTAGCACGGTGTCGTGAGACCTCACCGGATAATCAAATGGCTGTGATGTGTTTTCATCTCGTCTTAAGACATCAGATGTCTTCTGATCATACATGCAAATAGAGTCTTCAGTCATGATCTTACAGCACGACTGACTACCGCTGCTGTCAGCTGATAGTCAGGTATTCAACATTTGCATACGTTGAACATTATGTGGACATTTGAATGAATAAAAGACAGAAGAAATGGAGGAAAAAATTCAAAGACTCAAAAAAAACTTAATGAATTATCACATTACATTATGGCTGTCTCAAAAAAAAAAACTCAAAATAAATTCACTGTTATGTCATGAGGCATACATTTTCTGCATTAATACACATGACCTTTAATATGAATTTAAAATTTTCTTTAAAATTGAAATGTTCCTTCCACAAAAAATTATGTAGCTGCAGCTACAAGCAAAAATGGAAAATTGATGACATCACTGCAATGATGCAGGATTCTAATGTCTACAGATTTTAAAATAATATGACTTTATTTTTTTGTTGGTCTTAGTTATCATACACACAAAAATAAGTGTCTGATAGTAACAGAAACGTAATGTACCACCTTTCTTAGCTCATTTCAGCTCCACTATTACAGTCCTGGGTCAGAAGTGTAATTGCAGATCTTTGTTTTTTTTCATAACCATACCTGAACATTTTAACATGCATGCAGGTATTAACCCATTCACTTTCAACACATGGCACAAATGTGAGCCTTCAAATACAACTGAAAAAATATATTTTCAAAAGCCAAGATTACATATAACACTGATAAACAAACATCCAGTGCTTTTTTAAAGACGGTAAATTGGCAACTACTTCTTTCCTTTTATCTTTTTCTGTTCTCAAGCTTATAAAAGTCTCACAATTCTGAGGGAGAAAACACTATAAATCAAAATCGATTTTCCTCCCAAACCCTAAGTGATATTGAAGAAAATTATATTGTGATATGGGTCAATGACAAATAAAGCTTCTAAAAATTTATTTATTAAAAAGTATTTTCAATATAGGTGTAATGCATATTTTTGAGTCCAGAACAATGTGTTTGAACATGTCTCATATATTGAATAACTGTTTTAACTAATTTAGTACATTCCTAATTTTTAATTTTAAAATAACAAAACAATTTAATATTGTTGCTCTCTGTATGTCAGGTTTTAAGCATTCTAAACATCCAATTTAACATTTAAAGACAAGAAAATAATCAGTATTATAACTACACACATTACATTTATAAACCATTTGGTCACTTTAACTTATCATTTATTGGTTTAAATTGGTTGCACCACCTGACAACATTAGTTATGACAGGAAATATGCTGAAAAATGCATTTTCATTTCAAATAGTAACGTGTTTTAGGCATCAGTTAAACCTAACCCCAACCCATCAAAACACTTCACATATCATTACATTTGATACAACATCATTTCTCGACGCGCAGTTTTATCCCAACATCCAAATAATGATCTTTATGATGAGGATCGAGTACAGTCACGATGAAGTGCAGGGGATCTGGGTAGATGTTAATAAAATGTGGTGACAGACTCTTAAGAGGAGCAGAGCGCACTTTTCGTTGTTTTCGCTCTGTGGTCTCAATCTTTGTGTAGAAGACGCTTTAGCGCTGCAATTAAGGGAATGATCAGATGAGTTGATCTCTTTAGTTATCTCCTCAAAGAGAGAGAATGTTTTCTGGTGTGAAGTGAATGTTGCAGGGAGTTCATAATATGCGCCGTATGCAGCCAAGTTTCGCGTTAGTGCAAAGAGACTTTCCAGCATTTAATAGGTGCTGTTCCACAGTGTACTCGCTGTATTTCGGCTCCGGAATTATCAGTGCATCCCTAAATATAACATCTTTATCGACAAGAACAAAGTAACGGTAATAATGACATATTTGATAGTGTGACTTGGGTTTCAATCAGCACCTGCATTATCTGCCATGCTGCATGGACTTAATCATAACATCTAATACGTACAGTTTCACCTGCTGGAAAGTTCTACAACTGTGAAATTCACTGTTGTGTTGTGTCCAGATCTCTTACCTCTCTTCTCTTTTTGCAAGATATGCTTCGCTTCCCTTGCAGCTGGATCATTGTTAATGCTCGCCCTATGTCATGCTAATTTTGATAGTGATAGTGGCATCTAAAATGTACAAATGATCATGCAAAATGATTTTAAGTGTGTAATATCTTTAAATTCAAACATAATAAACATTCTAGAAGTGTCATGGATAACGTTAGAGCTTTGAATAGCATTATATAGTGACATTACTTGTAGTTGTGCCACCTGATTAACGGTTGGACCACCTGACAATTGCAACTAAACTAAAATTAAACAGCTTCTGTTTGGATGCAAGCATTAAGAGTTTTATGATAAAATATTTTTTTCCGAGTTTTACATTGGTTGGACCAGCTGACATAGAAAGTGTACTAACCTACGTATAGTTGAAAGTAGTTATTTTTTATCAGTATTTGACAGAGATCTTGAAACCTTTTAGCTTAGTCCTAAGGTTCTCTGGGGTTCTTCTGGCTGATGCAACATTCAGTTTACAGCTATTGTTTCTTGACTTCAAAATTAAGTCCTATGTGTATGGTTGCACCACCCTGATATTTAGGAAATGTAAATTGCTGGACAAAAGTTTTGCAGTTATTTTAGCAGCTTTAAAAGTATTTTATTTTGAATGTATCGTTATTAAAATAACTTTTTTAATAGTTTTCTTAGTCTGCTCACTTGCTCAGACAGCTGCATCACCTGATATCTTTGTGGTTTGAGAAGCCACAACATGAAATAATATAATGATTTGAATTCACTGAAAAATGCATGAATAGGTTTTACAGAATAAAGTAATAGATGTCATGAGAAGATTAAATTATGTTTTGTTTTTTATATAATGGACATGGACACAAAAATATGCTGTCATTGACCCACATATCTTGTTTTTAAATGATTGCCCAGCCTTACAACCACGTATGAAAATCTTGATGGTCACTTAAGACTATTATAGAAGGACACACACACTCTCTCTCTCTCCACCTTTGGCCTCATAACACACATCGCACACACGCCACAGATCACATGCTACTCATATTGTCTCCCAGCCACACTTTTAACTTCAAAGTCCTGCTCACCCTTGTGTCTCAGGAGGAATGGAGGCACCACAGCAGCGAGCCTTCGCTGCTATGCCGTGGTTAACTATGGCCGCAGGCTGGAGCACCTCCCCACGTTTCTTGATATTAAAGCAGGGGAGGTAGAGGGGTGAGGGGTGAGGGGTGTGGGGGGGGGAGGCAGGAGGCAGAGTTAGTGTCCTGTACCACCACAGCTTACAACCTTGTGTCTCGTCTCTGTATAACCTGTCCCTGTGAAACAGCGAGCCATTATATACACCCTGTTAACAAGGCTACACTTGTGAAGAGAACAGTGTATACATACAGTCGGCATAGGTATGTATAAAGTATGCATGAGCCTGACCTGGCTCAGTATTCTTGGTCGTTTGGGGTGAAGGACATATAACTTTTGTATTGAGATATACATTTTCAGTTAAACATTTACTTTGGATTCAAAATATTAGAGCATCGCGACACAA
>NC_139807.1:28286077-28336077 GCF_963457635.1 Microchirus variegatus | reverse complement strand
CGGTGGTGACGATGATGTGTCAGTACCTTAAACCAGCCATTCTCAACCTTGGGGTCCTGACCCAAATTGGGGTCGCGAGATGATTTCTGGCGGTCGCCAAATAATTTTTTTTTTTTTTAATCGAAATTAAAGGTGAAGTAAGTAGTTTATAGCGACATCTGGAGGAGAGGCTGAAATTTACAACAACAAACTGCTCCTCTGCTCACCCCCTCCCTTCCCTGAGCGCTACGGTATCCTCAGCCGGTCAAATGTCGTCCTCGTCGTGGAGGCGGGACTTCCGCTACAAGTAAAGCGACGCTTGGTTTGTTCTCTCGCGTTTGTCCGGTAGAAACATGTCGTCTCGCTGCCAACAGTGGCAATGCAACCGCGGCCCACGACCATGTTATTTTACATGCTTTTTTGAAACACTACGAAAATGAAACAAAAACTATTATACAGCGACTAGACAATGCAGGAGCACATATGTATAATAAAGTGGATTTGGGGTCATATAAACCCATAAATACGACACGGTGTCCCTTTAAAGTAGCGTCCGATCAGACGGTGTATTGATCGGGCGTTGTTTCAGCACCACGGACAGTGCTTTATCCATCATACCATCATGCGTTCACACCGGTGTGTGTGTGTGGGGGGGGAGGTCGTGGACAGTCGTGCATGTTAAATTGGTGGTCGCGACTCAAAAAGTTTGAGAACCATTGCCTTATACAACCATACTTGAAAAAACCATGAACTATCACTTTAATAGCGGTGCTGAAGTCATTGGAAATAACCAATAAAGTCACATGATTCTCTTACACACACTAAATCAGAGAGATTAATGTCATGTTATTTCTTTGGAAACAACTGTTGTAACCAAAATCAAATACTTATATTTCATAATTTGAATATTCCCCCCGTTTATCTTGACAGAAAACCTCTGACCTGCTTTAACCTATAACCTGCATCATGACGATTTATCAGATAAATGCTTCGTACGGGTTTTATGCCAGTTTATTTTCTGTTTATGAGGTATATGTGCAGAGCTTCAACTCGAGACCAAGATTATTTCTGGTGTTGAAATCTCTATCTTGCCATTGATGTGCAGCGCTGTGTGACATAGTTTTAATGATCAGCCTTCCAGCATTTGTTTACAGCTCGGCTTCCCAGTCATGTTCTGTTAACACCCAGTCCTGTTAATATTTATCGTCAGTCTTAATTGGTTTAATGTCACTACACTGGTGTTGCTGTGGCTTCGCATGTTGAAACTGGACTCTGTGTTTTTTTTTGTTTTTTTTTCAAAGGCTTTATTATCGTGACAGTCGAGTCTCGTTCATTAAAGTTTCACTCTCCATTTTTATGTGCATGAGCGTTATTCTGTTAAATGCAAAGGCAAGAGCTGCGGTAGAGTCAGACCCTGCCAGCGATCACAGGGGAGGTGCACGGTCTGTATAAATTATCAGGAATATGAACTCGATCGAAGATGTTAATTGCACCAATGGTTAGTTATGTGGGGGGATTGCCATGCATTTCATGCAGTGATAATAAAAATGAATTTTTGAACAAAGGGATCTTAAAATAATATCTAATCCACAGAGAATACCCACATCAAACGGATAACTCTAAGCTTTGAAATTTATCTTTGTGGTCCGAAATGTTGAGCGCTCGCCTCTGAATATTGTACTCAATTCAACTTTGTTAAAGGGGGGAAAAAAAACAAAACCAGCGTTAATTAGCAGTTATTATTGGCCTTTTCAACTTTAATTTGACTTTCAAATATTAGCTCTTATATATAAACTATGCTTCTGGCATCTGCAAATTAGCTTTGTGTATCTCCTCTAATTAGGCCTCATTGAACACACAATAATATTAATAATTCAGCAGCCTAAGATGTATTTAAGAGCACTCATTAGATTGCAATGTATTTGCATTGTGTTCATTTGATACACGTCACCTTTACAGAAACCATAATCTCAGGTCAGAAAAAAATAAACACTGAGGTGATTTAATATTAAAATGTATTTTAATACAGTTATTGGGGTTTTGAGTTCTCATGTTTATTTAGAAACTGCAGTTGTTTTTGCTTGAAAAGCCACTTATATTATAGGGTCAGAAATCTATTATTCCAGCCCTTTATTCATCGATGTCTTGTTAGTGAATCCTTTCCAATAATAATGATACGTTTTGTGCTCTTTCACATTAAAACACAGGAAGAAAACGTTCAGCGCACAGTTGTTAATTGATGCTCTTAATTCCTTTTGCTGTCCAATAAATAGCTTCGTATGAAGGGACCACCTTCAAAATAAAAGGTGTGGTGTAGTAAAATCTGCCCCTCAGACTTATCCATCCTCCACCCACCAACCCTCCTATTTCCATCCCTCTGCCATCTCTCTCTCTCTCTGTCAACAATGATTTCGCTGCTTGCCGCTGATCAAACGCACCTGCCAAGCCCTTCTAACATTCCCAAGCATGTTCGCTAATTACTCGCAAAGCCTTACAGATTTATGCTACTAATAGGGGATTTGCCTCAAATCTGGGGCAGGGCTTTCCTGCACTACAATGGTTATTTATTTACTCGTTTGGGGAAGAATCTCCGGGGATAACGTGCATTTACAAATGTTTAAAGGCAGATCAACTTATATTTACATCTTTGTCATAATCATCTCTTTACTGAAATCCACCTTTTCAAAGGCATGGAATTACCATTTGTGAGTTGAACACCAAAGCTTTAGTTGTGATAATAATAATCCTCTTGTTTAACTGTAATTAGACAAAGGAGCCTCTTAACTGTGCTGTTACAGGGGAATATTATATTAAGTGCTTAGCAAATTGCCAATTACTCTGATGTTCAAACCACTATAGTGGCAACAGAGGGAACCAATAAAGGTTTTTTTTTTTTTAACTATAATTACTGGAACAGCATGATCAAGCACACTGGTCTGTTACCCTGCAGTGTTTTTTCACCACTCGAGCGTGAATTGCGAAAAATGTGCTGTAAACAAAACGAGTCCGAGGAAGGAAAAACATTATTTTATATCATTTACTTTGTCCCCACTTTCAAACGATCGTTCCATTGATCTGCTCGGGCTGATCAACGATACACAAACTCACGATTTTATGTATTATTTTATGTTTTATGATTTTATGTAAAGCACTTTGGGTACCGTCTGGTTATTGTAAAGTGCTATACAAATACAACTTGATTAATTGATTATTAGCTCCAGAAATGAGGTTATATTTTCGGGTTGTGTTTGTCTTTGAGGGACGCAACAGCAATATTTTAATGGTGTTTTCTGGTGAAATAGGTTATGGCTCAAGGAGTACGACAGTCTTCGTTAACCTCACCGGGGAGTGTATTAACACTTCTGGAAACTTCAGGTTTGTGCCATCTTAGTGCTTTCTCCAGCCTTGACAGCTCATCATCATCATCATCATCATCATCATTGGGTCAAGACCCAAGTTGCTGGAGAGTTGGTGTAAGCAGCAAAATATGATTTTTGTCAGAAAAAAAGCAATCACAAGGGAGAGTGTTTACTACCTATCCATTTAAAAAGAAAGCTTATCTTAGGCCTTCTGCTTTCTGCATGGTTAGTTGCACTATATTGCTTTAATGGAGGGTAACCGCTGCCAGCTTTCACCTGCACTAACAGCAGCACAGTGTTGGGAGGCAAAGAAACACTTTCTGTAGGAAAGTTCTTGAACAAACAAGCCTGGATTTCAGCTGGACAAATATTTGATCATCATCTAGGTGGAGGAGGGATGGGAGTGTAAACGATTCTTTTGGTAATCGATTAATCTGTTGATTATTTTCTTGATGAATCGTTTAGTTCATAAAATGTCCGGAAATTTAAAAAAACGTTGATCAATGTTTGTCAAACCTGGAAATGACGATGTTCTCGAATGTCTTTTTTTGTCCACAAACCAAAATGATTCAGTTTTAATGATTTCTTTGTATGTGGAGCAAAGAAACAAAGAAAATATTCACATTTAAGAAGCTAAAACAATCAGAAATCTTGTTTTAATCATGAAAAAAGCTTCAAACCGATTATCAAAATAGTTGACGATTAATTTAGTAATCAATTAATCGTTTCAGCTCTAGAGTGTAATATGGCTAATATAAATCCACTTTCAGAGTCATTAAGGATATTTACATGTTTGACATGTTTCACCTAAATGATGTTAAATTAAAATGTCTTCAGTGATCGTAACTATTGAAATTAATTATTTTTCTGCTGAATGTCTAAGTGACATTGTTATCTTTATAAGGGGTTGTTGGATTGCAACGAATACCTTCAGTTTCAGTGTTAATTTAACTTAAATTATCTTAAAAAAAAATGGGTTTGTCTTTTATTTCAAAGGATGTTGTCAGACGAGAGATGCCACACTTCTGTAAACTGCCAGGACTGATCCCCCTACCATCCTGTCTTCAAAAGCAAATGATGAGTCTTAATAAAGGCTGAGATCTTTTTAAGTGAGACTCCCTCCTTCCTTTACCAGTCAACCCCCTGACGTGCAAAAAACCCCTCTCCACACCGTTCCGATTTCCACCAATCGATAAAATTAGTCCTCTGAAGACGGCCACACAAAGCTGCTGCTTTTCTTCTCCTCAGTGAAAATTAGAAACAAACATCATGTTCTTTTTTTTTTTTTTTTAATTCCACACTCATTAGATGCTGGTTCACTATTCCAGAATAATTTCAGAATTGTTGACTCTGGCATTTAAGATTTCTGTGACATTTTCTTCCTTCTGTGATGTCCGTCAATAGTCGCTCATGTTGAGGATCTTGTTTTTGCAAGTTACAAATGCCAGATGTTAGTCATGTATTTATGAGAGGGTAAAATGTTATGTTCATTTTAATTAGTCAAATGAGTGTGTGGAATGCATTATTGTTTAGATTGATATGTAAGTTGCAGTGAGACTGTGTTGGTGTAGACCAGGGGTCACCAACGTGGTGCCCGCGGGCGCCTGGTAGCCCGCAGGCAGCCAATACGGTGCCCGCGGGCTCACTTCACTTCACCTCACTTGCATGTATCCGTATGATCGCTCAGTAAAATATCTTTGATATTGTTTATAAAAACTGGTAATCGTTAGGAGTAAGCACTGGAATGAATGTGTATGCAGTTGAATGCATAATATTAATCATTTAAATGGTAAACAAACAAAAGAAAATATTATATGGTAGCCCTGCATATTATTTTTTACCACTAAGGTAGCTCTCTGTCTCAAAAAGGTTGGTGACCCCTGGTGTAGACCATATGGTGGAGCCAAAAACTCAGAAGAAAACAAATCGGATTTTCTAATTTATTCTGACCCCTAAGTTTCTTGTATGGGTCTGTAATTTGCGATGTATCTTTCGCTCTCTCTCTCTCCTGGCCTCGTCAGAAAGTTTGGGGTCATAAAAGCCAAGAAACCACATGGTGAGGACAAGCGGAAGATCCCAACCCACCAGGGGGCTAGTCTGTGATGGACTCATTCCCCACAAGCCATTGCGGCATATGACATCAACGGTAGACAGCCGTTCACCCATTGGTGGAAATTTTTGGGGGGGTCGTACCCTCGAGGGGAAGCTTTTTTGTGAGTGACGCCATTTTTCGTGACGTAGTGGCCATTGTGGTAACCTGGAAGTGGGAGGAGTGTCGCCGTGACAACCCCTCCACTACTTCCTTTCTCTCCCCCTCCTTCTCGTTTACCTTCTGGCTTTGTTTTGTTTACTTCCTGTTTCCCATGCCGTCACCAGCTGCCAAAGAGTGACATTCCCCCCTTTGCTTTATACACACACACACACACACACACACACACTGTTATGCATATTCAAACAGTTCGTCAGTAGTTATTTTAGATTACAGTGGTTGAGTACAGTGTTCAGTGATGGGTATGAAGGATAAAGCACTGTCCGCGGTGCTGAAACAACGCCCGATCAATACACCGTCTGACAGGACGCTACATTAAAGGGACACTGTGTCGTATTTATGGGTTTATATGACCCAAAATCCACTTTTTTAAACATATTATGTGCTCCTGCATTGTCTAGTCGCTGTATAATAGTTTTTGTTTCATATTCGTAGTGTTTCAAAAAGTCATGTAAAATAACATGGTCGCGGGCCGCGGTTGCATTGCCACTGTTAGCAGCGAGACGCCATGTTTCTACCGGAGCCTCTAAGGACAAACGCGAGAGAACAAATCAAGCGTCGCTTTACTTGTAGCGGAAGTCCCGCCTCCTCTCTCTCCGCTTCGTCTGCTACGGCCGCGGTAGCTCGCCCTCTCCCTCGCCTCACGAACCTCATCTGCTGACACGGAGAAAGACGACGAGGACGACATTTGACCGGCTGAGGATACCGTAGCGCTCGGGGAACGCAGGGGGTGAGCAGAGGAGCAGTTCTTTGTTGTAAATTTCAGCCTCTCCTCCAGATGTCACTATAAACTGCTTACTTCACCTTTAAAGTACCGTTTCTGTCTCTTTTGTTTGCTTGTT
Source organism: Microchirus variegatus (assembly GCF_963457635.1). Taxonomy (NCBI): domain Eukaryota; kingdom Metazoa; phylum Chordata; class Actinopteri; order Pleuronectiformes; family Soleidae; genus Microchirus; species Microchirus variegatus. The sequence continues at coordinate 28,329,628 of NC_139807.1, read as the reverse complement.
TGTTACATGGGTTAATTGAAAGAAGCCAAGTGTACGACCTAACACCTTCCCTTCTTAAATTTAATCCTGATCAATATGAATATACTTATTATTAATTAGCGATAACTGATAGTCGAGAGACACTTTAAGGTCGTTAAGTGACAGTCCTTCTGTCATTCTCCACGCTCCTCATTTTGATATTCTTACGAAAATTAGTAATATAATGAATTAATAACATTAATTAATCATTCATACTCATATTTTATCACCTTAAATCACAACACACGTGTGCATAAAAGCATGTATGTTCACCCTAGACTAAAAAAAAACAGAACAGGGCTCATTTTCTAACCGACCGCCTCGGCTGCTTCTGAGCTCTGGATGAATAATGGCTGAATTCAACTGTGCTGAAACAGAAACACATTCCACACACTCGGCAAAGCTAATAGCAGAGCCAAACAACCACATTTGAGCGTTTACAATTAAGAAAGCTCAGTGATTGATTGTCTGGGTGACTGGTAAGTCATGCCATGGAGTGAGATAAAATGCTGCTCCTGGATATTGCTGAATGCTTCACAAAACCCTAACTATGTTTTAGATGTGCCTCAACAACACTGGGAAATGAGCCAATTTGACAGCGAGGCAACATTTTGTTTTTCGATGAGAGAGTAAAAAGAATATGAGCACTGGCGTGTCAAGAAAGGGCATTTCTAAGATGGCAGCATGGTTTTTAAAATGATACAGCCTGTATATTGGAGGGACAAATTCATTTGAGGTAAACTGTCTGCTGAGTACAGGCCTGTACAGATTTATTGACAGCATTGCACAGGGAAGAACATTTCCTTCGAATGTTTTGAAGTGTGTATTGAATATTGCACATTTATTGTACATATTCTTGTGGCAGAATGTGCACAATAGCAAATATTTTGCAGAATTTTTATTGAAGCGCACATTGTTGCATTGTTTTCCAGCTCATTATTTCTTATATTATTTATATATGATTTCCCAGATTCCATGCCTATTTAGTCTGGATCTATGTGTTCTAAAAAAAGGCAGACACAAAATATTTTTAAAATATTGATGATGTGCTCAGTGAGCAAAACCTCATAAACGCTCTCTGCTGGGCTTAAAATAGACATATTTTTTTACATGACGACTGTGTGGCCTGAAACTCGCACAGAAATCAAACTAACTTGAAAGTGAATGCAGGTATTGCAGAAACATGTGTGGGTTTTAACACACCTGAAGTCGGTATGTGTGATGCTGGAATTAAGCACAGCTTAATGTGTGTGGGGATTATGGACAAAAATAACGAAAATGTGATTTTTACCACAACATTGGACTGAGGGCCAACAAAGGAAAAAAAAACCCAGAAAGAAATCCCATTTGTAATCATTTTAATGACCAGATTGCAGTTCTACAGTTTAGCGTTAAGTAATATAAGCGTTGATATAATGTAATTTAAGCATTAATGTAATTTAAGCATTAATGTAATTTAAGCATTAATATAATAACGCTTTATAATTTACTGGGTAATTACCCAGTATTTTGGCCATTGTTCTTACCTTCTAATTACAGGTTAATATTGCCATTGGCCCCCGGGCCGCATTTTGAGAACCAATGATTTAGAGTCTGTGTTGCAAGGAAAACACTATTTACCCTACACACCACAACACACATATACACACATGTAGAGCTGCAACTAACGATTATTTTCGTAGTCGATTAATCTGTCGATTATTTTGACGATTGTTCTTGAACGTCTTGTTTTGTCCACAAACCAAAATGATTCAGTTTTAATGATTTCTTTGTTATGTGGAGCAAAGAAACCAGAAAATATTCACATTTAAGAAGCTAAAACAATCAGAAATCTTGTTTTAATCAGGAAAAAAAGCTTGAAACCGATTATGGATTATCAAAATAGTGATCGTTTCAGCTCTACACACATGCACATAACCTAGTACATCACAAAAATCACTTATCTGTGCATTTAAAATTCCTACATTTCTAACACGCACTGGAGGATGTTCAGTACAAGGAGGATCACAAACAATCAACTTTGTGAAGAATGTTTGAGAGAAACATCTGTGGATTCACTCACCATGGCCTCTATGATTGCTCTGGCCATCACGAGCCCTAATGGCTTTACCTGGTGGCCCGTCATTCACAGGACTGACATCTCGTGTAGTTAGGTTTGGCAGGTGTCCATTCTGCAGAGCCATCGGTAGCCGACTTCTCCATTTTATCAGTCCCCGGTTAGAGAGCTGGCCAGAAAATAATTCTGCAGCAATTACCATATGTTGTGATTGTGGTTTTGAAGCAACACTACAACATCTGTGTTATACTGGCATCTGGGGCACCCTGAAAGAAACTCACCCCCCCGTCTACATTCCTTCCCTGCATCTACTGAACAGGTGCTGTCTGCAACACACTGCTCTCCTACAGAGGTGCTTTGGGTTTATATGTGTGTGTATAAGAGAAAACAGCTATTTGTGGTTAAACTTTTCAGTGAAACAAGAGCAGCTAACACTTGGGCTTGGGTAGGATTTTTCTGAAAATGTATTTGGTACTTTGAATATTTTTATGTTTTTATTTTATTTCTGGACTACTGAAACTACTGGACTAAAAAATGTGTTTTGAACAGTGATGAACTTGGTGATGACCAGGTCTACAAGGTAAAAACAAAATGCAATAGTATAACATAAAACAGTTTTTTTTATATATGTATATATATATATCCGACAACAAAATGTATGTATTGGTCCTTTTGCACACCAGCCAAGTTCCAGTAGGACAATTGTGACGTTAAATCATCAAAAATGAGTTTCCTTTAGAGCTGAAATGATTAATCGATGAATCGATTATTAATCGATTACTAAATCAATCGGCAACTATTTTGATAATCAATAATCGGTTTGCAGCTTTTTTCGTTATTAAAACAAGATTTCTGATTGTTTCAGCTTCTTAAATGTGAATATTTTCTTGGTTTCTTTGCTCCGTATGACAAAGAAATCATTAAAACTGAATTGTTTTGGTCTGTGAACAAAGCAAAGACTTTCAGGAACATCTTCATTTCCAGGTTTGACAAACACTGATCAACGTTTTTTAACATTTTCTGACATTTTATGGACCAAACGATTAATCGATTACGAAAATAATCGTTAGTTGCAGCTCTAGTTTCCTTTTAACTTTCTCACGCAGTCCTGATGTACAACAATTGAACACAACCATTGTTAATGTGGTCAGTAGGGCTGAAACGATTACTCGATCTATTATTAATTGTTTACTAAATTAATCGTCAACTATTTTCATAATCGTTTATTCAGTTTGAGTGTTTTTTGAATAATTAAAACCGGTTTCTGTGATTTTTCAGCTTCTTAAATGTTTCTTTGCTCCATATAACTAAGCAATCAAACTGAATTATTTTCGTTTTTTGACAATCACTGATCAATATTTTTCAAAATGTTATTCAATTTTATGGACGAAACGATTACTTTCTCTGCTAAAACAAACCACAAAGGGCCCATTTTCTGTTTACTGGGATAAAATAAATATAATACATGTTATTGTTAATCTTGAGAACTTAGGCCTTTTCTATCCTGACACAGATCTGTGAAGCATAGAAGTCATGACCGTAGGCCCACGTACAAACGGCAGAGATGTTCGCGATGAAATGATGGCAAATGAAAAACAGGCCGTTGGCAGCTGACCCATACACATGGGGGGATACTTTGGCCTAAACAATCAATTATGTCTCTAAACGTGTAACATCAATCAATATTTGTCACAGACCATACAGCAGAGCAGGTGGTAAGTTAACACTCTGTCCACTAGGGAGCGTGCAGAGCAGCCAGCAGGCTCGCCAGCCTGGGTGGCGTGTGGTTCCTGTGTTAAGTGATGTCTTCTGCTGCAGGGCTGTGCCGGTCTGTCATGCAGCCACTCAGACCCTCAATGTACATATGTCATTACAGTGGAGCAGGATGGCAACTGACAGAACCATGGCCATCTATTCCAGACATGTGTTGCTGTTGTGTTGTCGCTGTTTGGAAATGCACTTTTTTTTTTTCTTTTTCCCCGACAAATCAAATGCTCCTCTCCGCCGTTCGCTATGTCCACTCTCCGTGCGATAATTTACGGCGGCCAATACAGCAAATCAAAATCCCTACGAGGCAGAACCTGTGCACGGACTTCTTTTATAGTTCAGTGTTAAGTGTCTGATTTATTACATAAGACGTTTACACATGAGGGGTGTTAAAGTCAATCATTCCAACGGCATCACCACACTAATTCCTCAAAGGCCGAGCAATTAACGTTTTTAATCAACTGAATTCATAAAATGACAGACTCTATAAAACAGCCAAATCGTCATCTGCTGTCCGCATATAAATGTATGTCGGTGACAGAGTGGTGAGGACGCTAAATAAAAGACAAAGGTTGCATTATAAAACATTTTAATTGCTAAGTAAGCAAACATAGAATGGATGAAGCCATAGCTAACTTTTAGGTTGAATGTTGTTTTTAATGATTTTGTTCATGTGCTTTCGGCAGAGAAAGTGACAGTCTCCCTCGTCAGTGTTGCCCTCATTACGTCATACTGCTGCACCGCCATGGAGCCGCAGAGCAAACGGCTGCATGAGATCAGATGACGGCAAAAACTACGGCACGTCTTTGCCACGCTGTGTTGTTTTTCTTGGTGATTTTAGAGAAAGAGGGAAAGTTGAACAAGTCGCGTTCCAAAGATTGTCATTGCAGCAGAGCTGTATCAAAGGAATACGAGGCTAAAAACAAGAGAGACGCTCTCTCGCCACCTGGATGCCACACACACACACACACACACATTTATCGTCTGCTTGATGCCAATGTAAATGTCACGTTTTACCATGAACAGATGGACTTTTGATGTAAGTCCAGTGAGTAAGTTTAGTTTAACAACTCAGTGGCTCGGTGATGACTCGCATGAAAATCTGCAACTGTGTTTAGACAGTGGGGAATAGCAAAGGAGAGAATTATTATACTAAATGCTAGGCTACGCCTTCTGTCATTTTGTAGATCTTCAGATAAAGAAGCCCACTGTCATTTCTGTAAAGGCTTAATACACAATGTTGATTTTTTTTAATCACATATTTTGGTCCATCCATCATATTTTGGTGCTTTACAAGAACAATAAATTAAGTATTTAAAAGTCAGAACTCTACTTGGGTAGCAGACAGTGTTTTAAAGCGGACCTAGACTGGTCCTGTTGCACATATATGTTAGTTATGGAGGTCTACTTGCATACATTAACTTGTTTTTATGGTCAAAAACCTCCTAGTTGCTGTAAACAAGCCGATAGAAATCCTCTTTTCTGACGCTGTTTCCCAGCCGCGAGATTTGAGACTCAACTCTCTCACCCAGAAGACAGAGTCTTGTGATTGGCCAGTATATTCAGCACACCCGCTCTCAGAAGCTGAACATAGCCTGGAGCCGTGATAAGCAAATGGGGTGGTGGTGGTGGTGGTGGGGTTTAGTATCTGGAAATATAACAGCAATTCAACCAAAATGTACTGGTCTGTGATTTTTAGTCCTTATTCCTGGCCTTAATCAGAACTGTGAGTAGTTGTTAGCTATGAAACCTTGAATCATGAATATGCTCAGCAGATTATAGCCCTTCTTACTCTCAGGTAAACATAAACTTCAGGCACTAAAATGTGAAATGATTGGTTGGTGGACATTAAAAGCAGATAATTATCAGTTATTGGTATCAGCAATTGCATTCAATGATGAAAGTTTTTTAAGACGATTCCTTCCACCCACTGTAGAGTCTGAGACACAAAGACATTGTGGGAAATGAAAAAAAAAGTGCAACACGGCTATGAGGACGAGCTGTTTTCTATAAGTGTATATAATTAGGAGAGCGACACATTGTACATCAATGGAACAGCACTTGGAGAATAAGGAAATGGGAAGTGGTGGTTAGACGCTTAGGGCTTGACCACAGCATCGTGTTTGAATAAATGGGAAGAATAAGTCAAATGAAAGGAGCTATTTCAGTTCTGAAAAGCAGACGGAACACTGGGTTAGCTGCAGGAGAATAATCAGAATCACATTCTGCTGCAGCTATAAATTTGTCATGGGACTGCAGTGAAAACAAAGACCTAGAAATTATCTCAAAGACTAGATCAAGAATATTAAACTTTCATGGTTTTTGAAATAATTGAATTATCCATAGAAATGCACTGTTTATCGCCAGATTTTTTCACCACAGTGACATTTTATCACAAACACATGCCGACGCACACTCATTCTCACTTACTTCAAAGTGGGTTCATGCTCTGAAGTCATCGCTCCATTCAGCTTCTATTGTTAAATCAAGTTTGCCAGCATATTTCAGCGACATCGGTAAAAACACCAAGAACCTCAGGATTGAAAGAAAATATATACATATAAAAAACAGTCTGAAATAAATATAATAATATTAAATCATGAACTTTGTCGTTGGGTTTGACTGTAACTAAATGCTGTCCAAACCTTTTAGCAGGATTAAAATACCAATGATTCATCTATTTATAGTAATAAATATATGTTGTAAGGTTGTGAGTTTGCATGTTCTCCCCTGTGTGTTCGTGGGTTTTCTCCGGGTTCTCCGGCTTCAGTCCAAAAACCGCCTATCGCCCAATGTCAGCTGAGATAGGCACAGCACCCCCCGCGACCCTCTGGTGGAGGATGAAGCAGTTGATTTATTTATTTATTTAACCTTTATTTAACCAAATAAAAGACCCATTGAGATCAAGATCTCTTTCGCAAGGGTGACCTGGACAAGAAAGGCAGCAGCACACATAGATAATGGATGGATGGATGGATGGATGGATGTAGTATATATATGTACTCTATATTGTATGATATGTATATTTTCTCTTAATTTGGTTCAGGAAGTCTCAGTGGTAAGGCAAATAAAGTTGTTTTAGCCTCCAGTAGGCTTGTTTTCTCCCCAAGATGATCTTGTGTGGTTTGTGCTCTTTCCTTTGCAGCAAGAAGGGCCTTTCTGCATGGAGTTTGCACGTTCTCCCCGTGTATGCGTGGGCTTTCTCCAGGTTCTCCAGTTTCCTCCCACAGTCCAAAGACATGCATATTTGGGGATTAGGCAAATCGGTCACCTATGTGGCCTTGCGATGGACTTGCAATCTGTCCAGGGTTGTACCCTGCCTATCGCCCTATGTCAGCTAAGATTGGCACAACTCCCCCCTGTGACCCTCATGCGGAGGATAAAGCGGTAGAAGATGGATGACACGGTTCATTAAGCTGGTTTTTGAACAGCTACATCGTACTTTTAGAACACAATTCAGATTTCCTCATTTGGTAAAATGATTGTAGGGCCGGGCCCACGGTTGGTGTAGTGGTTAGCATTCTTGCCTTTGCAGCAAGAAAACCCGGGTTCCTGGGTTCGAGCCCTGTTTGGAACAAGGGCCTTTCTGCAAGGAGTTTGCATGTTCTCCCCGTGTGTGCGTGGGTTTCCTCCGGGTTCTCCGGCTTCCTCCCACAGTCCAAAAACATGCGATATGGGGATTAGGTGAATTGGTGACTCTAAATAGACCGTAGGTGTGAGAATGTGAGTGGTTTGTCTCTATATGTGGCCCTGTGATGGACTGGCGAACTGTCCAGGGTGTACCCCGCCCAATGTCAGCTGAGATAGGCACAGCACCCCCCGCGACCCTCTGGTGGAGGATAAAGCGGTAGATAATGGATGGATGGATTGAAGGGCCACATAGTGGCGCACGTGGCTAGCACTGTTGCCTCAGAGCAAGGTTGCTGGTTTCCATCCTGGTTTCGTGCCTTTCTGTTTGAGAGTTTCCTTGTGTGTGCACAGGGCTTCTCTGGCTTCCCTGTGAGGGACTGGGCCAACATATGGACTGGATGGATGGACTGCCCTATCTCAGCTGGGATTGGCACCAGCAGCCCCCAAGACCCTCACGTGGAGGATAAAGTGGTAGAAGATGGTAACATGTTTGTATGTGCTTCAGGGAGATTCACTCCAAAAGCTGATCAAATATAAAATGGATCACCTGACTCTGAATTCTTCATACAACTGTGCCCTCCACAATTTTGAGGAGACTTCTTAAACAAAGTCTGCCGCAATTAAGTTCCTTGAGATGATAAATTATACTTTGTTTAATTGCTTTCTGAACCTGCCACTAATGCTTGTTGAAAAAATATTCTGAATGAGAAGTAAAGCTCAGTGAAGATGCAGCAGCTGTTGGAAATAAATGTATCTATTTAGCTTAATATCATACTCTCAATTATTGACTTTTACAATATATTTGAGTTGTTTTGTTGTGGTTTTCCCTTCATATTGAAAGCAAATATTAGCTTTGAGCTTTTCTTTTTGACACGCACGCTGCCATCATATGCCGAATTTTCTTTAGCGACAAAGGCTAAGTGTAAAAAAAAGCCAACTGAGCATAGACAAGATGGAAGATGTTCCAATTCATAGTCAATATTCAAATTCCTGTCTTGTGTGTGTGCGTGGTGATCGCATGCGCACAGATTGCAGCTTCAAGTACTGTAGATTGCCGGCTTTGACATTTTCCCATTGTGCATGGTGGTGGTGCAGCAGGCAATAATTAAATATCAGGTGCATAAGCTGCTCTTTAATTTGACATGTGTGCTCGAGGCAATAAACACATGTGGTGCAGTGGGGGCTGCATAATTGCAGAGGAATAAAATATCATATCAAGTGCGAGGGGGATCATTGTATCAGGTACCCGATGACAGCTCGTTTGATCACAACGCCACAGCTAAAGAGGTTGGCTAATTAGTTGTCATTAAAACTCACCCTCTAATCAGGGCTCGCTCTTGCATAAAAAATGTCCCTGTCACATGATCAGCGAACAATGCCCTTAACCCTTTGAGGCCAATCTCAGCGCTTAGACGCTGAGCTCTGGCACATTAATGTGACTTTGTTCAGCTCCGTTTTTTTTACGGTTTGGATGGTACGCCTCTGTTTTTGTTGACATGTGCTGTCAAATGTCTCATTTATAATGTTGATTCATACTGTATACGTATCTATATTCACGTCTTTCGGAGCCAAGTGAGCCGTGCGTGAACTGTGGGTTTTACTTTTGCTTCCGTCGTTCCCCCCATACCTCAAACTCATCAGCTCAACAGTGACCTTTTAGGCTAATGCACTAAGCAGAACAGAAGACGACCGAGACAGAAGTAAATCAGCAAAGGGAGATAAAGAAGACGTCTCTGCACTCACTGCAGCACCAGATGCATTATATCAGCAGAAGTAGGAATGACTTGTTCAGACAAAACCCTGGCGAGACCCCCCGACGTCTCTAAAAAACCATGGGCGCCTCTTGCCGTGACTTTCAAACATGGCAGAAAGTGCTCCAATGAGCGAGCCATGCATTATTAGCTGACAGCCGCATATAAATAATACGGCACATAATGCCAAGTGTGAGTGCCTGGGTCCCCGCAAGGACGCTCAACAGGTGTGGCCCCCTCGTCGCCGCGTTTCCATTTTGTTCAACAAAGAGCCCCGTACGACTTCTGTCTGAAAGCTTTGCCTGATCATTCTTTTATGTGCCACTTCCCCGGATGCACAACATTCACAGGACCTCATGATAATAGGCTCGTTGGGACACGGAGAGAGGCAGCGAGACGCTTGTCAGAGTCGATGCATCCCCCGTTTGACCCGAGGGACGTGGCTCAGTGCACGACACATCAGTTACAGGACACCAAGACAACCCACTCCCCTCCCTTTCTCACAGGCTAATGGTTGTCAAGTTAGTGAGGGCCTGTGCTCTTGTCTAGACCATGGCTTGTTGTCATGTGAAATCCATTAGAGGTCGCAAGCGCACAGGATGGGTGGTCGATTGATAAGGCAGAAGGAGAAGTGAGGCAGAAGCAAGGGGAGGAAAAAAGCAGCGTCTTATCTCCAGACTGTACTGTACTGTGCTGTGCTCTCCATCAGGACTTGTTAAAGCCAACTGAAGTGGAGTGGAAAATTGATGGCGATGTCTTACATTACGATTGTACTTCTGAGCCACGGGTTGTAAGTTTTTATTCTGAAATGGCCAGAAAATTGAAAATAGTCTCTGGTGTAAGCCAAAACATGTCAGATGGAAGTCCCACTATACTGCCTACACAGGGGAAAAAAGGGTCTGCTTTAGTTTTTCATCTTAAAAATGGCTATATACTTAAAGGCACTTTTTTATACATATTATGTGCTCCTGCATTCTCTAGTCGCTGTATAATAGTTTTTGTTTCATTTTCGTAGTGTTTCAAAAAGTCATGTAAAATAACATGGTCGCGGGCCGCGGTTGCATAGCCACTGTTAGCAGCCAGACGCCATGTTTCTACCGGAGCCTGTAAGGACAAACGCGACAGAACAAATCAAGCGTCTCTTTACTTGTAGCTGAAGTCCCGCCTCCTCTCTCTCCGCTTCGTCTGCTGCGGCCGCGGTAGCTCGCCCTCTCCCTCGCCTCACGAACCTCATCTGCCGACACGGAGAAAGACGACGAGGACGACATTTGACCGGCTGCGGATACCGTAGCGCTCGGGGAAGGGAGGGGGGTGAGCAGAGGAGCAGTTCTTTGTTGTACATTTCAGCCTCTCCTCTAGATGGCACTATAAACTACTTACTTCACCTTTAACTGTCACTTCATTAGGTACACCTAAAAAATAGCTGTGCTTTCTATTATCTTGAACCATTCTCCTCTAACCTCCAGCATCAACATTCCCTGTTGTAAGGGTTTTTTTCCCTGGTAGTTTTTCCTTACCCTGGTGGAAGGTCTAAGGACAGAGGATGTTACCAACCCTGTGAAGTCCCGTGAGACAAACTATGTTTTGTAAACTGTGGGCTATACAAATAAAGATCGATTGATTGAAGTGCATTGTGGTATTGCCATAGAACTGGCTATTTAAATACTACTACTTTTAACACGGGTGAATCTAAGAAAGTATTCCTCATATTTTCCCAATTCCTTTGAATGTAAGAATTTCAATTTTCTTCAATAGCTTTATTACAATTGCCAAGCCATGGTATATTTTAATTGTTTACTCTTCTCTACTCGACTCAAACTTCTTATTTAGCTCATTTCTCCAGACTTGACACCGCTGCAAACTATTGAAGAAGCATTAGTGACAGCACACTGAGTCATACTGTGGGTTTCTTAATTAGATGAATTCACAGACAGTTTACTGGGAAGCCACCAGATCGCTGAGACCCCATCCATGTGCTACTCATTTCCTGCTTTTGTTATTTATTTATTACAGGCCTACTCTTGCGTGAGGGCCCTCGTGAACAGTACATCATCCTTCTGACAAATCAGTCAAAATAGCTGCATAATTTCCGCCCCTTCTCTCCTCCGCTCTCATGCTGCACATTAAGGAGGGTTTTTTTTTTTTTTGTTTAAAGTGTCAAACGTGTCATTAATAATGAATCGTGCATTCTATTTTTCATGCACGTTTCACTTTGTATGTGAATGATAATCACTATCTTTCAAATGCTCAAGGCTGTACAATATATTTTGAGAAAGAGATATGTACTTTTGTCTCTACTTAATATTATATAATAGTAATAAAGCGAGAGGACATGCGATATAATGCTTGTATTAAAATCTTCACTTCAGTTTACGAATTATTTATTATTTCATTATTTCAGTGCAGTTTTCAATAGTGTACAGATACACTATCGAAAGATCATTATTTTTGGTCTCGGTTTAGAGCTGCAACTAACGATTATTTTCGCAATCGATTAATCCGTCGATTATTTTCTCGATTAATCGATGAATCGTTTGGTCCATAAAATGTCAGAACATTTTTAAAAAACGTTGATCGGTGTTTGTCAAACCTGGAAATTCTGATGTTCTTGAACGTCTTGTTTTGTCCACAAACCAAAATGATTCAGTTTTAATGATTTCTTTGTTTATGTGGAGCAAAGAAACTAAGAAAATATTCACATTTAAGAAGCTAAAACAATCAGAAATCTTGTTTTAATCATGAAAAAAGCTTAATAATCGATTAATCGTTTCAGCTCTATCTCGGTTAGGTGACGTTTCCATTTTATTTCTCCTCCTGGTGTTGGATGTTAAGCCTTTGCCTTTGAAAATACCTTGTAGATCTCTGATAATCATTGAGTTTTTTACAGATTTGAGGCAAAACGGTCACATGGTGGCGCTGTGGCTAGCATTGTAGCCTCACAGTTTGAAGGTCAACGGTTTGAATCCTTGTTTGCTCGAGGACATGATGTGCGTGAACCTCTGTGTTGATATTAAATATTAAACGGCTGTTCGTGACATCAGCAGAACCCGTATTATATATAAACGTGTGAAAATACTTTTACATTTGCATTAAACTAAAACAACTTTGTTTGTATAGTTGTGCGTGTGTGTGTGTGTGAGAGGATTGAGCCGTGCACACAGTAGGTGCATAAATAATTAATGCTTTATCCTGGCTTTAATAAGTAATTTTGTTTGTTGATGCCCATCTTTGCTTACACACATAATGTGCAACTGCAGATCGTTGTTTCGTTGCATTGTCTGAAACCGGCTGCTTTCCTCCGACTCTTTTGAAGGATGTTGCAGAGTTGCCCGTGATAATTAGAGAGCTGTGACCTTCTCATTAGAGGCAGGAGGCTGCTCGTTTCTCCCCTCGCCCTCCCCTTCACTATCACGCTGGCCTGCCACGGGACAATCAGTATATCAAAGCACAAATATTTATAAAAGCTCAAATTCCAAAAACACACATAGCACAACCTTTGAATTACAGCCCGTTAATATTATGCCGAGGCCAATGAATTGCTGCGCTTAACCCCCCTCCCTAAAATCCTTCTCATCCTGCTCGCTTGTAGCATCAATTTTTCATGACAAATTTCCAGTGCTTCAAAGTATCATTTCAGAGCTAATCCGTTTCTTCTCCTCTGACAAAGAGCCATTAAAAAAAATAAAAAAAATAAACTGCTGCTTTGTTTTGACCTTCTATACTCCCCGTTGTTTACATCTAAATGTCAAAAAAAATGTGGGATTAAATTGAGTGGAGCTCATTCATGGCAAAGAATATGAGGGGAGAGTACAATAGATTCATTTTAACTTGAATCATCAAATGTGTTGCTCATATAAGCTATTATCCTCGCATGATATTGTATGAGGATTTTAAAAATCTAACAATATATCAAAGTCTTTATTAAAGGTTATGGATTTTTTTTTTTAAGGCAGGTCATAAACACGGGTGACTCGCTACACATTCCTGTTGTTGAAATTCCTCGCTCTTCCACCGATTGACAGTTCATCACATCAGGAAAATCATTGAATCATAGTTTTAGCTAAATAAATAAGTGAAATGTTCATGCCACCAATGCATGGCTGCCCTCTGCTGGAATAAAAATCAACGCCTCTATCGTAAGAGAGAATGCAGTGAGATAATTGTCTATTTTATATGATTATAATATAATATAATGTGGACTTTATTAGGATAAGTTTGCCTTTTAAATGTTATTTCTCCTCTTTGTGGCAGATACATTACAATTGTCAAGTGAGGTCATTTGTGAAGATACTTCAATGCCCAAAAACATCAGTGATAAAGTACCTTGATTACTTAAATATTAATAAATTATACTTGGAATAATAAATATCCCACGTTATGTAGGTAATTATAACTGTAATGACATGATAAAAAAAATAATTTTCCACCTTCATACATAATTCTTATCGCCTACATATGTTGATTGGAAATGGCATAAGGTCAAAAATCATTTAATGACCCTAATCAGGGCATAACTGATTGTCATATGGAGAATGTTTTTTTATTTTTTATTTAGACTTTCTGTTGTTTTGTACACTTCGCGCGTCGTCTTCATCCATCGTCGCATGGAAAGACAAATGCCAGCGCTGGCGTAAAAAAGACAAACTGCGTTTAAAGCCAGGAATCCGAGTTGCCGTTTCCACCCAAGCCGAGTCATTAAGCTCCTCGACACCTGCACACTTTCCTCCCTACGTAAAGAGCTGTATAAATTAATCACACGCAGCCTTATGCACTTTGATGCAATTTATAATGCACATTAATGAGGGCTGACAGCTGTAACTAAAAGGCAGAATGATCACTTTACAGTTCACATAAAAAAATCACAGTGCAATAACAAAAAATCATTTGCGTGACACTTTTTCCTGTCACGCCCTATTTTCTTCTTCAGTCAGCTCTTTGATTCCTGCTGTTTTATCAGAGGCCAAATCCATGTGAAAAGACTAAATGATCTGCAAATTGATGCACTCAGCCCGTGTGTATCACTCCAGAGTGTGAGCTCTAATTGTGCATTGTGTGAAGGTATGGCATTGGATGATAAAAAGGCTTTACTCCACACCTCATTTCAATCTCAATGTCTTATCAGTTGCCTTTGTTAAGTCTCTGCTTGTTGATGCAGTTAACACTTTATTGCTAATTACATTTTTCCATGTGTGTGTGTTTTTTTACCCCCCCCCCCCCCCCACACGATGAAACTTTTCTTTTGTTGTGCCGTATTCCCGTACAGAATCAAAGTGAAAATTGCATTTACAATCAAACATTGTGTGCACATGAAAACATCACGAGGAAATCATTTGAACTGACCTTCAGAGATGCTAATTAAATTTTGGGGCGTGTGGCGATGGTATAACTGATTTCATTCTTCATTATGGCCTGTAATGACATTTCTCAGCTGTCAAAAGCATTGCAGGGGGTTTCGCTTGTGAGGTTTGGGATGAATTAACCATTATACCAACACAGAGACAGCATTGCCACAAAGGGAGGAGGGTTGGTGTGTGGGAGCTCAGAGTTGTGGATTCACTGACCGATGATGTTGAGCGTTTACTGCAAAAACACACGTTTAAGCGAAGCTTGCTAAAAAACGGGTATGATTTTGCCTTTCGCCGTAGTTAATTGGGACATAAATGACCTTCGTGAAGGCGGAGCAAACCCACATGTCTTTGCCCCAATAAAAGGCTTTAATGGGATCTTAACGATTTAATTAAGATGTCCGTGAGCGTAGGCCAGCGTGGCTACAGTGTGTGTGTGAGAGTGACAGATATACAGTAACGCTCTACAAAAACGCCTGGCTGGATCTTTGACGACAGACGCGATGAAACTCTGATTTACACACGGCAACTGTTGTAAATGTAATGGCATTTTAACCACTGGTTCATTTGCACACAGTTGTCTACTGACTCCAGGATTGAAGACATGTGACTTTACAATAGAGCTGAAACGATTAATCGATTATTAATCGATTACTAAATTAATCGCCAACTATTTTGATAATCGGTTTGAAGCTTTTTTCATGATTAAAACAATATTTCTGATTGTTTTAGCTTCTTAAATGTGAATATTTTCTTGGTTTCTTTGCTCCACATAACAAAGAAATCATTAAAACTGAATCATTTTGGTTTGTGTACAAAACAAGACATTCGAGAACATCGTAATTTCCAGCTTTGACAAACAAGGATCAACATTTTCTGACATTTTATGGACCAAACGATTCATCGATTAATCGAGAAAATAATCGATAGATTAATGGATTACGAAAATAATCGTTAGTTGCAGCTCTATTTTACAATACTGCCAAAAAGGACAAATGACATTCTCTTTCACAAAACACATAAAATACATTTATTACATGAACTGAATGGACAATATTATAAATAAATGTTAAATGCTCAAAAAAACCATTGAAACTTTATTTTTTCATCCAAACCTTAGATTTTTGATTATGTGTTCCAGGTATTTAAAATATATAAGTACACTGACATGTCAGACATGTGTATCCTGTGTAGGGCTGTAACAATACACAAACTCACGATTCAATTCATGTCACGATTTTTGACCCACGGTTCGATACGTTCCACAATTTTTTTTTTTTTTAAAAAGCATTTTATTTAAACATTTACTTATATAGCAACTTAATGTAACATTTAATAACAAATATTTTTGCAACACTGTGAACAGATTTGAACATAAATAAATAAATAAATAAATAAATAACCAAAGATTTCTGTCTTTTCTGTAACAAAACAATACTGTTGGAAAAATACAAAGTAAACGATCAATCAGACTGGGATTTGTCCCCAAAGCATGCTGGGAAGTGTAGTTCTTCATGAGAAGCTGTTTTGTTCCGGTGGAAATAACTTGTTTTGATAAACGGCAAAGGTAAGACAACATTTCCGCTTGTATTTCTCGAAAAGTCGGTTGTTGTTTTGCTCTTATTTTGGGGCTGGATCCGTGAATCTTGTTCGTAGAGTGATAAAAATGATACCGTTAGAATCTGTGAATTCTCCGCTGTTTACATAATCACGCTGACGATCCGGATTTTCATGTGTTGGGCTTTGTTTCACAATGGATGTGATCTGAAGATGGTGGAGGATTAGAGGGGTTGTAGGCTGCTGATGAGACTTAAATGGTTCTTTCCCTGGAGGATGGATGTTGATCTTGTCTTTGTGTGTCTTTTTGTGTGTGTGTGTGTGTGTGTGTGTGTGTGTGTGTATGTGTGTAGATTTCTCCTCACTCCTGTCTGTTGCTCTGTTTGGTTAATTGTACAGAGCGGACCTGAACCCACAAAGTCCAGTAAAATGTGGTCGGCCTCGCAGTTCTCTCTGACACACAGGAATTCAGTTAAAGTTCACCAGACTCCTCCGTTACATCTCTTTTGTAGCCAAGGAAAACAAACTACATCCGACTGTCAGACCACATTGATTTAGATGGAAATTGTGCTGCTGCAGGAGAGAGGGACGTCCTTGCAGATCTACAACATTTGAATTAGCCTCCACTGATTATTATATTATAGAGCATCGTGTCCGAGAGAGTTAACCATGAACTCATAGCTCCTACTGTATATCCATGTTCTTTCATGCAGTAAAAAATACTTTTCTTTTACTTTACTGTTTTCTAGTGTCTCAGTTTGCATTTGTTATCTTGCGCTGTTGTATTGAGATACAGGAAACAAAAAGAAAGTGTGGACATGCTATTAGATGGAGAAATTTCAAAACACAGATGTTATCGCATCCTAAAAAACAGAAACATTTCAAAGCGAGTCTAAAGTTTATGCATGTTTTAAATAAAAGTAACTTTGATAGATTTTTAAGACCTTTCAAAATTGTACTTAAGACCTTTTATGAGATTTTTGGAGAATTTAAGACATTTTAAGTCCCTGCGGATACCCTGTTTCCCTGCAAGATGATGATCAGTTGGTTTCATTCATTCATTGTCTACTGCTTTACTGCAGGGCTGCTGGTGCCCATCTAACTTGTAAAAAACCCTCTGGAAAAGGTTATCAGAACAAGTACGGCATATACAACTAGAGTCTCTTTATGAAATTTTATTGCACATACAATAAACATTCACACAGCTACACGAGCCTGCCAACAGTCTTAATTAGTTTGTGAGACAGTTAGTCGTTAGGTTTTAAACCTGCAATGAAAACCTTAATTAACCAACAAAACTATACAATTATTCACGTGTCATTCCTTCTTGTTTTGATACTAACAATGTGAGTTTATAGTCGCATACAAGTTTTATTCTGCTACGACTGCTAAGGCCTAACTTAGAACTGTTTTTGCTGACTTAAAGCTCACATAGAGTGGTCCTGTTGCACATATATGTTAGTTATGGAGGTCTACTTACATACATTAACTTGTTTTTATGGTCAAAAACCTCCGAGTTGCTGTAAACGAGCCGATAGAAATCCTCTTTTCTGACGCTGTTTCCCAGCCGCGAGATTTGAGACTCAACTCTCACACCCAGAAGACAGAGTCTTGTGATTGGCCAGTATATTCAAGCACACCAGCTCTCAGAAGCGCAGCTCCCCCTCTGGAACGGTGGATGCACTGCTACTCATTATCAAAACATTGTTTTAACAGTGTTTAAAAATAGCTTCTTCACGACTCCCCGCCGCAGTCCCTTTTATGACTTTGACCCGGAGTCAGACCCAGAGTCAGAAGACACTGACGCTCGTGAAACACCTCCACAACGGACGTTATTCTTCTTCTACGGTTCAATGTACGCAACCGGATGTGCCCGGACTAGTGTCCGGAGCAGGACGATCTAAAGCTCCGGAGAACCGGTGTTTACGTAACCGGACCGGGGTTTTTCAGAGATCTGGCTGAGCCCGAGATTACAATAAAACACAGTGTTCTCAGCAGTGGCTGAAATGTTTGTTTAGAACCTTCAGGGCTTCTTAAACAAGGTAATGACGCAGATGCACACTAAAAGAACAGCGTCAATTGGAACTTCTGGTCTAGGTCCGCTTTAATGTAATTTATATACACAATGTAAATGCTCATCTAATGCACACTGTGGTCACTGCAGTTTGGAGAATTCCCAACAAGGCCGTTCATAATTTTAATTTTGTGCAGTGATGGTGGAAATTCATTGAGAATGGTGGTGTTTTCTGGGTCATGGGGACCTCAAGTCCTCCTCCTTAATGCTCCTCCATATGAGGCCGAACCAAGTGAACCACCAGTGTGTTTGTTAAATATTCATCCCCTGTCAATAATTAAATGCTCATTATTTGAACCTGAAGAGTGCTGTGATTCCAAATTTAATGCGCTTCTAATGCATGGGGTGATAAGGCATGCTTAATAGCGAGAATGCATGATGAAAGGTCGACGCGCAGCAGTGCCCATTCTTTTTCACTTGAACAGGTAGAATCCATGTTTTAAATGAAAAATTTAACACCCGTTGTCCAGATTTTGATTTTTTTTGAAGAACATCAGAGGTTTTTTGTATTCTATGACTGTAAAAAGAGTTTGAACAAAATGTCAGAGAAAGGAAGCTTGTTATCTCAGGCCCTTTTAAATGTAATCCGCTCTGAAAGTGTGGTATAATTTTTTTTCCCCTGTTCTGATCTGTTACTGGAACTACAGCACAATCACACTCCCACGCTGAAAATAATGACACATGAGCCAATTTAGGTGATAAGATAGAAGCAGGGCGGCATGAATGCGCAAATATACAATAAATATGCAAACAAGACCATCTATTACCCAAGGGCAAAGGGCTCACATGATAATTGTAAAGTATTGTCCTGCAGCTGCTGTGGCACTCGCATCAATTAACTCCAGGGGCCTGTTTCACAAAGCAGGTTCAACAAACTCTCCGTCTAACCCTGAACGTTCTCTTTAGAAGAAAGTGTAACACCGATGCAGCAGCGAAGGAGAGGGAGACGGCGTCGGAGAGAACACTGCTGCTGATGCCGAAGTTTAAAGCGGACCTAGACCGGAAGTTCCAGTTAACGCTGTTTTTTAGTGTGTATCTGCGTCATTACCTTGTTTACGAAGCCCTGAAGGTTCTAAACAAACGGTTCAGTTCATTTGTGTGTGTAAATGATGGACTGTGACGTGAGTCACATATTTCGTCACAGTCTCCGACTGCACGAAATATTTTTTTAAGTGTCCGTCACTCCGTCAAGGGACAACGGAGACGGCAAGAGCTGCGATTGGTCCTCAGGACAGGTCGAACGAAGCTGCTCTGTGTCGGCTCACAGTGCGCACAGAGCGTCCACAGAGGCGGAGCTGATCACCGCCGACAACGTCGCTGCCAAACTATAAATACGTCATATCTTAACACACACAAACCACATGTTTAGACTCTAAATGGCTAATTTCTCGCCTCAAATGATCTTAAAACTGCGTTCCGTGACACAGAAAAGTGAGAAACGGCCACTGTTTCTACAACAGTCTTTCTCTCTCTTTCTCGGACGCCAACAACCTTGCTCAACGACCCCTACTGATCGGGCGGGAAATTGCAGCGCGTATCCGTCACCACGACGCAGAAGTATGGAGGCTCGAGTGGTCTCCGTGGTTACGCAGTCAGATAACGCATTACGCAGTCGGAGAAGTATAATGGGGCCTTAAAGGGCCACATTAATCGTCCCACGAGGAATATTAAATTCTCTGTGCAGTAATGCTGCACCTTCATCCACGGGAGCACTGTCAAAAGGACATGTCATGGTAGTGAAAATAGTCACTACCTGATATAACTTCTAATTTAGACGGCAGAACAGACTTCAAAACTCGTCTGCTGACTGAATGAATGAGGAAATCAAATACCGTGTGTGTCTGATAGAGGGCGGAGACAGAGAGAAACTCAAGGTTTGTTGACAAAAACCTGGTCCCGACCAGGTTAGGTTCATAGAGCATGTTACCATGGTAACTGACCGAGAGCTAAAGTTACCTCTCTCTGTGAAAACAGGCTAGAGTTACTCCTCTTTCTCTGGTTTGACTTTACCTCCCTTTGTGAAACGGAAAACTCCGCGTTTCAGACTCAAGAGTTTTCACTAAACCTGCTTTGTGAAACAGGCCCCAGGAGGAAGTCAGTGCATCAACAATCTTTTTTGCCTCTTTCTTAAAAACTTCAACGCATTTCTAAATACATAATCATTTCCTGCTTTGATGTCAGGCATTTTTCATTGTTTGTTGTTATTATGCTCTTCTCCGTTAACAACTGAGGATTACCCAATGGTTTTGGTGTGTGTGTGTGTGTGTGTGTGTGCATGTTCTTGTATGGCTCAAGGACCTGTCTGCGATGTAAACACAGGGAGGGTTAACACACAGGCAGCTTGTATTCTCCATTGTTATTATCCTGTATAATTAGCCATATAAATTGCTCACATCAAAGGCACTCTATCTTGAAATATTCCCATGTCTCTGTTCAAGTGAAGGAGAATAAGAGCGAGGGGCGGAGGCAACTTTCATTCCCCTTCCCACTGAAACATGTCACGTTTCGACGAAGCGCCAGGGTTTTGTTGGGAGAATATAACCAAAAGTGCTTTTTTTTGGGAAGCTCTTTAAATTCTGCAAGCATCAGTTAGAGGTCCCTACATGGGTTATTCTATGGCAGGGGTTCTCAAAGTGCGGCCCGGGGGCCATTGGCGGCCCGCAGAAACATTTCTGGCGGCCCGCAATGAATTACAGTTTTAATCCAGGAGCTACTAAGCTTTTTAAATGTTTATTGGACATTACTGGATACAGACCAATAAGTGTAAACAAAAATACTGGGTATTTACCTGGTTTCTATATGGTGAATTTTAGTGTATTATTGGGTTATAAGCTGGTAATAAGCAGGTAGCTACAGCCCCCAATTACTAGCTATTTACCCAGTAAATATATGGTAACAGAAATGTGTTACTTGGTATTAACCTGTAATTAGAAGGTAAGAACAATGGCCAAAATACTGTTTAATTACCCAGTAAATTATAAAGCGTTATTATATTAATGCTTAAATTACATTATATTAACGCTTATATTACTTAAAGCTAAGAACTGTAATCTGGTCATTAAAATGATTACAAATGGGATTTCATTGGGTTTTTTTTCCTGTTTTTTTCCCTTTGGTGGCCCTCAGTCCAATGTTGGGTTCCTAATTGCCCTCAGGTATCAAAACTTTGAGAACCCCTTAACTAAAGTATGTTCTCATGTAACTCACAAGCTGTAATTTGAATTAATTTAATTATCTAGGTTTTACCAGTACAAGTAATTTTATTTTTATTTTTTAAATTGGCAACTATTTTCACTTTTTTAGGCTGATTTGAAAACAATTCCAGAAATCAAATCTTACGAACTCTTTCACTAAGTAAAATAATGTAAAGTCATTATAATTTGAATGCTGTGTTTCTGGATCGCTCTCCTTACCAAGTCCACCAATTCCCTCCTGTCATCTTCCAGCTCTTTCCACACCGTGCCAACATAGTGAATATTGCAGTGCTTTCATATTCAGGTTAAAAAAAAATATATCTACAGTGCATTTAACGACCTTAATAATGCGCAGTAAGTGTACGGACAGCAAAGTGCAGTACAGTATGTGCTGATTCTGCTGCACTCTGAGATGCTGGTGTGAACAATGATGGCCTGGCAGCTGGAAGTGAAGTGAGACAGAAAGTGTCAGTGGGGGTTTGCACAAATATGATTGACGGTACCAAAGCTGCCTCTGCCATCAATTTAATGGTAATTATTATTTAATGTATATTACTTAAAAGCATATGCAAAATTGAGATTTAGTCACACAAAAAAACACATTACATGGTATTTGCTTGTTAATATTTATGGCAAAGAAGTTCAAGCATTTCTTGTCTTGAGCAGATTCCTCTGCTGAAAGCGTCGACTCTCATGATCTTAATTAATAACTAAGAAAGGAAGAAGAGGAAGAAGCAGCAGCAGCAGCAGCAGCAGCAGCAGCAGCACAACTGGAAGCTTTTTACTCAGAGGAGAAAAAGCTGCCAAGGGGAATTTATCTCAGATTCAGATTCACTTATGTAAGAACAAGAGACTGGCATCCTTCAGGGTATAAATCAACATGACAAACTGCAAAAAGAAAGAAAAAAAAGGAATCTCTATTCACTATAGATTTGAAAAGAAAGTAAATGTGTTTGTGTGAAAGCAGAGTTGTTTTCATTGAGGATTCTGTACACTGGATTGTATTTAATGTATAGACACCCTGTGTTTTTCAAGATCTTTTTTTCCATTTGTGTGCAAGGTAAAACTGTGAGATGGATATACAGGGTATTAAAAAAAAAAAAAAAAATCTTAAAAAGTCTTAAATCCAATTATTTGAATTTAAGGCCTTAAAATGTCTAAAATTCTCCCAAAATCTCATACAAGGTCTTAAAAACAAGTTTGAAAGGTCTTAAAAATCTATTAACGTTTCTTTTATTTAAAACATGTATAAACTTCAGTCTCGTTTTGAAATGTTTCTATTTTGAAGGATGCGATAACAAAACTACAACACGGAACTAAAGTAGGCCAACAGTGCTCGGCACTGTGCCGCATTCTCATTCAAATCACATCCTCGGCATCTGTCAGAAAAATAGCATTTAGATATTTTTCCTAAATTCATTTAACCCTCGTTGTCACCTGATCTGACCGGAGGGAGAACATTTTTGTAGGCAAGTTTTTTTATTTATTTATTTTCTTAATTAATGAGCCACAATCCCATTCATACTTTGTTGTTTTTGTTCAGGGAATAATGAGAATATTCCCTCACTGCTGACCCCACACATTGCTGTCAAAGAGTTAATTATCTCACTTCATCAGTGGATCATGTTTATGCCAAACAGTTTGTAGGAAAACATGATGAACATGATTTTTTTTTTATGATTTATAGTAGACGGTGCACAGTTCTGGTCTCTACTTCAGAATCATTAACACATTTCATCTTCTTTACCTAGCAGTGACTCAATCAAGAAGCATTATTAAAAATAGTGTTGGTATTAAAGGTCACATAAATGCTTATATTCACCTGGTCAGTTAAGGCCACATTATACTTCTCCGACTGCGTAACCACGGAGACCCCTCGAGCCTTCATTCTTCTGCGTCGTGGTGACCGATATGCGCTGCAATTCCCCGCCCGACCAGTAGGGGTCGCTGTGCAAGGTTGTTGTGCTTTTGGCTACAGTGAGCAATGGCGTCCGAGAGAGAAAGACTGTTGTTGTTGAAACAGTGGCCGTTTCTCACTTTTCTGTGTCACGGAACGCAGTTTTAAGATGATTTGAGGCGAGAAATTGGCCATTTATAGTCTAAACATGTGCTGTGTGTGTTAAGATATGACGTATTTATAGTTTGGCAGCGACGTTGTCGGCGGTGATCAGCTCTGCCTCTGTGGACGCTCGGTGCGCACTGTGAGCCGGCACAGAGCAGCTCGGCCTGTCCTGAGGACCAATCGCAGCTCTTGCCGTCTCCGTTGTCCCTTGACGGAGTGACGGACACTTCGTGCAGTCGGAGACAACGCAGAGGACTCTGCATCGACCAAAGAGAGCACTTTACGCAGGAGTATAAATTGGGCTTTAATTAGGTACATGCGACACAAAAGAAGTGTCAGGAACGACACCTGGTGTTCTGCTGTATCCCTGTCTGTTCAGAGATGATCTTCATACTTTTATTATTGTTGTTGTTATTTGAGTTACTGTGTTGCCTTTCTATCATTTCAAATTCACTCTGGCCGTTTTTCCTCTGACCTCTGGTATCACGCAAGTCATTTTTCCTCTAACAAACTGCCGCTCACACCGGATATTTAAACCTCAACAGCTGTCGGGTCACTTCAATCACCTTTCTTTCTCATTGTGATGCTTGTTTGAGCTGCAGTTTAACACATGCACCTATTAATAAAGTGGCTCCTACGTGTTTCTACCAGCAGAAACAATGCATTTGCTCCTAAAATAAAAGCAAATTGCCACACACTCCAGTGTGTGGATGCTCTCTGGTTATTATCTCTTTGTTCTGGTTACTGTCAAGATGAGGATTCAGCCGGAGAGCGTGATTGACACTTGGATGAGGGTTTGACAGTCTGTCATCACTCACACTCAAACCTTGTGTTAATGTAATTAAATTATAAATGAGTGCATGAATATTAAATCAGTATGGGAGAGTTATTAAGGAATTCAGTGTTACTTTTCCAGCATCAACAATTCTGCCATTTTAATCAGCCCCCCCCCCATAGCCCCCCCCCCCCCCCATAGCCCCCCCCCCCCCCCCCCACCCCCGGTTCTTTTAGATTTTCGCAGCTAAAACACAATGCGAGGGAATTCCAAGCCAACGTGAGTCAGTTTCTACGTCATCCTCGTTCTGCCCTCTTCAAAGATAGAGGTCACTGTGACACACACACACATGAGAGGACTAAAGAAAACAAAAACAGTTTTGGAGAAGGACAAGGACTGAAGTTGAAAAAAGAAAATAAATGTGCTTTGCTTATTTTGTGTAAACCCCCCGAGGGAGAGCGAGACCATGAACTGACAGGCTCTATGTAATTCTTGACAGAGGAAAACTTTGTATACAGACGGTCTCAGCAACATGTTATTAAAAAGATGAGCATGGCCATGGAAAATAAATAAATAAAGAAAAAAAATACTGATTAAATTTTAAGCAGCCGGCGGGCCGATAGTTTGCCTGAGGCGTATTTGTCAGTTTCAAAGGGTGTTTTTATTAATTTTGTATTTTGCATTTTGTTAGTGGAAAGAGCTAACTCCACCGGGAGCGCCACAAGCTATAGCCAGCAGAGCCTATAGCAGGGCAAAGAGAGATGCAGAGCATGCCAAGCAGATCCTAGACACTTAGAAAATGAAATCAGGTCTCGATCACCCACATAACCCAGAGAAACCCGAGCCTCTACACAACACACACACACATGCTCCCACAGGTGCACTGCAAACACAATCTACACTGTTTTCTATGAACTGTAAATGTATGGCAAACGTCTGTTATCAGCTGATTAGATCCTATTGTAAACATTCAGCCACACATCCACACTGCTGCAGCAATGCTTTCCCCACACTCTCAAAACTCTAAATTCTTTAACCATAATATCACGTGTACGTAGTTCAGTGTCACCTCATGAGTCGAGGCTGAGGCTCGCGGAACAACTGTTTTCAAGCCGATCATCACTCAAAATAAAAAAAAGGTTCTGAACCGCAAAATTATTAAAAATAACTGAACTGTTATAATGTCTTCCAGACGTCCACGCTGCCATTTCCATTGCTGCATTGTTCGTGTTGGATTTGTTGGATTTTTTTTGTGTATTTTTTGTTAAAGAAAAAAAAAAGAATCTTTTGAGCATTGTGACGCGCTGTATGATGCAAATTAAAACTCCTATATGGAAATCGATATATTTTTTTTTTTTTGGTTTGTTCAGAAGGACCAATAAAGGCTCCAGTTTCAAAGAATTGTATATTTCGGATGACAGGATGAGTCACTTGTGAAAAAATCACAATATGCAATATTTTTAAACATACCATGCATTACAGTAGAGCAGGGGTTCTCAAAGTGTTGATACCTGAGGGCCAATTTAGGAACCCAACATTAGACTGAGGGCCGCCAAAGGTAAAAAAAAAGGAAAAAAACCAAAAAGAAATCCCATTTGTAGTAATTTTAATGACCAGATTGCAGTTCTACAGTTTAGCGTTAAGTAATATAAGCGTTCATATAATGTAATTTAAGCATTAATATAATAACGTTTTATCATTTACTGGGTAATTACCCAGTATTTTGGCCATTGTTCTTACCTTCTAATTACAGGTTAATACCAAGTAACACATTTCTGTTACCATATATTTACTGGGTAAATAGCTAGTAATTGGGGGCTGTAGCTACCTGCTTATTACCAGCTTATAACCCAATAATACACTAACATTCACCATATAGAAACCAGGTAAATACCCAGTATTTTTGTTTACACTTATTGGTCTGTATCCAGTAATGTCCAATAAACATTTAACAAGCTTAGTACCTCCTGGATTAAAACTATCAACTGTTATTCATTGCGGGCCGCCAGAAATGTTTCTGCGGGCTGCCATTGGCCCCCGGGCCGCACTTTGAGAACCAATGCAGTAGAGAGAGGATTCAAGGCCTTTTGTGTTCCTTTTATAATGTCAGTGAAGCAGAGACCCACGTCACATTATTCGTCTTTTTCCCTGTGATGCTCAGCTATTACTTATCTGATTTGTTTGTTGACATTCATTTTCTCATTCTCTTTCATAGTCCACGCTGAATCGTAAATGACCTCACACAGGACTGTGGACTCAAACGGAGACGGTGCCGCTTCAAACTTCCCTTTTTTTCAGATTCTCGTTCACTCACTATTGTTTCTGTCATTTGCTGATTGACTCTGAAGGCGGCGTGAGCAGAGCATGTCTCTGCTGCTGAGTGGATCTAATCACGCAGCATTGTGTATTTTAATACATTTCGACGGGCTGAAACGTACCGAAATACCGTTGTTTTGCCGTTGCGTATTGACCTGAAACGGTGTGCACCGAACGGTGTGATAAAATACCGTTGATCATCGAGTATTTACACTTCCTGACTGCTCTGGACTGCTTGTGTAACCGGTCTGCGTTGTGTTGTGACGTTGAGGGAAAAAAAAGGCACCACAGTTCCCGTTTCGACCAGCAGGGGGAGATTTATTAGCAATATTATTGTTAGTACAGCACAGCACTCGTTTTCTCAGTCTCATACACCTCTAGAGGAGGGGAAGAATAACAACTGCGCCGTGTAAAACGCACTCACAACTGCACACATAACATACCCATTTACTCAATTAGCTAAAAAAACAACCAATGGTATTAAAACCATGTGGTAAAGACAGAGCATACATTTCACACTCTTAACAAATGTTTTAAACAAGAGCACACGTTACCCCTACCTCTTCTCATCGGCACAGGATGTTGACGGAAAGGAAGGGTTGCGCTACCAAAATAAAACAAACAAAATAAAAGCCCCCCGTAGAAACCAAATATAAAAAAAATCATGTATTAAAACTAACAGTTAAATAAAGTGATTTTTGGTGAAATTAAATTAAAAAAAAGAACCCATCGGTTACACTTGGTAGAGAATCAGCTAAAGTCTGTGATCTGGAAAGACAGAAATAGAAAAGATAGTAGAAATAATAAACCATTATAAACAATAGTCAAAGATATTGTTTTTAGGCTAAGCAGCTGTGAAATAAAGCATGTTGGTCCATCAGTGTTTACATTTTGACGTCAAACATAATGAACTAAGGTTTGATGAATTGACGTTTTGTCAAAAATGTCAGTATAATCAATAGAGCTGTGCAGAAAATACAATGCGTTTGATGTGTTAATGTGTTTGAATCCACAATTAGTTTGTTTCCCTATTGAATTGGGGAGAAGGGGTTGCTGTTATTTATTATTTAATTGGACTGTTGACCTATTACTAATCTCCATTGCGTGCCATCTCTCTTTATTGTCTACCTTTGGCTCAATTATCTTTGGAAGTCATCCAGTTGTTCTTGGTCTTCACTGAGGTCTTATCCTTGTTAACAGTTCCCACAGGAAAGCCATAAGTCCATGTACAGTACCGTCATAAAGCATATTTGAAAAAATAAAAATTGAAATACACACTACCAAACAGATTTTTAGAAAATCAACAAAATGTTCAGAATAGAGCTGCAACTAACGATTATTTTCGTAATCGATTAATCTGTCGATTATTTTCTCAATGAATCGTTTGGTCCATAAAATGTCAGAAAATGTTAAAAAACGTTGATCAGTGTTTGTCAAACCTGGAAATTATGATGTTCTCGAATGTCTTGTTTTGTCCACAAACCAAAATGATTCAGTTTTAATGATTTCTTTGTTTATGTGGAGCAAAGAAACTAAAGACAATATTCACATTTAAGAAGCTAAAACAATCAGAAATCTTGTTTTAATCATGAAAAAAGCTTCAAACCGATTAATCGATTATCAAAATAGTTGCCGATTAATTTAGTAATCGATTAATAGTCGATTCATCGATTAATCGTTTCAGCTCTAGTTCAGAAAATGTCATAAAGAAAGTGTTGTGTTATGTAAATACTGTAGAAAGTGTGTATAGTACCTGCTGAATAAGGCAAATCTTGGAATATCACAAACTGCAAGCAGACGGCATCAAGCAGCATCGAACACTGAGCAGCAAAGGCTGGCCTCAGGCTATAATTTGTTGAAGTTTCACCTGCTGCAGGACTGACGCAAGTGTGAAGACAAAGCTTAGCCAGTGTGTGTGTGTCTCTGTGTGTGTGTGTGTGTGTGTGTGTGTGTGTGTTTCCACGTAACTGTAACACAGTTCACAACAACTGCACTTGGCAGTTTTATACAAAAGTGTGAGCAGTTGGGTCAGGTAAGCCTCGCAAAATCCACCAACGGCTTTAATCATCTTTAAAAAAAAGAAATAGCCGTTGAGGCATTTGATGGCTATTAGGGATGTGTGTTGCATCTTCAAAATCATCTTTCATTCCCAAATACTCATAAAGCATTTGTGTCAGATCAGTCAGACGGAGCAGCTTGAAGTAGACGCTACTTTGTTGTGTAAAGGTGAAGGAGTTAATTAGGTGATGAGGAGGTGACTGATGCTATGTATATACAGCACACGTGACAGCGAGAGAAGCCGAGTGGGCTGCTAATCATGCCCTCCACCCTCGTACGCACGCATTCATCTCCAACCACATGCGTTTGAAGTCATGGCTGTCAGCAGCTCTGTGACACGCGCTCACTTTTTATTGGATTTCGTGGAGAAAGTAAGCTTTGTTTATTATAGTTGATCTTGAATACATCTCACATAAAACACTAAATTACATTTAAGTGAGGTGTTCAAAGAGCCTCATTTTAAATTGGATCATACAGGCTTCTTTTTTTCCTGTCTTTTTTTACCCCCATCTATATTGTATCAAGGAGTCTGTCTTTACGGCTGTGCGTGTTACAGCAGAGGTGCCCAACCACCGGGCCGCGGACCGGTACAGCTCCGTGGGTCGTTTGGTACCGGGCCGCACAGAAAGAATAAATAACTTGAATAAAAATAACATTATTTCCGTTTCATTTATTATCGGGGTCTGAACAATGTTTTATTTTCAAAAATGACCGGATTCCCTCCGTTACATCCGTCTATGACTCACTCTTGACGCATCCCGAGGGAGATCGCTGCGATTTCTCTCAGAAAAGAAGTCACCGCTGCAGAACAGTCGCAAAACTCACTTACTTGTGCGACGTTTTCAGCCTACACACCTACACAAAAATAATAAATGAACTAATGGCCAAGACCGCAGACCTCACTCACTCGCACTCATACTCTCTCTCTCTCTCTCTCTTGCCCGCGCTCTCGGCGCAAACTGATTTTGATGAACAACAAACAAATGCTGAGAGCTGATCAATAGTTTTGTGCAAGCAATTTAAAGCCCCGACTTTTTAACGTTTAATCGTTACCATAGCGACCATAGAGCGTTAGGGGACCGGTCCGTGAAAATATTTCCTGACATTAAACCGGTCCGTGGAGCAAAAAAGGTTGGGGACCTGCTGTGTTGCAGTGAACATGAAATATTGCTGCAACGGTTATTCCATTAATCAATTACTAAATAAATTTCCAATAGATAAAACAAGTTGTCGGAATTTTTCAGCTTCTTAAATGTGCATATTATTTTCTGATTTCTTTCTTTGCTCCATGTGACAAATAAATAATTAAACGGGAATCATTTTGGTTTATGGTCATTTTCAGACCAAACAGTTCTTTTTTAATAAAGAAAATAATGAACAGAACTAACAATGTCATTTTCTTGTACAATAGTGCAATTCAATTAGTTTCTATATTTTCTTTCTTCTAAGACACAAATCACGTTGAAAAATTGAGATAATTATTTTTTTTAAATAAATTGTATTCCATTTTAAACTAATTCCTACTTTTTTTTATTGGATATTCTTAGCACACATCATCTCAGTTTTTGCTATAGAACAGTGGCTGTTACTCTAAACCCAGCTCAGCAGCCTACAGTATATTTTATGACACAGTAAGTATAATATTATAATATAAGTTGCATTCAGTAATTCACAAATCCACAGGAATCTAAAAAAAAGTTTTCTCCACATTGTCACTTTTATGGCATCAGGGAATACTGATGTTCTGCCACAGTAGCTCTGGGACTTTGAAAAAAATAAAATTTTTACTCCCAATCACAGGTACAGGTTCACCTTTTTCCCTCATTGGTTGCTATGGAGATTGCTCTGATCCCAGTTAATGGTCCATAAAGCGTCCACTGTCAGAATCACTTGGATTGTTGCATTTTGGCCAAAGTTCCTGATTCCAACACATCAACATCAACCGTAACAGCTGCGATATGAACACAGTGAATCCCAGGTGTCACTGTAATGAGATAAGTGGTGTTACTCTCTTCACCTGCAGAGGTTTTTGACATTGCGCTTGGTCGCTGCACGTCAACTCTAACATTCAGTGTATTGTAGAGAATCGAGTGAAGCTCGATCCCTCATTGTCTGCCATTTAAAAGCAAGTGTTAACAGTTTGCACTGATTTATATCGTAATTGCGACTGATTGCTTGCAGGAGTGAGTTAATTGATCACAGCCAGTGATCCAAATCAAAATCATAGCAAGCAATTAGGATCAAACCTCAATAACCATTATGAATTAATGAAGAAGGTAATAATTCATTATTAATGACAAATAAATTACATACCTGACACATTGTGTGTCGTTGATAGATGGATGTGCAGGAGGAGAATGAATTGAGTTCAACCTTAAATGATAATTACCTTCTTATAATTCTCTTCCTTAAAAACTGATGGATTTCCTTTTCTTTGCATGGTGGCTGACGTCTTCTGCGTCTTGTTCTGTGGGAAAATTGGTCCAGCTCTCACTTGATTTATAATGCCTTCAAACATTTTCTGCAGCAGTTAATGGTTAAAATAGCTCTTCTTCAAAAGAACATGTCTAGTCTTTGTAAATTTTCCATTTACAAAGACTAGACAAAGTCTAGCTGTTATAGGTGACGTCAAGACATGGTTGCATAGTCGGTAATCGGTAAAAAGAAATAACTATTTAATGACATTTACATTCGAGTCCCTACGAAGGAGTATTAGTACGAAGGAGTATTAGGGCCAACCAAAAAAAAAAAAGGCTTGACCACGTACCACAAGCAACAAGCAACTGACGGCTCCATGACAACAGCCGGCTGGACTCAGACGCCGCGTCTGTCTGAGCTCCACACCGACAGGATCAGGCAACTCGATCAGTTGCCTTATTGTGTCTTGTGATACAACAAACCCTCTCTGGATCACACGCAGGTGCAACCATCAGTACCCCTGCATCTGCCCCGTTCCAGCTAATTTCCAGACAATTTGAATTGGTGATGGGATCGGCAGTTCATTTGAGTGTACAATCTTGTGATTGGCCAATACTATTCAGCACATCCGCTCTCAGAAGCGCAGCTCCCCCTTCTGGAACGGTGGATGCACTGCTCCTCATTATTAAAACATTGTTTTAACAATGTTTAAAAATAGCTTCTTCACGACTCCCCGCCGCAGTCCCTTTTATGACTTTGACCCGGAGTCAGACCCAGAGTCAGAAGACACTGTCGCTCGTGAAACACCTCCACAACGGACGTTATTCTTCTTCTGCGGTTCAATGTACGCAACCAGATGTGCCCGGACTAGTGCCCGGACCAGGACGATCTGCTGCTCCGGGTTTTAAGTAACCGGACCGGGTTTTTTCAGAGATCTCGCTGAGCCCGAGATTACAATAAAACACAGCGTTCTCAGCAGTGGCTGAAATGTTTGTTTTAGAACCTTCAGGGCTTCTTAAACAAGGTAATGACACAGATACACACTAAAAAACAGCGTTAATTGGAACGTCCGGTCTAGGTCCGCTTTAAACCCAGAGCCACAACTTCATAGCGCACAGCCTTGTCCGTGCTGGAAGAAAACTGTTGTGGAAGAAAAACACCACACTGACCTTCTATTTCATGTTGTCTTGTGCTTGTTGTATCCCCTGGTGAAAGTGAGGCAGATTTTGAGCATGTAATACAGAACTACAAGACCTTATTTCTCTGCTGTGTCCCCCCCAAAGCCCTTTTTACTGTCTCTCCAGTTCCCTCGCCACCTCTTGTTCTCAGAAATAAAAATAATCCACAGATGAAGTGCAACGTGCAGCAGTTACACCATAACAGCATTTACGAGTGGCCCGAATGTTGTCTGAAGTGTTCACACTTAACTGAGCAATGTTTTTGACATCAGAATGTCTCCTTCTAGTGTTTAGACAACAATCTAAACAGAAACAAGAGAGAAATAACACAAAAACCTATTGCTGCTGAATTTATATCATCCATTTTTTCCCCTTTTCCACTATGCATTAAAATCATAAATGATTTTTGAACTCCTAATTGAACTGATTTTTATTCCAATCTGAGGCTTATTTAAACGCAGTCTTAAATGTCTTGTTTGCCCCTCTTGTCTCTGCGTTGGTGAATGGGGGAATTCTTTACTTAATTCCATTAACTGCATTGCTGCTCAATCTTTGGCACCCTGAGCGTCACTGCTGTGGCTTGGCTGTCTTTTAGCAGTTCTGCTTCACTGCTCTCGGATAGAACATGACATGTATCCATGTAAATTGCTGTCTTCATGTAGGAAACAAGTAAATGGAAAAAAAAAAAGAAGAAGCAAACATGGAACATTGATTGCCCTCGCGACAGTGGGAATTACAACAACATTAATTGTGCGATCAATTCTATTTTAGTGCACAGCAGTTTTACTGAGACAAGAACAAAACAGGATAGGAAACACTAAGGTGGTTTTAGGAAGCATCACATTGCATTAAAGGTGGATTATATTTACCACTAGTGGTGCTGTAGAGCAGTCCTTTGACGTGAGTATTTTTTGTGAAGGAGAACCCTTACCCTTTATTTTTCACACTTAAAGGTGAAGTAAGTAGTTTATAGTGCCATCTAGAGGAGATGCTGAAATTTACAATAAAGAACTGCTCCGTGTTATTTTAGAAATTTTGAAACACTACGAAAATAAAACAAAAACTATTATACAGCGACTAGACAATGCAGGAGCATATAATATGTATAAAAGAGTGGATTTTGGGTCATATAAACCAATAAATACTACACAGTGTCCCTTCAACATATCCCACTTATGTTGTTTTTGCAGAATGTCACAGCTCATCAGAATTACAATTACAGTTAGAATGTCTTATATTTGCACACACACAGCAATCACTGGCAATTGATTAACCATTGACTTTTCCAGGGATTTACAACTGACAACCTTCTGATTACAAGTCCAAGCAAGTGTAAATAATAACAATAAAATGTAAATAGTTTTAAATGTCACCAAATCCTGATGAATATTGATAAATACTTGTTTAAGATGTGTTTTTATTGTTATTTGTATACCTGAGCGTTGTATTCAGACCACAGCGTTAATACCTGTACTGTCGCTTTAAGAGGTCGCAGGTCTTGTGACGTCATTTCAGTGCTTCTCTCAGTTCGCGCCAGACTAGCTAAGTGGAGGTAATGAATTGTTTAGCTCGTCATATTTCAACATTTATTTAGGGTTTTAGATAATGCAGGTTGTGTTTTAAGCATGTGTACATGTTAGTTTTAGGTTGTGAATGTGCAGTTAATGTGTCACTTATGTATAAACTTTGTTTTTACAAGATTTAAAGTTTCCATGTGCTAGTCTACAAGGTTTTCTGTATGCTTCTTTGCTAACAGGAGCTTGAGCCTCGTTTGCTGTATGGAGGAGACTGCATATTACAGAGCCTTGTGTCTTTCTGTTGATTTGGACAGGTATGTGTGTCATGTTCATTATAATTTATGGCATAGTAGGAATACATGCGTTTATACTGGTTACATTAAGATGTGAAAGGAATTCATGTTTTCAAATGCATTGAGTATTTTAGAATTTATTTCATTCATCTTCACATGTTTTATTTAAAAGTGTTTTTGCTGTTAAAGGGAAACTGTGTAGTATTTATGGGTTTATATAACCCAAAATCCACTTTTTTATACATATTATGTGCTCCTGCATTGTCTAGTCGCTGTATAATAGTTTTTGTTTCATTTTCGTAGTGTTTCAAAAAGTCATGTAAAATAACATGGCCGCGGTTGCATTGCCACTGTTAGCAGCGAGACGCCATGTTTCTACGGGAGCCTGTAAGGACAAACGCGAGAGAACAAATCAAGCGTCTCTTTACTTGTAGCGGAAGTCCCGCCTCCACTCTCTCCGCTTCGTCTGCTACAGCCGCGGTAGCTCGCCCTCTCCCTCGCCTCGCGCGTGCGTGGCCAGGGTTCTGTAAATTCGCTGTAAACGTTGTAAAAGTCGTACATATCATACTTGCCTGTATAAAGGAGTTTATTAAAGCCCAATAATCAAAATGGTAATAACAATGATGATAATAATATTAAAACAAACAGAGCATCCATATCGGAATAGTCTCAGAAGCTATCTAAAGTCAGGTATCGGGATCGGATCGGAAGTGAAAAAAGGTGGATCGGTGCATCCCTACTCTAGATGTCACTATAAACTACTTACTTCACCTTTAAGGCTGAAAGTTTGTAGCAGCAATGTATGTAGAAGCAGTTCGCGCCAGACTAGCTGAGAGGAGGAGCTTGAGACTGGTTTTAGGGCTGGACGATATGGCCTCAAAACAATATCACGACATATTGAGCAGCTCACCTCAATAACGATAAATGAACAATAAGTTCAAAGACGCTAGATGACTTCCTCGACTAATTTGCATTATTGACCATGTACGTACGTGTGTATGTGTGTTTTGAGCCCTTGATCAAGCATTTGTGTGTTTCCTCCCTCGTCGTGTTCGCGCGGTATGTTATAGCACGTCGTATTGTGTGACGGTGTAAAAACCTGCGGCCATGAATGCATCATTTAAAATTAATTAGCAGTTAGCAGTAATTAGCAGTAGAAGACGGAGAGGAAGACAAACTCAAAGCTGCACTGGATCAGAATGCCATGATCCGGGCAGAGGACAGTGATGCTACAGGATTGGTGCTTGTCCTTGATGTCCATGGGTCTTACAGTGCTGGAACACGAATAAAAAATGTTTCTCAATGTCTCTCCGTAGCCTGACTTAACAATGGGGCAAAACAAGTGGCTTTTTCAAGCAAGAGTCTCATTGTTTTATTAGGCTCAATTCACTTATATGCGTTTCTGTAATTTATTAAACATCAACTGACTGAAATTTGCAGCCCTACGAAGGACATTATCGATGTTGCTGAAGTGGTTGTTTGTTCTTCTTTAAACAAACATATACCTTTTATTTTCCTGTTGTGATTGCGATTTGCGCGGCTGCAGCAATCTGCTTGCTTGGTTGTTGACAAAAATGTTTTCAGCAGTGCTCATCATATAACATTCACCCACATTTAGATCACTGCTTGTGATTGGCCAATCCCATCCCAGGATAAATGGTAGTACATCCGAGTGAGTGGCTGATTTCATTTTCGGGAATAAATAAACATGAGCTTGCGTAAAAGGCTTGGTTTCCAATTTACTAACTGGCAGTAGATGAAGCCCAGCTGTTTTGACCAGTGGACAATAATATATCTATCAAACAGAACAAAACTCTACATGACTGGATTAAATGTATGGACGGGAGAAAATAATGTGTGTGAGCTTAAAAGCCCAGTTCACTTCTAAAGCAGCACAGACTGCAGTCACTACAACAGAAAAGGCTGAGTGAGGAAGATTTTGGCCTCCATTACTACCACCACCACATCAGATGTTTATGTTATGATATAAATTTCCTTTGACCTACTTCGGGGGAACACATATTAAATTAACCCAGTCCACGCAACATCTTACTCATGGTGTGTGTTGATGGCAAAGAGGACATTATTTATCCATACCTCCACTGGCCAAGTTAAAATTATAGACACACATAAAAGAGGCATTACAGAAAAAGTAATCACCGCCTTTGGTACACTTTAATTGTAACAGCTTAAAGCTCACATAGAGTGGTCCTGTTGCACATATATGTTAGTTATGGAGGTCTACTTGCATACATTAAGTTGTTTTTATGGTAAAAAAAATCCTCCTAGTTGCTGTAAAGGAGCCGATAGAAATCTGTCTTTTCTGACGCTGTGCTCAGCCGCGATATTTCAGACATTGATCTCACCCCCAGAAGAGTGTGTTGTGATTGGCCAGCCAGCGTAGAGCCTTCCCAACTGTCTTGTGTTTGACCAATACCCGGAAGTGGCTAAATCAGCACACCCGCTCTCAGAAGCACAGCTCCCCCCTCTGGAACGGTGGATGCACTGCTACTCATTATCAAAACATTGTTTTATCAGTGTTTAAAAATAGCTTATTCACGACTCCCCGCCGCAGTCCCTTTTATGACTTTGACCCGGAGTCAGACCCAGAGTCAGAAGACACTGTCGCTCGTGAAACACCTCCACAACAGACGTTATTCTTCTTCTGCGGTTCAATGTACGCAACCGGATGTACCCCATTGTGTTCTTCCTGCCATTACTCCAGGACTTTTGTTTTGAAATTGATCCTAATGCTTGCAAATTAAAGCCACTTTATTGATAAAGTTGTACTATTATTTTTGGATAGTTTCTCTGTTTTGTCACATAACAATAACTACAAGTTTTTCTTTGTGTGTTTATATTTTTGTTGAGTGTGTGTATGTATATATATATATATATATATATATATATATATATGTAGTAAATTTAATTATTTGTTTAGCTCCTAATTTGAGTTATTGTACCAATGCTGTAGTCGTATGTTATATCTGCGTTAATGTTTGAAATTGGGTAAACTTTGTCTTCATAGCATGATTTGTTGTGTTGTCCTGAAAGGAGGGGAGACCAATTCAAATTGCATTAAATTGAGAAGATACTTTAGTCAACTGTAATATAATTGTGATATTTCTATGAACTTGATGAACAGAAACAGATAAAAGTAGAAGTTGCTAGTTTACCTCAAAAATGTATTGGAAGTTGTGTTCATCATTTCTCACAGCCACTTATTTTAGTTTTAACAGCAGTTCATTTAAAAACAAACATTATGTTGCACTATGTCTCATTCAATTCAGATAAATATCATTGATTTTGGAAATGCGAAAATAGGATTGCAATATAAATTGAATCAGCATCCAAGTATGGGATGAAATGGTGCATTTTTTTCTAACAATAAGAGAAAAAGCTTCATCAAATGGTGGAATGACCTTGTCTGAGTGCTTTGTTTGTGCTGAGCAGTGTTTGAGCTGAAGAAAGTGCATCTAAAGTCTGAGTGTCTGTGGTTTACCTCTGTTTTACGGGCAGCTTTTCCAGACGTCTCCGTGGCCTCACAGTGAACCTCTCTCCTCCTCAGTCTCCGTGGGTGAGTGTACTGTATTGTCTTTGATCTTGTATCATATGAAGAGGAGATGTTGCTGCTGTTTCAGGCTGAACATCGCATCTTATGTATTATCTGTTGAAGTTTCAGAAAAATGTGCGTTCCACTGTGTTAACATTAAGGTCATTGATCCTTTTTTGCAGCAAAAGCTCTGAGTTTGAATTATAACAGGATGGTGAATGGAGGCTGCGACAAGAATGAGAGATATTTCTATTATTATGAAACTGCTACGGCTTTCCTAAAGGGACCTTTACAATATTAATTTTGCACCGCTGTGCTATCCATCATGATAATGAATGGCAGTAACTTATCCTGGAACATAAATCTGGCAAGCTCCAACAGCACTGTGACACAGCATTTAATTACAACGCATGTCTAATTGAAAGACCCCTGGAAAAGAGTGGGATGTCTCACTGGCTGTAGTGGGGTTAAAAAAAAACTTAATTAATTATGAGGCACCTCCCTCCCTGTTTATTCTGAGTCACTGGCGTCGCTGGCGTACCCTGCCTCAGTGAGCTGATGACATTTTCAGCCTCCCTTTCATCCTTCAGAGAAATGAATGGCGTGGCAGGAGCGTTATCAAATGAGCTGTAGAGCCACAACCAGTGAATATGTCATAGAGTGTGACTGCTCCCTGAGTGAATTGTGATTTATCTGTATGGCTCCCTCGTCATGTTAACTGACTTGCTACCCCCATACCCCCACCTTGTAGTTGACAGGCTCAGTAGATCATTTGTGGGATCTCTAGGTGAAGCGCAGGCTAATGTAGACCCCCCCCCCCCCAGACTGTCTCCCCCTGGGTTTGACCTCAGATGCTCCGTCGCTAAACAATAGTACTTAAATGCAGGGATAATAGTTGTCCTTTGTGAGTGGAGGGAGAGAGAGAACCATCTCTAAAAGTTAGGGATGCACTGATCCACACAAACACAACGCGATAAAAACATTTAAATGTTCATGATTGTCCTCAAACATATTTAACTGAAAAACACAGTGATATTTTAGAAGTGAAATAAAGTTTATATGATTTCCAGAACGTGTGCAAGAATTATTTAAACAAAATTAGACATGTGCAACGTTGGCTCAGCATGAAAAATTAAAATATATAACACTAAACTATTGATATAAGTTTGTTCACTTATATAAATAACTTAGAAGGTAATTTCAAATATAAGAATGTTTCCTTTTTGCAGTAGTTCTAGAGAAAACACTGAGATGAGCAACAAAAGTCTAAAATCACGTCTCTTTTTTTTTTTTAAAGTAATGCCAAGATTAAGTAAAGAATATTTGCTGAATACTTGATGAATTGTAAGAATATTTTGAAGAGTACTAAATTATTGATATTTGTAGCCCAGCTCTTGACATCACCTCGAGTCAAGCTTTTGTCAAAAGTGCGACTTTCAAAACTTCACAAAAACTTTGGAGGAAGTTGCAGCCGTGACAGCTCGGAGCTGTCGACACAGGCTCTTTCTGATCTTCATGTACAAAAAAAAGATGCTCTTTAAAGTTGTTTATATGTGAAAGAAGTTTGTCTGAACAAGTAATTTATTCATCAGCCTTCCAGTTCCTTGTTTGGCAGAGACAGCACTTACATATACATACATACAGGGAGGAGGGGGGGGGGCGATTGGAAACTGTCCCGGTAAGAAAGGTGATGCGACTTCCTAAATAATCCTTTTACCAACTCCGTACATTTGTCATCCACACTCGAGCTCGGGCTATGCCCCACCTGAACTTGATTAGTAAATGCCTGGATGTGAAGTACAGTGTTGAAAGGCTGCCAGCAGACACTCAGCACCAAATCAAAAGCTTCACTGAAGAATCAAAAGAGTCTTTCTCTGCATAAACATGAGAGCAATGGAGGTGGTGGGCTGCGCTGAATGTGAGACAGTTCTGACATCCTCCAGTGGTTCCTACACAGTCACAGTGTTTGTTTCTTCCACCTCCACTGTGAAAATTCAAATGTCCTTTTATGCCGAGTAAAATGATTAATGTATACTTTATCCTTGGTCCTTAAGTAAAGTGGGACGTATTGTTGTCAAGTGAGACTTTACAATGACAGAATATTCTTTGTCCAGAGAAAGAAAAATGTTGTCCTTTAGTTATGTCAGTGTGCGAACATTGTCCAGATTTTTATTCATTATAAATTGCAAATTTGCTTATGGCAAGACAAGTTAAAGCTGGAAAACTTCATGAAGTACTCGTTATAAAGACCAATTTATACTCCTGCATAAAGGGCTCTACGTAGGTTACGCAGAGCCTGTCGAAGAGCCTCTGCGTCTGGAAAAACGGCCAGAGTGAATTTGAAATGATAGAAAGGCAACACAGTAACTCAAATAACAACAACAATAATACAAGTATGAAGATCATCTCTGAACAGACAGGGATACAGCAGAACACCAGGTGTCGTTCCTGACACTTCTTTTGTGTCGCATGTACCTAATTAAAGCCCAATTTATACTCCTGCGTAAAAGTGCTCTGTGTAGGTTACACCTGTCCCAGAGCCTCCGTGTCGTCTCTGACGACACGAAATATTTTTTAAGTGTCCGTCACTCCGGCAAGGGACAACGGAGATGGCAAGAGCTGCGATTGGTCCTCAGGACAGGCCGAGCTAACGCTGCTCTCTGCCGGCTCACGGAGCGCACCGAGCGTCCACAGAGGCGGAGCTGATCACCACCGACAACGTCGCTGCCAAACTATAAATACGTCATATCTTAACACACACATATGTTAAGACACATGTTTAGACTCTATATTGAAAATTTCTTGCCTCAAATTATCTCAAAACTCCGTTCCGTGACACAGAAAAGTGAGAAACGGCCACTGTTTCAACAACAACAGTCTTTCTCTCTCTTTCTCTCTCGGACGCCATTGCTCACTGTAGCCAGAAGCACAACAACCTTGCGCAGCGACCCCTACTGATCGGGCGGGAAATTGCAGTGCGTATCCGTCACCACGACGCAGAAGTATGAAAGCTCGAGGGGTCTCCGTGGTTACACAGTCAGATAACGCATTACGCAGTCGGAGAAGTATAATGTGGCCTTAAGGTCTGAAAACGTATATCAAACAGATATCACAATTTCTATTTGATTATTTTATTTTAAACCAAGATTCATACACTGTGCAATTGATTTCAAATGTGATGGAGCATCATCACATGATTTACCATCAAAACAACTCCATGTTCTTATAATATAGGGTAAATGTGAATTATTGTTCCCAAAACCATCAATAATAATAAAGTATAAACCCTGGCTTTCCTAAATTGCAGCCTCTGCAATTTGCTAATTGCATTGTTTCAATTTGCACTTTTAAAAAGCATTAATTGTTCAGCTCTACTCTTGTTGAGCTCAGTTCCACAGTGAAGTATGAACTTATGAAAGATTGAATACATGTCTTACTTCCAGATGGTGATAAGGTAAATCAACATTGTCCCTTCTTATTTCAACAATTTGTATATTGCATTCCTGTTTGAAAACCACATTCGTGTTTATTCCAGAAGATAATATCACACTGAACACAACGTTCCTATCGTTGCATCACTTAAGTGTCTTTTAGTTGCAAGATAACTGTCTTTCGCCGTCTCTATACTTGTGTCAGCTAATTATAATAGACCTTCATTTACGTTCAGATGTGTCGGATGAAAAGCTGAGACGAGCAGACAGGGTACAGCACACAGTCCACAGCTTATTAGAAAAATGACCAACATGAGAACACGGCGGTCCCCGTTGCTACCGTGCACAACAGCGAACAGACTCTCGCATTAGCTCCGTCTGTCAGCGCTGTGTCATGCAAAGAGACAGGTCATTTACATTTTTGATAAAGTGATCCTGCATTTTTTATTTGTCTCCGGAATTAAAGACTTCTTTAATCATTGTGGACGGAAGGGGACTTAGTCGATGTACTCATGTGTTTCTGATTGCATTAGAACTGATGTGGCATGGCATGATGGATATTTAATAGTCGCGCTGTCCCTCTGTATCATGTCAGGCGTCTGACACACACAGATGCTCCGGAGCGCTCCAGTCCATACAGAATTGCTTTGATTATTAGGCCTATAATGTTGGCTTTGGACGTGAGAGGAGGGGCGAGTTGAGAGAGGGGGAAAAAAAAGGATAGATGAGCAAAACAAGGCCATAGAAGAAGTCAAAGGTTGTTGTCAAAGGTTTGAAATGAGTTTATCAGATATATGTGCATGGTAATGTGGTATCAAACTGACATGTCATGTCTGGTTTGTCTGCAGTGCTTTCTTCTCCACATGGCTCAGAGTGGGGTCTAATTGCTGTGTATAGCTACAGAGTCTGCGAAGAGCCCACGGCAGCCCTGTAGTGCCCCAGGCAGTGTGCGGATCAGGCCTCTCCCTCCGCTGTGCTAAACTGTCATCCTCCACAGCTATGTGTTTTTTTTTTATATTGCAGCATAAAACTTGATTTTCCTTGATTAAAAAGATCAAATGCCGGGCCAATGCCAATACGAGTAACTCAAAAGAAACACCACATTTGCGTCACCAGTAACCGCACTAATCGGTGAACGGGCCCTGGCAAGTCCGTTCCTGACAATACGGAGGCATAATGAAGGAACATAAAATGGCCATACAAATTTCCCTAGAATACTTTTTTATGGAAATAAAGAGGACAGATGAGAGCAGAGGCCAGAGAGTGATTATGTGAGGGAGAACAGCCACTCTTATGTTGGCACCTCCATGCATGCAAGCCATCTGCATAGAGGGCCTGGAAATGAGGATGACAATGCTAATCACTGCCATGGAGGCCTGACTGGTGTGGATGAATGGCCAGCCCAGCCGCTAAACACACTTAGTAGCGCTCATCACACAATGTTTTTGTCTCGCCATGCCAGGTCCGCAAGCCTGCATCAGCCCCGCCCCTTTCCTGTGCACACTCCATCACTCAGTGGAGACATGTGTATGGCTTCCTGTCAATTCAGGAAGTCTTGGTTCATGTCCCAGCCACATTAATGGACGAGGCAGAGGATACTTAGTAATTTCCTGTTTCCCCATTGAAGCAATTGTTTTTGGCTATTCTCATTCATCACTTTCCCCCCAAACCCACCCTACAAAAAATGTGATCATTATCTGGGTCTTGTTTCTGTATTCGGTGTTTTTGAGAAATACAACACTTGCGTCTCTGGTCAGTGACTTTAACACAGCAAACACCAACACCATGCATTAATAAGACAGGGCGTTAAAGCTGAGAATGGAAGTCGCATAGTTTCAACTTTTTCATCGTGATGGTTTCCAGCTGTAGTGCGGTACATTGTCATCTTCTGGTGGGCTTGCTTTTTGCGGGTGTCCCCTTAAGTGAGTGTGATGAGGAGCAGCTGCTTGGCAGCGGGGGTTCCTTGTGCTCCCACACTTATTGGTAACCAGTAAACTTCTGTGTTCTTATTATTAGACTAAAGGGCCCACTTCTCTACGCCTGCTGTTTGGCACCAATAGCTCACATACAAGAAAATACAATTGCTGACCAGAATTAACAGAGAAGTTACAGTATATGAAATATTTCAACTGAAAAACATGGTTTGGAATTTCAATTCACAATTTTTGATCACAGCATATATAACATGACTGTGATATTTTTCTCTCAACAGCAAAATATATACTATAAAAAATATATATGATGATATTCTGCTGATGAAATGTGCTCAGACTGAGGAGACTGAATTGTTTCACGATTTACTAACTATTTAGCATTTCTATCTCTCTGTAACTGAAAAGCTTTAAAGCTCAGGTTACTGTTGGCTTTTTCTTCTTCAAATTTTTTTGAGATATTTAAACTTGTAAGCATTGACCACATTTACTGTGTGAAAACTGTTTTGGTCCGATTGCCATCTCTATTTAGAGTTTAAATCAGGGGTCTCAAACTGGCGGCCCGGGGGCCCCATGCACATATATGTTTCCTTGCAATGTTTTATATAACTGTAATAAGAAGACATT
>NC_139807.1:27983577-28281077 GCF_963457635.1 Microchirus variegatus | reverse complement strand
GGTGGGGTCATGTCATCTTTACATACCTGAACACATTTTTATAATGGGAATATCTGTTTAGGGTGAGCTGCAGTTTGTCAGTGTATAACTGCAGTAGTATACAATAGTCCAGCCATTCTCAACCTTGGGGTCGCGAGATGATTTCTGGGGGTCGCCAAATCATTTAGGAAAAATATAATTTACAACACAACACAAGCGCTACACAAATGAACATGGCATCTCACCCAGTCGAGATCCTTCACTCTGGTGGACACCTAACGAGCGCAGGTTCAAAAACCTGAGCCGTCTGGAGACGCATTTGTGCCAGCGGAGAGTTTTTCCTTTTTTTTTGCCCCTCATTTCATTTTTATTAGCGCTGCTTTGATGGTCAATATTGGACAGTACAGCCATGTTTTTGAAGCTTAAAATGAATTAGTACAGTGTAGAATAGTTTCCACCCGCGCAAAAAAATAAAAATAAATTTGACACGTGGACCTCGACAATCAACTCTCAAAATGCTGTGTAATTCCCATCCCTAGTTATCATTTTATTTAATTAAAAAGAAAAATAAAGTTTGCGTTATTTGTTTACATTTTAACCGGCTCAACTACCAGCAATACGATGGGATTTAGCGATAATTGTCGGTCTATTACTCACGTGAAAAGTTTCCCTCTCGATGCTGCAGTATGTTTTTCAAAAACTCCAAAAGTGTTTCTAAATGAATACTAATAGCTGAAGTGTGATCGTAAATGCTTGACTGATTTGTAAATGCGACGTAGCCAATGGTGTATTGATCGGGCGTTGTTTCAGCACCACGGACAGTGCTTTATCCATCATACCCGTCATGCGTTCAGACCGGTGTGTGTGTGTGTGTGTGTGTGGTGGGGGGGGGGGGGGTGTCGCGGACAGCCATGCATGTTAAATTGAGGGTCGCGACTCAAAAAGGTTGAGAAC
Source organism: Microchirus variegatus (assembly GCF_963457635.1). NCBI lineage: Eukaryota > Metazoa > Chordata > Actinopteri > Pleuronectiformes > Soleidae > Microchirus > Microchirus variegatus. The sequence continues at coordinate 28,280,144 of NC_139807.1, read as the reverse complement.
CACTGCAATAGTCTATGACAGTGTTTTTCAACCAGTGTGCCGTGGGAAATTATCCAATTTCACCTAATTGGTCTAAAAACATTTTTTTGAAAACAAATGATTAATTACACTTTGATAAGAATGACTAAATTTTTAATATAGGCTACAGAGTATAAGTTTTTAAACATTTTTGTTTGGTGGTGCATGTGCCTGTGCCTGTGCATGTGAGATATTAAGAGGTGAACATGATTTTTCTCTATTAGGTTTCGGATGAGTTCATTTATTAAATTTGGGTTGAATGACTTTTGCCTTCTGTGTATAATCTTGTTATGCCGTGTATTATTCTTGCACTTTGCTTTAAAAAAAAAAAACCTTAATGCGGAGACAATTAAGTCACTCATTTTGATTACCTCACTTGTTATTTTAATCATCCACAGTCTTAAATTATATTTTCAAATGAGGTGTTTTATTCAACAATCCAGTCCAAAGATCATCATGTTTTTCATTTATGTCGCTCTCGAAACAATACGCCAAAAAAGCAACAATTGTCGAGGTGGATGATATGAGCTCAACATTTTATAACAATAGCTTTTTTATTATTATGTTCTTTATTGCCATGTGTGAGCTTTTATGTCTCTTATCCATTATTCTGTACGGCACTTGGTCCACTGTGTTTGTAAGTGCTTTACAAATAAAGTTGGGTTTGATTGGATAATTTCAAAATAAAAGAGTTTGTTTTAATAAATAATAAAAAAAACATATTCGTGATGCAAAATATCTGTATCTATTAATTGTTTTTTTATAAAAACAACATATAAATGACTCGTTATTACATTATATTTGGAGGGCCACATGTGGCTACAACTTTGAGACTACTGCTGTAAATGGTTAATTTTTCCTCACTTTTTGATACTTTTTCATCTCCATAACTGTGCACTATAATGTCTAAACCTTTTTTTCAAACTTTTTATACCAATTATACCAAGAGCTGGAGAAAATATCCAGCTCTTGAAGTAACACCATAATCACCAGTCAGCTACAGACCTTTCACAGGAGGCAGATTTATTCCCAATATAGTATATATGTATATATAATAAATATAATAATAGTTTACTCTCTCGTCATCCTCCTCTTCCTCACACATATACTTCACATACTGGCATGGTGAAGTTAGATTAAGATCGAATGAGAGATAAAGTGAATCTAATTATTATTATTTCGTACATTTGTTTCAACACCTTTCAATTCATACATATGGCAACATACTCAATTGTGTAAGATAATTAAATTCTAGGTTTTTATTTCAGTCACAAAGAAGTGGTGAGCGGTCAGCGTTAAGCTTTTAAATTCTACTCATAATTAGTATAAAATAAGTCTGCAAATCTGTAGAAAATGTGATTTCTATTTGAATGTGCGTTTTAATTTAGTACGTAACTAAAATGAATGAAAGTCTGAATCGCTCTAATGACAAAGAACACAGTGTAATTAATTTGACTCTTTGACTGTCAATAACCCTCTTTGACACAGCCCTCTTTGATAAAGTTCCTGGAGGAACCGATGTTCAAGTGTTTTTAATATTCAGTGGAGAGTGTGTGTTACACGTGGCAAAATTACTGACAAAACATGCAGGAAAATGAAAAAAAAAAAAGGAATCTGCATCCAAGGTAGCACACCTCATAATTTAACCCGTCGTTGAACACAAGCTGCTTTCTCATCACGACACCACAACATTATTCAATTGCCTTAATGAGTGCATTTAAAGACTACTCAGCTATACACGTATTTGATGTTTTCGGGCCTGTTGTAAAACATTTTGAAGTCTCAGCAAATGGTTGTAATAGCTTCCTTTCAAAATGGTGATAATGATTATGGATGTATTCAAATGAAAATTACATCTTAAAGACCGTGATGCAAGTCAGTGTGACTAACTCGAGCACATCAATCATTTTCCCCCCGAAGCTCACAGGAACACTGTCATTTCACTCTGAGGTACTTTTGATGTCAAACACAAAGGATTAATAATTGCTTTTATTCAAAGGTCCACTTTATACTATACAATTTCTATCAAACTCCAATCTGGGATCAAAAAGATATGTGTGCGAATTATACTGCGGAGCGGTCTAATCCCTGAGTTTGAGGACAGATGGTTGGGCTGGTTTTCTGCACTTATTACGTTGAAAAGATGCACAAAGTTTCCACCCCGTAGGACATAAAAATCAAAACACCATGATTAAAAACGAGTATGTTATATGAGACGAAGGGAATATGGGCTCAGATGGATAACTTTAGAAATTAGAAAATATGCACCAATTTTAGTCATTTGCTGAAGTGTTAGATCTGGAGTGCTGCAATGCCAGACAGAGAGAGAGAGAGAGAGAGAAAAAAGCCCTCATAGCTGGACAGAAGTGGTCTTAGGATGCGGTTTGCGTGCAGCTTCAGAACTGCCACACTTCTCCTGGATCATCAGAGGAATGGTGGAAAAAAAAAAAAAGTCATGCAAAGTGGGGAGAATGTTGTTGTAAATGTGATGGATGTGACCTGAGGACAACGGGATATTAATTTGCATGTGATTAGGAAGTCTGTGATTGAGTGGATACAGAAGTAGCATGCTGTGGTGTGTTGTTGCCGTGTCGTGAGGTTGTCATCCGGCGTGTGTGTGTGTGTGTGTGTGTGTGTGAGAGAGAGAGAGGAGGAGAATGTGTCTATTTGAGTGTAAAACAGGCTCAGTGGCTGCAGGTGTGAAAGTAGCCCAGGCTGTGAACTCCACACACTCCCTCATCCTCTCTCTCACTTCCTCTCCCCCCCCCCCCCCCATTTTCTCTGATTTGGTTTTACACTGCTGCACAGTACTCATTTCTCATTTGCATCTGCTCCTGACACCCTTGTACTAGTCACAAGCAGCCCCTCAGACACACACACACACGCACACACACACACTCTCCCTCCTTCCCTTCGACACCCACGTGTACACAAACTATCATCATTTGCAACCTGTCCTGTCTCTGCAGTGTGATAAAGACGACTCTCTTAGGGACAACATCTGTAAACTTTCACTGTGTTTCAGTGGGAAATATATGCTCGTAACATCAGAGCGAACGTTTGTAGTTTGACTTTTTAATTCGACGACGACGTCCACGTGCCAGAGTACACGAGCACCAGTGTTTTATTGAGTGAAGTGAGTCCGGCCTCTGGTACACACGAGGTGGTGGTGATATGACCTCCTGTCGGCTTGTTAGTCGGCATAGACCACGGAAGCTCAAATGTCGTCACATATGTACTGCATTGTGTTTCTCATTTCAACTTCTGCTGTGTGTTGTTTTCTCGTTTTTACATAATGCACTGTAAATTCGATGAATCCTTTGGTCCATATAATGTCAGAAAATGTTAAAAAACGTTGATCAGTGTTCGTCAAACCTGGGAATGACGATGTTCTTGAACGTCTTGTGTTGTCCACAAACCAAAATGATTCAGTTTTAATGATTTCTTTGTTATGTGGAGCAAAGAAAATATTCACATTTAAGAAGCTGAAACGATGAGAAATCTTGTTTTAATCATGAAAAAAGCTTCAAACCGATTAACGATTATCAAAATAGTTGCCGATTGATTTAGTAATTGATTAATCGTTTCCTTGTTTTAGCTGTTCGTTTGCAGAATTATGTACAAATTTATTATAAATAACTGGGCCTAAAATGAGCCATTTTAGCCAAGACAGTAGCAAACACCACTGTTGTTTAAACTGCAGCCCAAATTGGATTTTTAAGCATCGCCAGAATGAGCTGAATTTTTCCGAAGCTAAGTCAGGTTTTGAATGTGATTCTGATCAGATTTTTCCAGATGTGTTTCAATCTGAACATCTTGGTTTGCTCAGACAGGATTTCAAAATGTATTTTGCGTGACTTGCAGTGCGACTCGAATGGCAACAATGACGTACGTCCGGAGAGATGGACGTTAATTGGAGGCGCAAATCCAGTTAAATATAACAGGATGAAATCATGTGCATTTGAGTGCCATCTTCAATTCAATTCAATTCAATTCAATTCAATTCAATTCAATTCAAATTCAATTCAAATTCAAATTCAATTCAAAAAAACTTTATTTGTCCCCAAGGGGCAATTGAAGACAGACACGTAGAGCAGCAGCATTAGGTCTACACAGGACAAGCATAAGTGCAACATAAACACAAGACACAAGTGTTGTTACTAACAATTAAAACACAAGGCATAGTTATGTACAAATATACAGAGTAATATATATATATATATAAAGTGTTTTTATAAATTAATAGAGAGCTGATTCTTAAAAAGTGTAACATTAGAGGTTACAATAATATCAGATAGGGGGTGTAGAGCATGTAAGGGGGTCCTGCATAATCCTGTTTGCTAACCTGAGTGTTTGCTGCTTCAAACGTACCTACTGCACGATTCCACCAGGTGTCGCAAATCTAAACAACCCCGAAGACTCATGACCTCCCATGAACTCTATAATATTAAACTAATTGAGTCATTAGAGCAGGGGTTCTCAAAGTTTTGATACCTGAGGGCCAATTTAGGAACCCAACGTTGGACTGAGGGTCACCAAAGGAAAAGGAAAAAAGACAGAAATAAATCCCATTTGTAATAATTGTAATGACCAGATTGCAGTTCTACAGTTAACACATATTGGTCTGTATCCAGTTATGTCCAATAAACATTTAAAAAGCTTAGTACCTCCTGGATTAAAACCAAACTGTAATTCACTGCGGGCCGCCAGAAATGTTTCTGCGGGCCCCCATTGGCCCCCAGGCCGCACTTTGAGAACCAATGCATTAGAGCATAAACTCTGTCTCCTTGTCAAGTAAAAAAAAAAATCTACTTTTTCTTCGGTGTACCAGCTTCTCGTATTTGTTAAAAGACCACTTTTAGTTTGACTAACACAAGAATTAACTTTACAGAATTTGGCATCCTTCCTTTGTCTAATATTTAGTCGTGTGTTGGATGTTTGCGTGTTTATTGGGGGGCAGGGACTTATGAAAACATATGTTTCCGCTCGTGCCGATGTGTTTACGGCAAAGATCCAAGCATGGATGCGTAAAGGAGCTGATGATCAAAAATCTTTTTAATCAAATTAATTTATCCAAGCAGCAGAATGAGCTGAATATATCAGGTGGCTCCGGTCACGGCGCCATGCTCATGAGAGCACGACGACGAAGTTCAATTAAGACACAATGTAATAATTATAAACTGACTCGAGAGACAAGGCAGGGTTCGTTTCTCCCCGAGCGTCATTCTTTTGAGAAGCAGCCGGTTTTTCTTAATCACAACTTATTGGACAAGAAGGCAGAGAGAGGTTCGCCCGCAGCTTTTGGCTTTTGTAAGACGAATGTACCTATTATTAATATTATTTTAACAATGTTCTTCCTCTACAATCGCGACTGTATATCTAATATTTTACAAACCCTGCTCTGCTTTTTTTTTGTAGAACCGCACATTTCGTCACAGACCCAGCATTAGAGCGGCAATTAGAAACAAAGGCTTCAGATATGTCATAAACGGCTTCGAACGGGAGTTGTGTGCTCAAACATTTCCCAAAAAGTTATTTTTGAGCACTGTAATCACACTACTTATAGGATTATTAGGTTCTTCTGACACATTTCGTGCAGCTTAAGAAAGTGCTTACAGTAAGAGTGTCGAACAATCCGAAGCGTTTGCGAGTCACAGGTCAGGCTAATTATGTCTTCTCGTACAAAAAAAAATAAGCCTGACCCCGTGCAACTCGTACAATCACGCATTGATTTTCTAAAGAGAGCTTGTTTAATAAATTTAGCTGCAGTGGCAGGACCAGGTGGTCAATCATTGTCCCATTCTCAAAGCTCTTGATGAGCACTGAGAAAGATCACAGAAATAATACCGTATTGTTCTGTCTAATTACAGCGTGTCACAGACAAGAGCGCATTTGCATTTTAAACAAGCACTTGTTCTGATTGAGGAACAATTGTTCTATATTTTCATTAAATGTGAGCCATGCAGAGGGCAGCACTCTCCCTCCATACACGCCATACAGATATATATAGGTATAGCAATATAAATATACATGTATGTGTGTATATATATATATATATATATATATATATATATATATATATGCAGCAAAGCATCCAGTTTCTCAAACATGTTCCGTCTCCAGTTCAAGTTATTCTCCAATATATGTTTGTTTGTTTTCGTTTCTTTTATAGTTATGCATACTTTAGTGGGTTTTTTTCCCCTCCCACCAATGATTAATTTAATCTCGCAGCCTTCTTCAAGGTCTCTTTTTTTTCAACCCCCCCATCCCCTCCATTGCTGCTTGAAATGAGAGAGGGTCTGAGGAGAAAGGCAGAGGAAGAAGAACTAAAACAAGACGCTAGAATCAAATACACTTTAACAGTTTTTGACTGCTTTTGCACTATTTTCTCTGAGTGGATTTGAAGCAGGGCTGTGCTGCTTCCTGAATATCTTACAGCCTCCTCTGTGTCTTTATCTACAATTCCACTTATTTACAGATCACTGGAGGAACATCTGCTCCAACACTTGCCCCAAATCTAAGAAGTGATGTTTTTGCAATATACCATTTAATTTTTAATACTGGAATTCAGTTCTTCTTCAAAACACAAGAACTTTCATAGATGGCGCGCCTTTTGATGACAACTAAACAACATCCGATAGCCCGGAAATATACACTCCATTTCAAGAGATAAACAAAACTAGTGGCAAACAAACAGCTGCAGTAATGGTAAACACCGCCAAAAAGTTGACAATATCAAGGCAATGTAAAAGTAACGGCAACATTTAATCTTAGTTATAAACAAGTGTGAATGCAGCTGATTACGTACACAACAAATACCAATAACACATTTCAATGTTAAATGTTTTAAAGAGTATATTTATTGAAATCAGAAGCCCATGTAACCCAGAAAACATGGAACATGCAGCATATACTGAACTGTATAGTGGTGAATAGAGCTGCAACAAATGATCATTTTTATACTTGTTTAATCTGTCGATTATTTTCACGATTAAGCGATTCATCGTTTGGTCCATGAAACGTCAACAAATGTTGATGAGTGTTTGTCAAACCTGGAAATGTCTAATTTTCTTTGTTCACAAACCAGACTGTTTTATGGAGCAAAGAAACCTCTTCACATTTAGGAAGCTAAAACAATCAGAAATCTTGTTTTAGTCAAGAAAAGAGCTTCAAACCTATTAAAGCTCACATAGAGTGGTCCTGTTGCACATATATGTTAGTTATGGAGGTCTACTTACATACATTTACTTGTTTTTATGGTCAAAAAGTTGCTGTCAACGAGCTGAAAGAAGTGTGTGATGAGTGACGAGTGTGTTGTGATTGGCCAGCCAGAGTAGAGCCTTCCCAACTGTCTTGTGATTGGCTAATACCCGGAAGTGACATATTCAGCACACCTGCTCTCAGAAGCACAGCGCCCCCCTCTGGAATGGTGGATGCACTGCTACTCATTATCAAAACATTGTTTTAACAATGTTTAAAAATAGCTTCTTCACGACTCCCCGCCCAATCCCTTTTATGACTTTGACCCGGAGTCAGACCCAGAGTCAGAAGACACTGTCGCTCGTAAAACACCTCCACAACGGACGCTATTCTTCTTCTGCGGTTCAATGTAGCAACCGGATGTGCCCGGACTAGTGCCCGGAGCAGGAGGATCTGCTGTTCAGGAGAACGGGTGTTTACGTAACCGTACCAGGTTTTTTCAGAGATCTCTTACAATAAAACACAGCGTTCTGTTTGTTTTGAACCCTTCGGAGCTTCTTAAACAAGATAATGACGCAGATACACACTTAAAAACAGCGTTAACTTCCGGTCTAGGTCCGCATTAATCGATTATCAAAATAGTTGAAAATTAATTTAGTAATTGATCAATAATAGATTAATAGAGCAATCGTTTCAGCTTTACTGGTGAGTCCATACATAGAAATAACATCAATATGTCTTTATTGGAATCAAAGTGTCTTAAAATGAAAGGAAAAGTTTCCATTCTCTCCAGTGCATGTGATGTCTGATCATTGTATTATTTCAACAGACAGACACAGGAAGTAGTGATGCACCTGTTCATTTGTGCATTGCAGTGCAGTCTGGCCTTATGCCAACATGTGCCACTTCAGCTCCTGCCAGATACTAACACACATATTTGATTTTTTTCAGTACAGCATAATAGGCCATCAGCTTAATTATTACTGAGGATTATCATCTTGACCCTTTTGTGTGAAGATTTCCAGACACAAGAAAGAATGGCTCATCATCAGCAACAATGTAAATGTCCTGCCACATCGTGATCGCTGGGATTTGTTGCGACATAGACACCACATCGGTTTCCTAAAAATGCACTTAATATCTTTCTCATAGATCGAAATGCAAGTCACTTTTGCCTTATTCAAACACTGACAAGTTGAGACGTGAGTGAATGTTTGCCATCTGTACCCCAAAATCAACCATCTTTCTAAGTAATTTACATATTTTTAAAATCAGAATCAACTTTACTGTTTGTACTGGATCCAGGTCATGGAACTTATTTCATAAAAACACACAGTGTGTGCTCTGTACACATTTGAGCATACGCTCTCGCATTTGATCCACTGTTCTGCAGCATTTACTATTTATATTTACTGTTTTTTAAGAAGAGGCCGACCAATTTGGGTTTTCTACAGCCGATGCCCATGCTGATATAAATGATGTAGATTATTTTTGGAAAATATTCTGGATAAAAATTGTGTGTGCACTGCATTTAACTTAAAGTAATGTTAAAAGTCAATGTTGAACACATGAAACCGGTAATAGAAACAAAACTTGAATTATTAACCATTTTGTCAGTGATCGTTTGTCTTCCCTTTGTGGCATTTAAACCCGTATTTGAATATTTATTTGAAATCATGATATTTCCATATATCCAGATATGTCCAACTATCGGTCACGTGTGCATTTCCAGCTCTGAATAAGTGACAATGCTGCTGCTCTCCTCCACAGAAACTCATTTTATAGTCGTGCATGTCTCTGTGCAGCTGTGCAGCAACAGTTTCTGAGCAGTTTTTTTCCCTTTTAAAACGAGATTTCTGATTGTTTCAGCTTCTTAAATATGAATATTGTCTTTGTTTCTTTGCTCCACATAACTAAGGAAATTAAAACTGAATCATTTTGGTTTGTGGACAAAACAATACATTCGAGAACATCGTTCTTTCCTTGTATGACCAACACTGATCAATGTTTTTTCCAACATTTTCTGACATATTACGGACCGAGCGATTAATCGAGAAAATAATGGTTACTTGCAGCTCTAAACAAAAGTTTGGTAGAATCACATCCTAAATGCACTTACATAATTTTTTTTAATCGTAGATCTCTTGAGCTTACATTGTAAATAAGACTGTGTAGCTACTTTTTTTTTTTAGAATTTACTTGACATATTTACTGTTTTAATACACTTAATACACACATAGAAACTTTGTGTGCCCCCACCCTCACTACTTTCTACAAAAGTGATTTATTCACCATCTATATATCTTACATGTCACAGAACGCAGGTGGTTCATTGCTGCGACAGGGGTTGAAATATGGAATTGTCTACATGTGTACTTATAGTCTTTGATTAATGGCTGACTTTGATTTTACCACAATAATTTACTGTAAAGTTATTTACCTGACTAGAAAATAGGAAATGTCATGTGATGACATTTGACATTAAGATCAACAAAATGCAACATCGTGACATGGCAGTATAGTAATTCAGCCAAGTGCAGTTTTTAATTTTTAATAATAATGAATACAGGTCCAGAAATCACAGGACTCAACACACACACATTCACACATGGTGCTTTGTAAAGGTGCTTCCAGCTCCTAAATGGAAATGCATCAGCAGTCTTTGGCTGTGACTGATGTCATTGTCAGCTGCCTCATGTTGCTTTGACAGCTCCTAATCACACTCCTTGTGTGGTGCGTACTCGCCATTCAGCGGAGCAACAACACTGCTTCTTCCACACGTCAATCAATGTCAGTGGGTGATACTTTCCCCCGGGGTGTGGTTGTCCATCAGGACAGTGCTGGTCGCCGGTTTCACATGTCCTTGGGTGAATTCCAATTCCTTGCTTAACCCTCAATCTCAAAAATGTGCGCTCCCTCTAGTGCAAGTGCTGTCCCGATTCTCCGAAAAATTAAGTTGAGGGGCAAGTTTAAGGGCTGCATCGCCCTCAATATTGAGATTTTCCGAGACCACCCTTGGGACCAAGGGCTACCCAGAATGCATTGCGTGTTTTCACACAATAAAGATGGCGTCGAAAGCAGCGAAACGAGTGCGCTACAAATTAAGTATTTTCTTTGTTAATAGAGATATAAAAATGATGAAAACCATTGTATTATCTTAGTTTAGGCCCATATTATGGATTACTGACGTCATTGTTGCGTAACATTTATTTTTATTTTACGATCTTTTGTCAATAGCCGGCCGGTGCGGACAAGCGATCGTTTGCTATGGTTTACTTTTCAATAAGCCGTGGTGTGTGGTCACTGTCAGCTGAATATGTCCGTGGTTGTGGTATTTGTACGAGTATCATCTTATAACTAACTGACAACCTAATAACTTGACTGACAAACGGATCGCAATAAATAATCCTGACGTAAATGTGTTCTTCTTTTTTGGAGTTGACAGACTGGACGCAGCTTTCGCGTTATTCTGCCCCCTACAGTCTGAAGACGTATCTGCATTTAAGGGGTGTCCCATTTCTAAGTGACAAAATAACCCTCAACACTTGGTTTTGAGGGCCAGTTAAGATAAGGGTTGAGCTTGAGGGTTAAGATAGGAATTGGAATTGGCCCCTTCTCTTTTAGATTTATACCATACACACCTGGATGGCCTTTTCCTTCTCTCTCTCTCTCTCTCTGGCTCCTTCTCCTTCAGCTTCACCACACTGGCCAGGAAGAGGCTGCTGGCCTTGTATTGACAATGCAACAGCATGATTCAAACAAAAAAAAAAACCTCAAGTCTTTCTACTTTCTCTTTTTTCTGCACGTGGGATCGATATATTGTGCTATAGAGGATTGCTCCCACAAAGACAAGAATATGTAAACTTTTGTTTTACACCCTCTGTCTTTGGGAAAACTTCAAATGGAGGATACATCAAACAGAGAACAGAGCACTTTGATCTCACTTTGAATGCAATGAAGTTACATTGCATTAACATTTCAGATCTGGACTTGGAAAATAGAGAAGTGTAGAGAAAACCTGTAGAGTAAAGAGACCTGTGTATTGGAAGGCATATTGTGTGTTTGAAGAAGGCGAGCTTGAATCAAATGCATGTATCTGTAGACGGGAAACTGATGACAGATTTGCCCCCAAGGTCCTGAGAAGTTTGGAGAGTTCAAATTGTTGTTTATAAGTTTATGTTGAATTGAATGACTATTATGAGAAACTGTGTTTTAAAATGCACTTTTTTTTTTATATGGAAACGCATACCCAGTGGTTGCACAAGCAACAATGCTCTAATAGTACTTACTGCTGTTGTCAGCAGGCGTCAATACAATCTGACAAATGACTGAGGCAGGCAGGACAGTATAATTTACCACTGATTAAACAGCAGGGCTCTTAACACAGAGCCACGGTTCATACGTTAACACAACTCATCTTTATGCAAGCATATATTATAACCTTACATGGGTGACATGGCCCCGCTGCACACACACACACACACACACACGCACACACGCATTTATACTTTACAGCATCTGTCAAAGTGAATCAAGCTTATGTCGCTACGGTGAAAACAAAATGGAGTCAAGCAACTCAGCAGATAGATAAAGGAATGTGGATAATATGAAACGAAAAGACAAAATGCAGAAATGAGAAATAAGACCAATGACATCGTCCCCAAATTTCATAGTACACATCATTTTAGGATTATTATACCCGATATATCTATCATCTATAGTAATTATGATCATGTGTTAAATATATTAAAACATAGACGTAAATAAAGTAGACAGTTAACAGTTAATCAAGCATATACTTTTTATTTGGTTTAAATTCCAATCAATAAATATATTTGCATTTTTAAATGTATAATTTTAGTGTTGTTCAATAAATGTTTATTTTTATGTTAAGCAAATTCATGCATCATTTATTATTATTTAACTGTTATATTTTATCAGATCAAAGGGAACAACACACACAATAAATATACATATATATAAATAAGTATTTTCTCAGCCAAAGAAAAACACCAGCTAACTTCTAATAAAATGATTTGAAAGTGATATTTTCTAAAGTGTCAGCTTACTTTGATCACTCTTTAGTTTATTGAACCGTTTAAACCAGGGGTCTCAAACTCAAATGACCTGGGGGCCGATGTGCATCTATTGTGGTCAAGAGGGGGCCGGCCTAGAGAACAAAAAGTGGGAAAAAAAACAACTGTTAACAATATTGCTATAATGATATCACACATATACTTAATAATATACTATTTATGATGCAAAATGAGTGTATTAATATCAAAAACAGACATTAATTTAAATTACATAAATAATACTGTGGACAACTGTAATTAAAATAAAATTTGTACCAGGAGCCGTTTCAACCGCTGCCATTCGTAGCGTATTTATATACGTAATATGTTGTATATGATACATTTAATAATGGGATAATTATGACCAAATATCTTATTACTGTTATACAAACATTGCTAGCAAGCTATACACTGTGTTTAAAAGACAGTGAGGTTGCATTACAACATGATATTAAGTGGGGGGCCACATGTAATCGATTGGGGGGCCGCCAGTTTGAGACCCCTGGTTTAAGCCTTTATCGGTTTGGTGAAAATATTGAATTGTGGATTTCCTTTGTGATTAATGTACATCTTATAGAGTTGATGAAATAGTCAAAATATTAAGTATTTATATTCTATTGTAGAGAGAAAGTATGCTATTGTTTCCAACATTAATTTGTAAATGAACATCAAAGAACTATGTAAAAGAGAATGAATAAACTGGAGCCTTAGTGATTTGATTGTTTCAAATTGCGATTTTCAATCAATTAATTGCCATTGTAAGCGTTGTTTCCAAATGAAGTTTCTTCCTCTCATTGTTCATTTTCCCTTCATCCGTTAACTTCTTCATATGTTGAATGGATTAAAACAAATAACTTCCGCTCATCTTTGGAGTCACTGGAGCTGAAAGACAGGACAGCTACATGAAGTTTACACTCACACGCTGTTAATATATTTGAAAATGATTAGGTTTGGAGGTGGGTCTATATTTGGGGTGGGGATCTTTTCCATTAGGGGGTGATTAAATAATGATAAGCTTGTGAATATTTACTGTGATATTACAGTGAATATAGCGTGTGACCCACTTTAGACTTTCACATCTGAAAAGGATAAATCCTTTGATAATTCTCTGACTGCAGACACTGTTTGACAGTCAGTTTTTGGCTAATAAAATATGCTTCTCTTCTGTTTTTCCTCTCTCCTGCCGCGGCTGTGTTTCGAGATGCACTTGTGTTGGGGGGGGGGGGGCCGCGGTTTGTGCAGTCTGAGGTAAATATGACTGAGTGATGTGTCATATAATCTCTTGGACATATCGAGAGAACGTTATTCCAGGAGAGGATGGGGTGGGCGGGCGGGCGGGGGGGGCGGCCTCATGAAACATTTATCTGGGAAGAGTAGCACAGTGATGGCACAGAGATGGAGTGACAGAATGGAATGAGGTAGAGAGAGGAGAATAACAAGCAAAGTGTGTTTTTGTATAGTCGTCTGTCTTTCACTCGTTCCTCATATGTTGGGTAAAGGTAACGATATTATATATATATACATATTTGTTTAAATTAATAATCCTATAACACATGGGCAAGTATATACATCAACGTATAACACACACACACAGACACAGAGTTTTGGAACGTGCTCTCAGGGCTTAAAGAGGCTTTCGCTGTGATAATTCCTCACAAAAACCCTGAGGCTGAGCTCTGACACAAAGCTCATAATCTGCCCAACTGTTCCAGTGATCACATTCAGCCCCGGCTCGTACCTGGCATTGACATGCGTCTTTGGTGATCTGGCCACAAGTGGACGGTCTCTCTGCGCAATTACGTTACATGTGACATTAGAGACTGTTCCTCATGTGCCTTGAGTGACTACTTAACGATGAATCTCACTTTCCTGCTGTGAAAGCAGATCAACATGTGCATTGTTTCTGTTGGCAATACATTGTCAGCAACACCATTCCCATGCATAGTCTGCTGAAAGGCCACATTTCTACCCCCTTCTTCCTTTCCACTTGGAAGTGAGTTACAAGGAATATTTACGGTGGCTGACGGGGGCAAACGCACTGCAAACCCCAAAACACCAGCAAATAAGAAAACGCCAGCAAGTAACAAAACGCAATCAAATAAGAAAACACAAGCAAATTAGAAAACACCGGCAAATAACAAAACAGAAGTGCTCCAGGTCTGTGGGGGTGCTGTCGTGCAGGTCTTCGACCAACCTGTTGACTCGCAGTGTTGGGCCAGAACTTTTTTTTAAATAAACTTTATTTAAACTTTTCCAGTACACATATACACATATACACATATACAAAATACCTCAAAGGGAATATTAAATTGCATATGGTGTCTGGAGCAGTAGGTGGGCACGGACGCTGGGCTGATGCACGATGATTAGGAACCGTCTGAAAGGCGGAAACCAGTTTTTGATTGACAGTGTTGTAGAAACATAAGCCCATTTTCCACCTATTGTCCCACCTATTATCGCCTCGTTAAGGTTGGTTTTCCACTACAAAATACAGTAATACCTACTCAACGTGGGCGGAGTCATCACTGCCATGACTTAGTTTTACACGCGACACACAAACGACCGTGTAGTGGCTTGTTAAGCAGGAGTTTTCAGTGTAACTGAATCATTTGAATGTTAATTAAAACTATTTGTTCAGTTCTTTGTCCGTTTTAACTGATCTACAGTTCGGTTCGATTGTTGTGTCAGTTGTCTCTTCCTGTGACGGTACTCTGCATCAATCTGTGGCCGGCAGTAGAGTATCAAATTAACTATGTTGTGTCAAGTCACGCTAGTGGAAAGGAGCCCTTTCTGTTTCAGGCCCATGCGGAGTTTGCAAGCTTTTTCTTGTTTCACTAATTATGGCATTCTCTTTTTCAGGTTGTTCATTTGTTCATTCATTTTTTATCAACATTTGGGCGGTGGGGGTAGTGTAGTGGGTGGGCGGGGTACATTCTGTGATTGGTTCTAGGCAAATCAAATCCACTTCAACCTTTGACTAATGTCTTCTGGCTTTTCAGAAGTTGCATACATCATTGACAGAACTGCCTCGTGCAGTTTAATAACGTAAACTGCGTCCGTTTACTAGGCTGTCCTTCAGTGTTGACCAGGACACATTTGTTTACACACTGAGAAATGAACGTCCAAAAATGAGGTCTGAGTAATCAGATCTCACTGCGCCTCTATGCATCATGAGTACAGATGGAGCCACTGGCAGTTCAATAATTAAACACACAGTATGTCATTTCTGCCACTATGGGGTAAAATATTAACAAACTTTGTTTAATGACGTCAGGGAACAATGTGGGATCATTGATCCTGAATTTGCTTTGCATTTAACCTTCTTTTTTAAAGAGCAATCTGCTTTTTTCAATTTGTGACAGAGACTGACCAACTACCCCAACCTTTGCATATTCTCTCTTCACTCGTTTCTGAAGTGCACCTCAGTACAGCTGGAGAATCTCAGCTCAGCACCTCCTGGAACCATTTCAAAGTAAAAGCACTCCTGTTTCGATTCATTTTCATTCAACAAGGCTTTTATTGTAAAATATTCACAGGACCAGCCTGACATTTTTATGGAGTACAGAGGAGGATTTAGAATGTTTAAAGCGGACCTAGACCTGAAGTTTCAATTAACGCTGTTTTTTTAGTGTGCATCTGCGTCATTACCTTGTTTAAGTAGCCCTGAAGGTTCTAAACAAACATTTCAGCCACTGCTGAAAACGCTGTGTTTTATTGTAATCTCGGGCTCAGCGAGATCTCAGAGAAAACCCCGTCCGGTTACGTAAACACGGGTTCTCCTGAACAGCAGATTGTCCTGCTCCGGGCACTAGTCCGGGCACATCCGGTTGCGTACATTGAACCGCAGAAGAAGAATAACGTCCGTTGTGGAGGTGTTTCACGAGCGACAGTGTCTTCTGACTCTGGGTCTGACTCCGGGTCAAAGTCATAAAAGGGACTGCGGTGGGGAGTCGTGAAGAAGCTATTTTTAAACACTGTTAAAACAATGTTTTGATAATGAGTAGCAGTGCATCCACCATTCCAGAGGGGGGAGCTGTGCTTCTGAGAGCGGGTGTGCTGAATATGTCACTTCCGGGTACTGGCCAATCACAAGACAGTTAGGAAGGCTCTACTCTGGCCTGCCAATCACAACACAGTTCTGTCTTCTAGGGGTGAGATTTATGTCTGAAATATCGCGGCTCGGGACAGCGTCAGACAAGACAGATTTCTATCGGCTCGTTTACAGCAACTAGGAGGTTTTTGACCATAAAAACAAGTTAATGTATGTAAGTAGACCTCCATAACTAACCTGTACATTCATTATAAGCAGTATTTGTGCTATTCTTTTCTGTCTTTGCTTTGTGTTTCTTCATTTTTCCAACTATGAACCATAAGCAGTCTTGAGAGCCACTATAAATCAAAGTATTATTATTGTTATCATACCAGGACCTTGATATAAACCACTGTGGGCAGAGGACCATGGGAAACATTGCTGAAGGTTCTTTCTACTCTCAGTAAATGCTCTGTTGTGCTTGGTTGCCTTGTTGTGGCGCTTCATTGCTGGATCTTCAGATGCTGACATACAGCAGAGCGTTGGTGGGAGCCTGCTGGAGTGGCCTCTCTCAGGGGGAGGAAAGCTGCTCTTACCCTGACAAGGTCACACTGGTCTCTTGTCATTATCCACTGAACAGACGCAAAGCATTCCTATTCAGTGTCCATTAGTGCCAGGCAAAGAGCAATTACCACCAGGCAAAGGACAAACAGTAAGTGGACATGAATGAAGCCATGGTCAGATGTGGTCATACATGGTAAAGGTCAGTGTTGTCATAATTTAAGACAAGTTAAAATTATAAATAGCTTCCTTGAGAAATACATGGGCAATAAGGGTTAAATATCCCAAAGTGCATTAAACACTGTCCATTAGGGCTCTTTAGTGCAATAGAGAAGCATCATCGACATTATCTGAATTGTCTTTCTCTAATCGCTTTACACAAATAATCTGCATCGGCTGTTTATCATGCAGTAACGAGTTGGAGATTGGTACAAGCTTTTAGTCTCAAGATTAGTTGGAAATTCTCATTTAATCCATAACAGAGTCATCGATTATGTCAGGTGAACAAACGTTGAATTACTCAAATTTATCCGGCAGTGTGACGACACTTTTACAGATGCATACAATAAATGTCCATCGTGGCTCATATTTGCTTGCATAAAATAGTGTAATACTATTACACAAATAGGCATAAGTACTCAGGTGCCAGACAGGTGGCAATGGGTCAGTTTAGAATTCTCACACACTGTAAAGAACGTGTCGTGTACAGATCCATGTCAAAATGGAATTCTCTACCCTCAGCACTTATTGAAATCAAGATCATAAAATCCATTTCATATGTGTAAATTCAGAGTTTTTACTGATTACATACTGTTGCACTTCTCCTGGTTAGTATTTCTTCCATAATACGGAGCAGTGATGACATTCTTTTTTTTTTGTTAAATGTGGACTCCAGGAATAGTTATTATCTTGTGTAATGATAACATGGATCCAAATAAGCGAAACCAACCAGACCATCTGAATAGCAGCTGTGTATCATTTCCGGGGGCCGATTCCCTCAGAAGGTGCATTTTGCAGGCTCCTCCAAATACATGGCTGAAGTACTTGTGTGTGCTCTTACGTCTTTGTGCAACGAAGGATACGACAGGTGGATTTTCCTGCATGGATTCACAATTCTGCTAGAGAAAAATGTTTGATGGAGGTCAACAACGAACACGTTTAAAAAAATGTAAGTACCAGGCTTCGGTTCAATTGAACAGGTCCTTCATATTCAAGAAAAAAAAGATCTTAATGGTCCAGTGTGTAAGAATTATTGACATCTACTCATGATTAAAACATTGTTTTAACAATGTTTAAAAATAGCTTCTTCACGAGTCAGAGTCAGAAGACACTGTCGCTCGTGAAACATCTCCACAACGGACGTTATTCTTCTTCTGCGGTTCAATGTACGCAACCGGATGTGCCCGGACTAGTGCCCGGACTAGTGCCCGGACCAGGACTATCTGCTGTTCAGGAGAACAGGTGTTTACGTAACCGGACCGGGTTTTTTCAGAGATCTCGCTGAGCCCGAGATTACAATAAAACACAGCGTTCTCAGCAGTGGCTGAAATGTTTTTTTTTTAACCTTCAGTGCTTCTTAAACAAGGTAATGATGCAGATACACACTAAAAAACAGCGTTAATTGAAGGACCCACATCCACTGAAGGACACAGTTACTGGTTTGAGACACATGGAAATTGCAGCTCTGAAAAAGTTTCCATCATCATCATCACATCATGCACAAGTGAAAATACAGTGAAAACATCGACCATTTTGTTTCTAGTTGTTTGACATAAAGGATCGTGGCTCCTTGTGGCTGTGAAGAGTCACAGAGAAATGACAGTTCTTATCACCGCTCCTCCTCCACTTAACTATTCTAAAGTGAGAACAAGATCTCGACGCTATTCACATCCACAGGAAAGACTCAAGTTAATCCCCTGCTGTTTCACAACTCTAATACTTGCAACAGCGACATGTTGTCACTGACAGGTTGTTGAGTTTTCAGGGTAATCCCTGAGAAAAAAAAAACCTTGAGATTCTGTGATATCATTACATTCTGGTTATGTTTGCTTCCGTGTTTTCATGTTCCGCCGACAATATGACCCTATAATGAAGAACATGTGGCGTGTATGTTTGTAGGCTAACGTCTTAACACACAGTGTGTTGTATTCATAAAGCTGTGAAAGATTCTGTGTCTCAACAGAGACAATAAAAACAAATGAAATAGTCAAATTGCATTGAGATATTAGGATTTAAGGGTGATTTGTCTCAACTTCAACTTGGAGAAACAAGAAAACTGTGTAGCCTTTGCACGGTGGATTTAAATGATCTGCCAAAGTAATATTGACAAGTAAAAATGAAATGTAGCAAAACATTCTCTCATGGACAGTTTGCACTTTACCCACCGTCCCAAAGCTTTGCTTAGCTATGTTTTTTGTTAGCCTAGTCCAGTGCTCAATTCCCATCCTCAGATGCATGTCAATGCTCAACACAACACAAGTAAATGAACTTATTCAAAACACAAATTACTTTTTTTCAAGTATTGTTGTCTATATTTAGACATTTGTCTCTCTTATGAAAGAAAATTATAATGTTCATCATAGCGTTGCCAATTTACAATAATAACATATAACCAATAACATTATAATCTGCATTTTCTCATGTCAGGTGAAAAAATAAAACACACATATCCAAAAGATTGAATGATAAGGCATGAAAGATGATGATGAAAGAAGAAAAAATGCGTTCACCTTGTTGTAATCCAAAAGCTATTGTTTTAGTTTTTTTATTCTCATTGTCTGGTCTTTTTCAACATCTTTGTACGTTTTATTATCTCTTAAACCGGACCTAGACCGGAAGTTAAAATTAACGCTGTTTTTTTAGTGTGTATCTGTGTCATTACCTTGTTTAAGAAGCCCTGAAGGTTCTAAACAAACATTTCAGCCACTGCTGAGAACGCTGTTTTATTGTAATCTCGGGCTCAGCGAGATCTCTGAAAGAACCCGGTCCAGTTACGTAAACACCGGTTCTCCTGAACAGCAGATCGCCCTGCTCCGGTCACTAGTCCGGGCACATCCGGTTGCGTACATTGAACCGCAGAAGAAGAAGAACGTCCGTTGTGGAGGTGTTTCACGAGCGACAGTGTCTTCTGACTCTGGGTCTGACTCCGGGTCAAAGTCATAAAAGGGACTGTGGCGGGGAGTCGTGAAGAAGCTATTTTTAAACATTGTTAAAACAATGTTTTGATAATGAGTAGCAGTGCATCCACCGTTCCAGAGGGGGGAGCTGCGCTTCTGAGAGCGGGAGTGCTGAATATGTCACTTCCGGGTACTGGCCAATCACAAGACAGTTGGGAAGGCTCTACGCTGGCTGGCCAATCACAACACACTCTGTCTTCTGTGAGAGTTCAGTCTGAAATATCGCGGCTGGGGAACAGCGTCAGAAAAGAGGATTTCTATCGGCTCGTTTACAGCAACTAGGAGGTTTTTGACCATAAAAACAAGTTAATGTATGTAAGTAGACCTCCATAACTAACATATATGTGCAACAGGACCACTCTAGGTCCGCTTTAAGGATTTCAGTGTTTGGCCAACTGTGTTGTTCTTTAAAAGTGCTTCATTAATGCACTTGGATATTGATATTAATCTTGAAAGAAAAAAAAAGCTCTCACTCTCTTAAACTCAACACATCACTTGTAGTGTTAATAGGTGGAAGTGATTCTTCCTGTACAGTCATATGTGCATGTATGGTTTAAACAGCTGGACCACCTGCTCTGACGTCACAGCAATGATTGTTCAGCAACGTCAGCAGAACAGAGGCAGGAAAGCTCTGAAAAAACCCCCTCCCATCTTTAGTGTTAGATGTGCAAGTACACATTTACACACACACACACACATGCACACGCACTCTCACACGCACACACACCTCCTTCCTCTTTGCACTTTCATGCTACACAGGGGTGATCAGCTGGAGGAAATCAAGCCCCTCTCTAAATTTCCTCTCAACTGATTAAGATAAACTGCTTTTCAGCCATGGTTACCCCCCCAACCAATCAATTAAAGTAATCAATTAAAGGCCTGCCGGCTGAGCCTTTGGTAATTGAGGGTTGAATAAACACAGGCTGCTGATACTGATGATAAAGCCGTAACAAAACCATGGGCATGAAAAGAGCTTGAAATATGTAATTCCTGGGGTTTAAATAAGTCTCAATTGTACGATATCACAGAGAAGCGATGTTAAGTTATTTATTTTTGTTTCATACCCAGCTCAGTCCTGGCTTTTTTATCCCGCACCGCCAGAGATTCAGCCCTAGGATGTTAAATATTGAATAAAATCATCAGCCAGGCCTTTCCAATTGGCCGTGGCTAGTATTTGAAAAAAGTGCCAGTAGAATTCAAACATGGCACTGTGTTCCAGCGTGTTCTCCAGTGAAAACAAATCCTCGGAGGAGGGTGAAAGAGACTCTTTGGCCAGACTTGGCCTCTCCACTCCTGGCTTCAGGTCCAAGAGGTGAGGAAGCTGTCTGCACTTCAGGGATCCTAAAATATCGTCGCGCTGCAGGGCTCCCTCGCTGAGTCGCATTCACTTTCATATGCATTCTCGTCTGTTCCCCTACTTAAATTTTTTACGTTCAGATTCATTGACATGGCAGAGTTGGCAGATCGAGATAAAGAAAATGTTTTAATATTGAAGAGAATTAAAAAAGCAAAAAAAAAAAGCAAGTGAGAGAATTGTTAATTTTTTTTCCTTGATGCATACATTTTTAATCAGCCTTTCATCAGTTTCTAACTCGTAGTCTGTGCATTTGGTTTGAATCAGTCTGCTTTTGTTGGGGTTATATGTAGGTAGCTGAGTCTCAAACTTAGGAGCTCCTCCTCCTCCTCCTCTGCTGTCGACATCCACGGAGTTTTTTTACGAGAGAGTGGAGACGTTGGAGACAGAGTGATAGGCCCTTGTGTAAGATCTGTGTGACCTTGTTTTTTTTTTACGAGGTCACCTTTTACATGAGAGTGCCGTCGGAACGTGGATCTAAAATAACTGGCTGTCATGAGCTTCCAACGTTTTCATGACTCGCAGCGTGACGTGGCCTGGATTCTGTGTTTAAGAGCAAAACTTGAGTCTACTCGTGTATTTGTCGTAGAGGTCAACTGACTTGGGCTTTTCTATTGTAAATCAGGGCAGTTGATGGCTGATTATACAATTTAATAGAAACCAAATGACGCCCAGAAATAACGTAAAGGAACAAAGGAAGGAAGGTGCTATATGTTTTAAATTAAAAAATAATATACTAACTGATTATTATAAAGATTAAATGGGTCATCAGAAAATATAATTTAGGGAAACTAAGAAATAACTTATTCCGCAGCCGTCCACTTAGGTCTGTACAAGATGACTAAGATAGTGTTATTGATGGTACATGGGTTTCGTTTGGTTGAAATTAGGGACAAACAAAGGGCTGATTTCATATCAAATTTTCATTAAAAGTTATGTTTTATTTAACCCAGTCACAGAAACTTGTCTTAAAAATATATTTATTCAGCCATATTGAAAACACGTAGTGAAAAAACAGTAATAGGACAAATGTCCCCTGTCTCTTTTCGAGGTGTTAAAAACAGTCCTACTGTAAGTACTGTATGTGGACTATGCTCAAAGCACATTGGGGGGAAAATAAAGTACTATAGCTGCTGCAGCTCATTATCTAACAGCCACATAACATAATTTAACATTTCCTTTGTGTTCAGGGACACCGCGGCAATTAGCTAACAAGTGGGTCATCCATTAACCAGGCCTGTGGCCCGGGGAGAGATATAAGCCTCCAGGGCAACACTCAACAATTCTCTGTAATAGAATGGCTAAGAGAAAGAGTCCATTAGTAAACATTTAGGAAATCAGTGAGAAGCTGCAGGTCTCCATGGCTCCATTTTATTACGGGTTATTTACAACAAATACTCTCTCTGCACTGCATTGTATTCTGCTCCCTTTTCTCCTTTATGATGTTGTTTTCAACTTTGCTCCTCTAGCCATTCACATTAATTAACTTGGAGGTCATACATCTATATATATGTGTGTATATATATGTATACATATGTGTATATGTATATATGTATATATATGTGTGTATATGTATATATATATATGTGTATATATATGTATATATATATATGTGTATATATATGTATATATATATATGTGTATATATATGTATGTATATATATATATGTGTATATATATGTATATATATATATATGTGTGTATATATATGTATATATATATATGTGTGTATATATATGTGTATATATATATATGTGTATATATATGTGTATATATATATATGTGTATATATATGTGTATATATATATATGTGTATATATGTGTATATATATGTGTATATATATATATATATGTTTGTATATATGTATATATATGTATATGTGTATATGTATACATTTGTGTATATGTATATATGTATATGTATATGTGTATATGTATATATATATGTATATACACACATATATATATACACACATATATATACATATATATATACACATATGCATATATATACACATATATATATACACTTATATATATATAAAAAAAAAAATGAATCAGCAATGATTTGGTTGAGCTTATATGAGCAAAAACGTTCATATAAATACGTATCCAGTATATTTTGTTGTTGTTTTTTACTCCACTTTACCATCTCCTCTACAACTTCCCAGGCTAAACCCGTCTATAAAACATCAGTGCGAGGAAGAAAATATTCCGGACCACTAGTCCGCCAGCGGTTTGTCTTTGGCTACCCGTTCGCTCTTCATGATTGTTGTGCTTGAGACACCACTAGCGGCAGAGATGACAGATTATTTTTGCTTGATTGACACAAATATTAAAAGCGTCTCCAGTTTTTCCCACACTGAAATTATACGGTCCTGCGTTCTGCGGATGGAGGAGCCACTTCCAGTGGACACTTCCTGTTTTTGATATCCTGACTCTCTCTCTCTCTCTCTCTCAGCCTCAAACTGTAGATGCTGGCAAAGAATGGGCAGCACTGTTGGACTGTGATCTCTACAGGGATGATTCGGTATATGGACACCCCTTTGAAATTGTTTACTTCAAAATAAATACTTTATGCCGCATGCTGTTTCTGATGAAATAATTCATTGAACACACTAACATTTGTAATAGCTAACCAGCCCCTCACAACAGTGTTGGGGCAAGACTCAAGGTTGATCAATAGAGGCCTTAGGGGTTTTATTTTCTGTTCCTTGATCAAGGCTGTCAGATTAGTATAGGTACAGTGCAAATAGGACTGCTTCTTGGACATAGGCAGCGGTGGTGCAGCACAGGTTGGAGCATCGCTACCCTCATTAATATTATTAGGAAAACAGCCTTCGGGCAGTGAGGATGCAGAGCAGCCCAGACGAGGCTCGCTGGATACCAACAACAGTACAGCGGCACAATGGCAGCGTCGGTGCATTTTTCCACGGCCGCGCTAATCAACAAATATGAGCAGAATGTATAAATAGTGTGCAAAAAGTCGACATATTTCCGCGATCGTTTATTTTGTTCCCGTAAAAACACATAATTGGCTAATGTTTGCTGAAAATGTAGTTTGTGAGAAGTTCACATTCTGAAAACTCTCATACTTTATCGAGAGGTTATTCATATTTTCCACATCGTTTTCTTTCTTCTTCCTTCTTTCTTCTTTCTTTTTGGTCTTTTGCGAGTGTTAATAAATATTCCCCCCCCTCCCTCTCTCTCTCTGTTTGTGCCTTACATATAAAGAAGCCTGTGACATAACATGGTCAAAGGTGAGAGTTGTGGGGAATTTGGAGCATTTTATGCCAAAAAAATGTTGTTTGGTTTGCTTCGTCGCACCTTTAGAAGAAAAAAAAAGAAACGTTCATTGGAATGTTTTTTTAAAAAGGCAAGTGGGAGGGAAAAAAAGAGGGTGAAATATTAGTGAAAGTATAATTAATTAGTGGCAGTAATGCTTCATTTCTTATCTGATACGTCGCCGGACGAGGTTTGAGCTTTTCTCGTCGTGGCTGTCATCGTTGCGAGTAATTATCGTTGGTCCGTGTGTGTCATGAGCCAGGAGAAATTGTGACACTTTTACTGATCTATTCATCTTTTAGTGCTGATGAAATCTCCCTCCCCTCTCGGCTTGGGGAAAACAGGTTGTCACCTCCTCAATCCACCAGACAGACAACACGAGTGTTATTAGTATGTGTTCCATATTCAGCAGAAACAGGTGGAAGTTTAGACAGGCTTTATAAGCGGCAGTGTCACCTCTCAGTGGCGGTAATTATTGTAAGGGGACAAATCTGTTGATAATGAACATTTACTCGCGTTCCAGGTTGAAATTCTATGTGAGTGCATGGTCGATTTTGCCTTTGAGTTCCTTCTATTACAGTAAAATTAATTAAAACATTTTTTTATAGCTGTATACAATGTTTTTTTTTTTTTTTCTCATAATTTACACCGAAGATAAAACCCATACTAATATATAATAATTGATAAAAGGTCACTGGGGCTTTGAAAAAGCAAGTGCAAGAGAATCATGAACTTAAATCATCTTTCCTTTTTTCTGACAAAAAAATGTGTTTATATCAACAAGAAAAACAAGTTCACTGTCATGTTTTTAATGTAAACCACTATTGCTATCAAAGCATTACATGATCAGAAACTTTATTTTTTGGTATAATTGTCACTGTTTGCAGTATATATGACAAAGTTTGACATTCAAACAAAGACAAAGCTGTGCACAAGCTAAACGCTTGTTTTTCTTGTTTGTTTTAAACCTAAAAGAGCAGATGTAATGTGATCGGATGTCGATGCTGAACAGAGACTCCTTCAGTTGTTCATCCAGTACCACAGCTGGCCAGTAGATGGTACTCTACTGTGGGGCTAAGTGAAGGGTGGTGCACAGTTCAGTGTTTGTGAAAACAGAATCATAGTGTCGGGAGTTAACTAGCACAAGGTCACGAGGTAAAGTCGTAATCAAGGTGATTCTTAAAAGAACCTCTATGCATCATTTTTCAATGATACAGAAAAGTGTGTGTGTGTGGCCCTGCCGATACCTGCATGTGCCCTGTGTTGTGTGGTGGGACTCAGCACGTGCCTGGTTCCCTGCATGGCCCTGTCAGGAGGAGGTTACTCTGGTGAGATTTGATGGAAACGCCAGATTATTCCTGTCCAAAAAAAAAGAAAAAAAAAAAGCAGGCAACAATGCACCCCGTGAGCTTCGTTTCTCTACTTTTCAAAGGCATTTGTTCTTTGATAAGGCAAAGGAAACAGTGAGGGACACGCTGCTGGGAAACCTATGGAAATATTACACTTTTTTTTTTTTATCAATTGTGCTTTCCCTTATCCCCCCCCCCCCCGCCCCGCCGGTGGTGTTCGCTGGGTGTGGGAATAGGCAGCATTTTGGCCACTGCTGCTCCGAGATAGCATTCACAGACCAGAGCACGCATTCAGCCGAGGGCCTGACACTCCACAGTTGTACACAGGGATGGACAATATACACTATCTTTGGTGTGGACACAAAGAACTAAGGAAATATTTCATTATAAGGTTTGGCAGGCCGTGTTTGCAGATGTGTTCTCCCTCTCGCTCTCTCTTACAGACTCTCTCTCTCTCTCTCTCAATATGTTTCCTTGCACAGTGAAGACTGTTGTCACTTACGGTTAAAGCACAGCTATGCCATTTCATTGTCCCGGTATCACTATCGGTCAAAATCACTGGTTCTGGATATCTGACGGGGATAAAAATGTAAAATCCGATTGTGGCAGTGGGGCTTGGTTAGAGCGGCGGCTGCTGCTGCATGGGAGGGAAAGGAGAAGTGGCTCAGCCGGTGATCAGACAGCCGGACAGAATCAGGTAATCGGTCAGCTATAAGCACGTTTGGAACCTGGTTCTGGTCTCTTGCAATGGGCCGGGTCCACACACACATGCAGAGAGAGAGCGCAGCCGAGCGCTGACACAGCAGCAGCAACAGCTGTCCTTCATTTGTTTGTTTGGTTGTTTTCTTGCAATAAACCCGGCAGAGGTGGAAAAAGTACTAAAATATTGTACTCAAGTAAAAGTACCAATACTTTGATGAAATATTACTCAAGTAGAAGTAAAAGTAGTCATCTGAAAATGTACTCAAGCAGAAGTAAAAAGTATTTGAAATGTACTTTAAGTAAAAGTTACTTAGTGACTTTGCGTGGGGTGTGAGGGTAGTAGAAATATGACAAGTGGTCAGAAATCCAAAACTATTTTGGAGCTCACGCGCCCGGCGTGACACAGGATATTACGTCACTTTTGGCGCACGCCCTCTATGTTCACGCGCCAGTGCTAATGCTAACACATCATCATTCGTCTGGTTCTGGTGTATATTTCCCCCCTGTAGGTCTTCATTGTGCTGAATTTTTATGTTTACTCAGTAATGGATAGGATTTATAAAGTAACTAAGTACAATACTTGAGTTAATACGTACTAAAGTAAAATACAAAATTACATAATGAGTTTAAATTATACTTAAAAAAATACAAAATACACAAAAAAAGTATTCAATACAGTAACTTGAGTAAATGTATTTCATTGCTTTCCACCTCTGTATTTACTTACTCAACGCCGTCTTTTCATCCTTCCTGAACCCACAGTGAGTGGGAAAGCTCACACCGATACAATCCAAAAATCCTACAATGTCGCTTGTGGGCTGTTTATTTCTGCTTTATAGGAGAAGAATATTTCTTACAAGGTTGGAGAAATATGTCTTTGAAAGAGCTTGCAATTGCACAAATCTCTAAAATAACTGTATATCGGTATTGGCAGATACTTGAGTTTGAGATAGCAGTATCAATATTGTACATAGAAAAGAATTCACCTGGTTAGTATTAGGCGGTATACATATATATATATATATATGTTACTCAATTCTTTGGCGCATAAACTCAGTCTAACAATGCATTATTTTGCTCACTGTTAACGTCTTCTTTTACTGGGCTCCTCTTTTATAAGCAGAGGTTGGAAGCTGTGGAGCCCGTGCAGATGTCAACATATGATGTGTAGTAGTAATGATCTGGATGTGTTACAGTTTCAGTCGTACGAACATGTCGACTGGTATTTAAAAATCAGGATAGATTCAGTCTTTTTTTGTTGTTTACTCGCCGCCTCTTTGTTGCAGAGCCTTTTCATTGCATTATTTAACGTTTTATGACTACTTTGCTAATAGACGGGCTGGCTGACCTCCCTCCTGTCTTTACCCCTCCCTGTCACCGCCTTTCCCTCTCTTACAGATACTGTATGTGTGCACAGGTATTCAAGGACTCTGAATCTCTTCACTCTTTATGAAAATCACGCACACAGAGTGAAATGTTGATGGTTTCTGTTCAAATTTAATTAAAAAGCCATTTCCAGCTAATTTTCCGATAATTAACCAGAATGCATTTATTCCGACACGAGCAGCAACACATTGTTCTTGGCGTTGGATATAATTGCTCCTTGTTAATAATTGGCGCGTCCGTGTCCTGCGTCTCCTCTGATTTGTGATCCATTCAGTGTCGCGACTCATCAGACGATGTGAGGGCTAAGCATTTTTAATAGAAGCTGGAGCCACTGCTGCCCACCCACAGAGACACCACATTGCATTGGGTAAATTAGTATTATGATTTTAAGGGATAAAATGCCCGTTCCATCTAATTAATTCACAACATCACAGGGGGATATGACACCGTGACCCCAACAGATCAAGGACCACAGATCAAAGGCACAGCCACCGCAAGAATCCTACACATTGCTTGTTTATTTCCATGTACAGATGGCCTCTGAACTAATGACTAAAGAATACAGCAATAAGTAAAAATTTGTTTATTGGTTGTTGACTGAATGATGCTGTAACTTTGGTCCACCAATAAGCATGTCTAATTAGGCGATGGACTTCCAAAAATCCTTGACGCCGAAAATCTTGTTGCTTGTTGAAATTCCTTGTTTGGGAAAAAAAAACCCATCATTCTGCCATTAGCAATATGCATGATTTAAAGTGTGCGCTTTGAATTAAACTACCGTTTGTAGTTCAGCGGGTTGGGATCAATATGTAAACTGCGATCCGATCGATATGTTAACTAAAAAGCTTGGCATTTAAATGTTTTTATTTTTTAATGGCTCACACTTAGAGGTGGTAACACATCGATTGTTGTTTGCTTATAGCTTTGGGAATTATGAAATAATAAGACAAAAAAAATAATTAAGCATTAATTTACTGATCAATAGCTTATTATTTGTGTTGCTTGTTCTGATTGGAAGTCAAAAAATAATTCTGTAAAAGGACCAAAAAACAGCAAAAGTGTAAAGTTTCAGTAACATCTTGTCATGGTTGATAATAATCAGAGCGGTGCACAGGCGTTGGCCCGTCCTCAGTCTGACATAAGAAAAGGAGCTTGCTGCATGGGCCCTCTATTTAACACACACTGGCTGCCTGTGCTCTCAAAAATGTCAGTGTACTGCCAAGTTTACCACATATTCACTTCACTGATGGCTGTTACACATGTGGTTCTTGCATATGCTCTCCTCTCCCACTTAAATCATCTGCGGTCTCTGGGCTTTCTTTTGACATGTGCAGCGTCGGTGCTGCCATTGCAGCTTAAATTTTTCAGGCAAAGAAAAGGCATTTGTATGAAATAATAATGACCGTTTCAGTCATTTAGATGTAGCCGCATCTGACCGTCATCTCTCCTTCTCATTCTTTGTGTCCCAAACTATTAAAGCTGACCTAGACCGGAAATTCCTATTAACGCTGTTTTTTTTAGTGTGTATCTGCGTCATTACCTTGTTTAAGAAGCCCAGAAGTTTCGAAACAAACAGTTCAGCCACTGTTGAGAACGCTGTGTTTTATTGTAATCTCGGGCTCAGCGAGATCTCTGAAAAACCCGTAATAGTTACGTAAACGGCGGTTCTCCTGAACAGCAGATCGTCCTGCTCCGGCACTAGTCCGGGCACATCCGGTTGCGTACATTGAACCGCAGAAGAAGAATAACGTCCGTTGTGGAGGTGTTTCACGAGCGACAGTGTCTTCTGACTCTGGGTCTGACTCCGGGTCATTGTTAAAACAATGTTTTGATAATGAGTAGCAGTGCATCCACCGTTCCAGAGGGGGGAGCTGTGCTTCTGAGAGCGGGTGTGCTGAATAGTACTGGCCAATCACAACACACTCTGTCTTCTGGGGGTGAGAGTTCACTCTGAAACATCGCGTCTGACGAACAGCGTCAGAAAAGAGGATTTCTATCGGCTCGTTTACAGCAACTAGGAGGTTTTTGACCATAAAAACAAGTTAATGTATGTAAGTAGACCTCCATAACTAACATATATGTGCAACAGGACCACTCTATGTGACCTTTAACTGCACACATTTACATCATAATTTTGTTCATGCACTTATGATCTGTCTGTTTTACCTGCTGTTGTTTTTTTTATTTGCAGAGCAGTTAATGATAAACCTTTATCCAGATTCCCTCACATCTGCACATTTTCGCTATTTTATAATTACTCGTTAGCTTCAACTGCAGCCTGCAGAACAAAGCTGAGCTTTCGGACCTCCCGTCTCTCTGGACGTGCTCCCTAAAGTCCCAGATCGTGGATTCACTGGACTGACTGACTGACTGACTGACTGACTGACTTGGGACTGCAGTCTTGTCTTCAATAATTCATATATCAGTATCAAGTGCTTCATTAATAAACTATTATATGCTCTATATAAAAAAAATAACAAAACAAAACCATATTGCATAAAAAGAAGTCAGTATTGTCATCTTAAATCTGTGTATATTATGTTGTTAAAAGAACACACTTTGTTTAGTGTTTTTCCACTCTAAACTCCACAAGTCTCCATAATTCATCGATGGTAGTGCTGTGAAAATTCCCACTTCTGTCAGACGACATCAGCGCACATGGTTACACAGTATACACATGTCTGGTGGCATTGAGACTCTTTCAAAGAGGCAACTGTTTGTTTTGTCGCTGCTCCTTTGTGTCGGCACGCCTACGGTCTCCACAGAGTGTGGATGTCACAAAGCATTAGGAAGTATGAGATTCTGGATGTTCCATTTAATCTCCCTGACTTCCCCAGTTAGCAGGGGAGCAGCAGCAGCAGCAGCAGCTGAGGGAGTCCCTGTATCCTGTAGAACAAAGCTGAATGACATGATGTTTGCCTGAGGGCTCTGCTCTCCTCTGCACTCACTCTCTCTCAGGCGTTGTCTGCAAGCATTGTAAAACAATGAGAAACCAGTCAGCTGACAGATACAGTAAGCTGCAGTCACTTTGAATGACAACATTAACAACCGCACACTGGTTCTGGGACTCTGTGCTCACAGCTTTGAGGGAAGACACAAGGCACTATATCATTCCAGGCTTTTTTAGATTGTGCTGTTGCAGGTTGAGGCGAGTGGTTGAGCTGTGATAATTTTTCCTCTAAACCAGTGGTTCTCAACCTTTTTGAGTCGCGACCCCCAATTTAACATGCACGGCTGTCCGCGACCCCCAAAGCCCCCCGCCCCACAACACACACACCGGTGTGAACGCATGATGGGTATGATGGATAAAGCACTGTCCGCGGTGCTGAAACAACGCCCGAGGAATACACCGTTGGCTACGTCGCATTTACATATC
Source organism: Microchirus variegatus (assembly GCF_963457635.1). Taxonomy (NCBI): domain Eukaryota; kingdom Metazoa; phylum Chordata; class Actinopteri; order Pleuronectiformes; family Soleidae; genus Microchirus; species Microchirus variegatus. Next base: position 28,248,632 of record NC_139807.1, on the reverse strand, counting down.
AGACAAGCACTTATGATCACACTTTAGCTATTAGTTTTTATTTAGAAACACATACAGCAGCATCGAGAGGGTAACTTTTCACACGAGTAATAGACCGACAATTGTGGCTACATCCCATCGTATTGCTGGTAGTTGAGCCGGTTAAAATGTAAACAAATAACGCAAACTTTCTTTTTCTTTTTGATGAAATAAAAGGATAACTAGGGATGGGAATTACACGGCATTTTGAGAGTTGATTGTCGAGGTCCGTGTGTCACATTTTGTCTATTTTTTAAAATATTTTTTTGCGGGGGTGTAAACTATTCTACACTGTACTAATTCATTTTAAGCTCAAAAACATGGCTGTACCGTCCAATATTGACCATCAAAAGCTGGTGTATCTAGTGTACTTTTTCAGCCCAACCGCTCGTCGTCATTCTAACGTCTGATCGGACAATACATTCATCTTGATGTAAATATATATATTTTCTTTTAATTAAAAATAAATAAATATATATATATATCTATTTTTCCAAAATGATTTGGCAACCCCAGAAATCATCTCGCGACCCCAAGGTTGAGAATGGCTGCTCTAAACAACAACCGTATGTGCAGAGAGAGAGAAGCTGTGCGACTGTGTCACGTTCTCCTTCACTGAAGAGGCAATAAGTAAAGCACAGTGGTCACTTTGATTACCTTGAGTGCTGTTGTAGCCTGGGGTTAAACAGGAGCAGATGATGCTCCTCAGCTCTGTTCCCAATCTCAAGCATCCCACTTCAGTTTTTCCTCCTGTGTAATAATGATCCATGGCAAGATGACACGTTTGACCCCGATGAACCCAAAAGGCCATAATAATTACAATCAGGCGAGTTATTTAGATGGACCTGAATTTTCCTGTTTAATGTCAAGCTGTGGAATCAGGTTACTCTCTATAGCATTTGTGCCTTATCGTCTCGTTCGTTCAAATATGTGTTGTACCTGCAGGCTTGGTTTTGCGTGTATTGTCCGTCTTTGATTTGTACGCACACACACTGTGCTCAGCTCAAATCAACCCCTCAGACTCTGTTTTGCTGTCAACATCTCATCTGCTGTGTGTCCACTCACTCGACTCAACACAGCTTCACAAATGGACCACAATTCCAGCCATTTACTGACTGACTGACCTGACTACCTTTGTATTATCCAATCAGATTGCTAGACAGGTGTGCGACAAGCTGACAAAATCAAGTACGGTTTTAGACTATTTTTTTTGGTTGTCATTTTAATCGTTAAAGCGGACCTAGAGTGGTCCTGTTGCACATATATGTTAGTTATGGAGGTCTACTTCCATACATGAACTTGTTTTTATGGTCAAAAACCTCCTAGTTGCTGTAAACGACCCGATAGAAATCCTCTTTTCTGACGCTGTTTCCCAGCCGCGAGATTTGAGACTCAGTTCTCTCACCCATAAGACAGTCTTGTGATTGGCCAGTATATTCAGCACACCCGCTCTCAGAAGCGCAGCTCCCCCATCTGGAACGGTGGATGCACTGCTACTCATTATCAAAACATTGTTTTAACAGTGTTTAATAATAGCTTCGTCAAGAGTCAGAGTCAGAAGACACTGTCGCTCGTGAAACACCTCCACAACGGACGTTATTCTTCTTCGGTGGTTCAATGTACGCACCCGGATGTGCCCGGACTAGTGCCCGGAGCAGAACGATCTGCTGTTCAGGAGAACCACTGTTTTGTGAACCGGACCGGGTTTTTTCAGAGATCTCGCGCTGAGCCTGAGATTACAATAAAACACAGCGTTCTCAGCAGTGGCTGAAATGTTCTCATTATCCTCAAGTTTATGCCAGAGAAGGTCCTAAAAGAGGTAACAAAATATTTTGTTGACGCTGAAAAATAAAATATTCTAAAGAGGTTACAAATACACACACACAGACAAACACACACACACACACTGTCCCATGGGTGTATTAGGGTGTGTGTTCACTGTGCAGCAGCACCAGCAGGTACTGAGGCCCCGCTCAGAAGGGTCATGTGGCTCAGCTTTTTTTTTTGGCCTTTCTGCTTGGTGTATCTCTGTGGTACACTTCTCTCATTAGCACATGCCAGGCTGCTAGTTGCTGTGGCTGAATCTGGGGCATGTCAGGAGTCATGTCCAGGAGCCACTTGAAATGACACGATGAGAATGAGGGCCAGTGGCTGACATATGGTGCTGATTAGCAGTCAGGTTTACAGGGGCTCTCCATACACAGGACATAATCAGAGCATCCTGTCCACTGAACATCATCTCACACATGCACAAGATGCCACCGATCCATCGGAAAGATCAATTATATTCCATTCGTTTGTGCTCATGTGCTCCAAAAAAACAAACTTTTTAAAGTGTTTTTTTTTTACTTGACTGATACAAATATGGGTTCAACAGTTTTCTTGTAAACAGGCGTTGTAGAATTAATGAAAAAGAAAAGCCACTTCTCTGGCTTACCCTTAAGGGACCTTGTCAAATGTTGATGGGTTTTCTATGTGCACTGACAAGTAAAAAAAAAACATCTTGAAAATGAGAAACACTATTCTACATATTAATGAGTGATTTCAAACACTGGATGCACCAAATGTGCCCACCAGGCACCGAGCACACAAAACTCCCTGCAAACAAAACTTCCAGTGCCACAGTTGAAGCAGCAACATCTGGCTCCTCATGTGTAGACACTTATTAGGATCAAATTAAGTAGAAATGAATGGGATGATACATGACAGGGTGCAGATGTTCAAAGCCGCAGTGTGAAAATCCGAGGGCAGGAAAAAAAGCTTAATGAATTCTGCGTCTGAGTACAGTCAGGAGAGGTGAGGCTCTGGGTTCACAGGTTGGGGAAAAAAAAGAAAGAAAAGTAATTAAATTCTTGAACTGACACAGAACAGAAGAATATGTGTTGTGCCTCACTGCCCCTGTTTATCTGAGGCAGGCTTAGGGACAGTGCACCACACCCAATGTAGGGAAGTGTGTGTCGTCTCCGTGTCAGCTCTTCTGTGATTTATGAACAGATGCACTGACTTAGACCTCACAGAGTTCTAAATATACTATCAGCATCAGGATATATTAAACATGTGGCTTTTGTAGTTCTGTTTTTTAAAATTGTGAATTAATGTGTTAATAATGAAAACATGAAACCATTTCCCCCCCCCACAATTTGTTATCAGCAAATTCACTTTGGAAAGATATGATTAAAAGCACTTGATAAAATGATAATCAGTTGACACTTGTTTGTATTGATCATTCAATTAGACGTTCCTGACACACATTTGTAGTTTCTATGTGGTTTGTTGGCGGTCAACTGGAGCTGCAACTAACATTTTTTTTTAATATATTATATTATAGTATTTCTAGTCAGCAGACAATTTTGTAAAGGGTTCAGGATAAAATTTGAAGACCAACACTGAAGCACAACTTATATTCAACTGGCAGATAGTTAAAGCTCACAAGAGTGGTCCTGTTGCACATATATGTTAGTTATGGAGGTCTACTTACATACATTAACTTGTTTTTATGGTCAAAAACCTCCTAGTTGCTGTAAACGAGCCGATAGAAATCCTCTTTTCTGACGCTGTTTCCCAGCCGCGAGATTTGAGACTCAACTCTCACCCAGAAGACAGAGTCTTGTGATTGGCCAGTATATTCAGCACACCCGCTCTCAGAAGCACAGCTCCACCCTCTGGAACGGTGGATGCACTGCTCCTCATTATCAAAACATTGTTTTAACAATGTTTAAAAATAGCTTCTTCACGACTCCCCGCCACAGTCCTTTTTATGACTTTATCCCGGACCAGACCCAGAGTCAGAAGACACTGTCGCTCGTGAAACACCTCCACAACGGACGTTATTCTTCTTCTGCGGTTCAATGTACGCAACCGGATGTGCCCGGACTAGTGCCCGGAGCAGCACGATTAGCTGTTCCGGAGAACTGCTGTTTACGTAACCATAACGGGATTTTCAGAGATCTCGCTGAGCCCGAGATTACAATAAAACACAGCGTTCTCAGCAGTGGCTGAAATGTTTGTTTTGTAACTTCAGGGCTTCTTAAACAAGGTAATGACGCAGATACACACTAAAAAAAACAGCGTTAATTGGAACTTCCGGTCTAGGTCCGCTTTAATACAAAGTGTTGTACATCTATATTTTTATATTCTACTATTTTTATACTGTCGAATTAATGCTTGAGCGAATGTACGTAAGAATGTATGGACACTAGTCTGCTGAAACCAAAGATCTGCCCCATTTCTCACAATAAAGCGTATATATATACCGTATAAATGTCAACGGATTATCTGTTCATGTGATTCCAAATACCTGTTGATTACTGAAAGAGAGTCAACAATGGACGATCAAAATAAAGCGTGGTCATTTTTGTATCAATCTATCATAAAATTTAAAGAAGAAATTTAAATCATGGATAAATAGAGGGAAGATTTGTGGGTAAATGTATGTGGGTAAATGTTTTGTTATCAGCAAATGCTGTTGCTATGGCAAATGGATGACCAATAGCTATGGATCTTTAGAATGAATCGTTCTCGGTCGATATCTTAACGAGAGTCTGTTTAATATCACGTTCAGACACTTTAATCCACAAACAAGCATAGTGTATTTGCCCGTGTAGACAGACTCAGACACAGTGGGTTGTTCCCATCACGGCGCTCAGCTTAGAGCAGGTTTCCTTAGAGCTATTAAATTTAAGCGACAGAGGGAAAACTCAATTGAACCTAAATGATGTCGTCGTGTGTTTAAATACGACTTTAAGCCGTCTGTCGTGGCTGAACAACTTAATACTTACCTCATTGTTGAATCACGTTTTTCTTAATCACATCTTTGAGATCTATTATTTGGGTTTATTTTCCCTCAGTGGTGTTGGGGCTGTTTCTTTTCCCGTTAATGTCTCCCCAGTCTGCACAGCCGCACAGGGCCAAGTCTAATTTACACATTTTCACTGGCATAATGTTTAAGGGTGTCTACATCGCAAGATTTTGTGCGTGTAGAGAAATTACGAGGTCGTAGATGACATTAATCTAAGGGTTAAAAAACTGATGCTCGTCGCTGTGGGTTTCACTTAAATGTTTATTGTTCAGCGTGATTAACGTGGCACTGGTTTCTCTTTGCAGCAGAAGGAAGAAAGTATGCAGATCGTTTTTGATTTGGATTGAAACTTGTTTTTATTTCTTCTTCAGGCAACAAAGGGGAAATCATGACTTTGGAATGTGCTCAATTCTCCCCTCCCTATAAATTACAATAATGGATGCAACTGTGAATAATAACACGAAAGATGCAGTTTAATGTAAGAAAACCACTGAATTTTCATTTCAATTCATTTCACGTCAGTGTTAACGGTTTTCATGAGCACAGAAAAATTAAAGATGTGGAATTCATACAGGAGCATATATGTATATACATATATGTATATACATGTTTAACATATATATGCACATATATACATATATATGTAAATATACATATATGTATATATATATATATACATGTATATACATATATATGTATATAATAACAGAATGTGTGTATGTATGTCATAATTTGTGCACAATTCTGTTAATCTATAACAAAAATGTTAATTTCGTTTTTTTACGACCGCCACAAAAAATGTGTTTTTTATTATGACACATTTGATTCAGCATACAGCTCTGTAACAAGCGGAGCATAAAGCAGAACATATAGTAGGCTATGTCACAGGCCTTTCTATTAGTGACATCCTCAGGGAGCAATTCTTTTTACTATTCCAGTTAGAAGGCAGGTGAGTTATTTCTTTGGCTGCATTTACACTTGACTGTGTTCATGCATATTATAGAGCACCCTATAAAATATTTTTTTAAGGGCAGACTCACTTCCCCCGCGAGCAGGAGATGTATCACACTTTGTTCCAAATGTGTCTGACACATAAACAGACATTTCTGGTCATTCACATCTCAGGGAAAATACTACGAGCTGTATAAACCACACGAGCAGATGAGACAAAAGGTCTTTCTTCCACTTTTCAAATTTCAAAATCGCACAAAAGGGACGCTTAATATTTAAAAGTGTAGTTGCACACATGTACACTCTACATGTACATATACATACAAACTTAACTCACAGTGCAGAAAGACAAACACGCATACATTCTCTGACTTTGCAAACACGCTCGATTTCTCTGAGCTGGCACTTTGAACAGGAAACTGACAGTATTATGTGACACGGTGGAATGTTTTAGCGAGCAGCAGCAGCCTCGCAGCACTGACCTACACCCAACAACAATACCTCCTTTTGTCCTGCTTTTCTCCTGAAAAACTCGCTTCTCAAAAGCAGGTGTGGGGCTCTGAAATATAGAAGGTTTTTTCAATGAGGCAGAATTAAATCTTTCTTTCTATACTCTGATACTTTAAAAGTGATCTGTGATCAGATTGTAATAACACCAATATAAAATCTATTTGTGTTTGGCACTTACTTGCATTGTATCAAATTCTATTGTTGTCAGATGTGCTCTCAGGTTTTTTTTTGGCAATGAAATTGTAATAGATGGCAATTGTTGCTGTTGCACTAAACTTTACTGAACTTCCTCTGCCTGGATTTTCAGCAAAGACGTAATGTGAAACTCTGCCAAGTTCCATAAGGTTTGAAGACCAAGTCTTATAGTTCTTTGGAAACTGGAACTGCACCACAGTGTCTTTTGAGAAGATTCCCTAAACCGTGCGGTCGAACCAATTTTAAAGTTACACCTGCTGAAATGTAATGTACATTTCACTACTTAACCACAAGGCACAACACATTCAAATCAGTTACTAATTATTATGATGAAAATAAGAATTTAGATGGTGGTTTTAAAGTAGGGGTTCTCAAAGTTTTGATACCTGAGGGCCAATTTAGGAACCCAACATTGGACTGAGGGCCGCCAAAGAAACAATAAAACAAAGAAGAAAACAGAAAGAAATCCCTCTTAATAATTTTAATGACCAGATTGCAGTTCTACAGTTTAGCGTTAAGTAATATAAGCGTTAATATAATGTAATTTACCGGGTAATTACCCAGTATTTTGGCCATTGTTCTTACTGGGTAAATAGCTTGTAATTGGGGGCTGTCGCTTCCTGCTTATTACCCAATAATACACTATAATTCACCATATAGAAACCAGGTAAATACCCAATATTTTTGTTTACACTTATTGATCTGTATCCACTAATGTCCAATAAACATTTAACAAGCTTAGTACCTCCTGGATTAAAACTATCAACTGTAATTCATTGCGGGCCGCCAGAAATGTTTCTGCAGGCCGCCATTGGCCCGCGGGCCGCACTTTGAGAACCAATGTTTTAAAGGTATTTTATTTTAAAGTGTTAATTGTGATGTATTTTGGTGTTAGCTCGCATTGCTGAATTGATAACGTTTCCCCATCGTTGACGTTTTCTGGATTTTATAGAGCTAACGTTTCCTGTTTGTCTTGATGTGGGGGATTTGAGGCTCACCATGGCTTCTGTGGGGTTCAGCCACACAGCAGGAAGAAGATAAAAAGAGGAGGAGGCTTTGGAGGGGAGAAAAAAAAGGAGAAATCACAGCACATTAAAAACAAATCTACCAGCAGCTTAAGTGAGCCAAGACGATTGAAGGGTCAGTGGTCATAAACTGCAGGTTGAACGTACCTGATGCCACTCAGCTCCGTCCACTGGAGGCGGTGCCAAAACTAATCTCTCAAAATCAAAAAAAACATACACAAGAGACACCGTGAAGGTCAATGCAAAGTTACAGTAGGCAATGGAATCTATCGCAGCAAATCTCTTGGTTTAGTGCTATATTAACTGTAGATTACTGTAGGAAACAGATTTCTAAATTGGTGTTCCTAATTTCTAGAGGAGAGGATGGCACGCCATCTGAAATTCACACACATCTCACTTTTATTTGAGAGTATTTCAGTTGTAATGGATCTAAATCAAACGCATCAAGAGACACCATGGTCGTTGTCAAGGATTTCCTTTCTAAAACAATCAGAAATCTTGTTTTAATCATGAAAAAAGCTTCAAACCAATTATTGATTATCAAAATAGTTAACAATTAATTAAGTAATTGATTAATAATCGATTTATAATAATAATTAATAATAAGCAAACCCGCTCTAAGCTCCGTGAACAACCCACCGTGTCCGTCTACACGGGCAAATATACTCTGCTTTTTGTGTTTGTGTATTGAAAAGAATTAAAGTGTCTGAACGTGATATAAGTACTTTCTTAAAGCTGTTGTCGTAAAAATAGTTTTGTAAATAATTTGTTAAATAGCTGACTATTCTGCTACAGCGCTCTTCCACATCTCCCTTTAAAGCGGAACTAGACCGGAAGTTCCAATTAACGCTGTTTTTTAGTGTGTATCTGCGTCATTACCTTGTTTATGAAGCCCTGAACTTTCGCAACAAACAGTTCAGCCATTGCTGTGTTTTATTGTAATCTCGGGCTCAGCGAGATCTCTGAAAATCCCGTTATAGTTACTTAAACACCGGTTCACATCCGGTTGCATACATTGAACCGCAGAAGAAGAATAACGTCCGTTGTGGAGGTGTTTCACGAGCGACAGTGTCTTCTGACTCTGGGTCTGAATCCGGGTCAAAGTCATAAAAGGGACTGCGGCGGGGAGTCGTGAAGAAGCTATTTTTAAAAACTGTTAAAACAATTGTTTTGATAATGAGGAGCAGTGCATCCACGGTTCCAGAAGGGGGAGCTGCGCTTCTGAGAGCGGGTGTGCCGAATGTCACTTCCGGGGTTCTGGCCAATCACAACACAGTCTGTCTTCTCAGGCGAGATTTATGTCTGAAATAGCGCAGCTGACAAGTGCTTCAAAAAGGACAGATTTCTTTCGGCTTGTTTCCAGAAACTAGGAGGTTTTTGACCATAAAAATAAGTTAATATATGTAAGTAGAACTCCATAACTAACATATATGTGCAACAGGACCATTCTATGTGACTTTTAACCAATCAGGAGCCAGTGTTCTGTAATGTCTGTCACAAATGCATATTTCAAACCTACAAAACGGAAAGCAACTACTAATTGAAAATTGTAAAATGTTTTTTTTTTTTTCCTCTATAGTTGATTTACTATAATTACTGAAGAACCCTGTGGAGTTCACATTTTCTCCCCTGGACTTTTTTTTTTCTTTTAGTAGAACACAGAGCGTGGACTGCAGTGACTCAACATTTCGCCATATATCAATAAAGGCCCTCTCTCTTTTCTATGTCTGGTATCACTAGTGGCGACTCTGAGTGGCTCCCCGGCCAAAGACCTGCTTTATCAAGCAGCCAATTTAACAAGACAGCTCCTTTCATGCTTGTTGGCTTTCTCCAGTGGTAATGGATTTCCTCAATGAGTGTCTCTCTTTCTCCAGGTTTCACACTTTCCTCTCTGTGCTGCTGGGCCTCGCTCCAGATCAGATCTTTTTGCCACTGACTTTGATATCTTAAGGTAAGTGATCCGTTGCTCCAGGCCTGACCAGCATTGCCTGAAATCCAGCCTCACTTTGGCTCATCATGCCTGATATTGTTACACTCTTAATGTGAAGTGAATTCACGTGTCTAAATAGCCTGTCACTCCAACCACCGCTCCCCCTCATCCCACCCACCTCTGCCCACCACAGATCCAATTCTCTCTTGCTAGCCCCTTGTCTTCGTAAGCTGTCCAGCGGTGACTTATTCCCAGTCTGTGTGGGTGAATTGTAAACGATACAGTGATACATTAAGAGGCATTAGAAGTTGATGACATTTCGGTCACATTAATGAAGGCTCTTTAAGCTGAACTGGCAGCTTTTACTATAGAACACATTATGTAATTCACTCAAGTTCAAAATCCCTTTGAAAGGAACTCCTGTCATTCATTTAAATTCTGCAGCGTCGTAGACATTCCATGGTGAATCGCATTTGCACTTTATTTCCGGCTCGAGACTAATATCCTACATCAGAGTGTGGTTTCCTGCCCGAATTGGGATTGTTTTCAGAGCGCGCACTCCTCCTGTCAGGAAGTGCAACCCAAGATGTGTGATTTCAGTGTGTACATTGTTGGTTAATTGGCCAGCACTGGTGCTCATCCTGGGCCCCAGTGCACATGCTGCTCGCGTGTGTTGTGTTTCTCAACAGGAAAGAGTTAAGATCATAGAAAACAGACCGTCTGGCACTTCAGGACTCAGTAGCTGTGATACGGCCTGTTTCAACCAAAGTGCTGCTGACTTCTGTACAGCAGATGCGTTCACTCAATCTCTAATCAAAGCCAAACGCTCGACAGGCAACACACTGTATAAAATAACAGCGTTTATTTATCGTGGGCCGCATTGAAGAACTGCTTTCTCAGGAACAACAAGACTCTAGTATTTTCACAGTACTGTCTCATCTCATTGCTGTTACTAACACACATAGTAGACAGATTCTACCCAGGTGGAGAATGCTAAATATATGCCACATAGTGGGGCCGATTGCTGAAACAATCTTTCACTTGGTGACATGAAGCGTTTTTTAACCGGTTTGAACTACATTTTGATTGAATAATCCTATTTATGTTGGTCTGTATATTGAAAAAAATTTTTTTGAGTGTGATAAAGCCAATATTGCATTTAGAAAATCAAAATGACTGAATATTATGATGATTTAATAGGGATTACACTTTGTCGATATATAGGGTAATGATAAGATAACATAGTCCTTTATTAGTCCGGCAGTGGGGAAATTTACACATTTAACTTTTCACAATTCTGTGTTTTACAATCAATGTGAAGAAAGAAACTGATAGACTTGTGTGTTTGTGTCGGGAAACGACTTACTGTTGAAGTACAGCTTCAGTGAGTTCTTCTTTTAGTCCTCACATTTGCAGGCGCACAACTGTGTACACTTCAGACTGAAGCGATAGCATTTGCATCGTCCTCGGAATTCACTCTTGACCTCACCATCTTTTTACTGATGCACTTTGACAGTGAGGTGACTTTATTAAAAAAAAACAAAAAAGTATCTTGAAATGACTTGTCTCTATAATAATAGTCAACATCACCGCTGAACAAGGATCAGTTGGAAATATTAGCAAACCTAAGGAAAAATGTTAATGAATTTATGAAATTGAGGAACTGATCCATTTGCCCTGATGCACTTTGACAGTGAGGTAACTTTATTAACAAAAACAAAAAGTATCTTGAAATGACTTGAAATTTTCTATAATAATAGTCCCCAACTAACCAATTCAGCAAGTTTGAACACAGCGGGCTGATTACTGTTGCTTTTTGTCAACTGTGGCTGAACTTCTTAACAAAGACAGAGACAGCATAAAGACTGCTGGTGTGTGGACTGTTAGCATTTTAAGCTAGCGATCTTTATGCTAACGTGTTGCACTTTGACCATTTTTTTTTTAATGTACTTCTCTGATGTCATTCTTCAAAATGTCTGCTTTGTGCTATTCATTACCGAGCATTGTCATTGTTGCCATTGCCGGACTTAATTAGATTACAACCTGTGGTTAGGTTGAACATACGGCTCATGGTTTATGCTTCTCCTTCACTTACTGCAGCATGTGCAGTGTACAGTGTTATAATATAATATATGCCCAGATACCCACTGAGTCAGCAGGCAAGTCATGCTTCCATGTGTTCCTGAGACGTGAATGACGGACAGCACACAGTTTCCATTGCAACCTAATTAACTACTTTAAATATTTGTGTAACAGTTTATTCAATCACCTCTGCACCACTCACTCCCAAAGACTTGGTCAGAAGTTTGGTTGCAGATTAGATGTTTTTTTTTTCCTTTCTGTGTGGAGTTTGCATGTTTCTGCATGTGTGCTTGGGCTTTATCTGGATTCTCCAGTTTCCTCCCACAGTACAAAAACATGCAGACACTCTGTAGTGACTCTAACAATGTGTGAATGTTAGAGGTGAATGTTCGTCTCTGTGTGACCCACCTTTCGTCCTATGTTATCTAGAATTGACTCTTGTCCCCTCTCACATGAGACTCATGTGGAGGAAAAGTTGGTAGAAAATGATGTTATGACTCCTCTATATTTAAATATAAGGATGAGAAGTAAAAATATGAATGGGTTCCAGCAGGTATGCAGAAAAATAGGACTGTACTAGAGCTGCAACTAACGATTATTCTCGTAATCGATTAATCTTTCGATTATTTACACTATGAATCGATGAATCGTTTGGTCCATATAATGTCAGAAAATGCTAAAAAAAACGTTGGAGCTGGAAATGATGATTTTTTTCGAACGTCTTGTTTTGTCCACAAACCAAAATTATTCTGTTTTAATGATTTCTTTGTCATGTGGAGCAAAGAAACAAAGAAAATGTTCACATTTAAGAAGCTAAAACAATCAGAAATTTTGTTTTAATCATGAAAAAAGCTTCAAACCGATTAATCTATCAAAATAGTTGGCGATTTATTTAGTAATCGATTAATAATCGATTCACTGATTAATCGTTTCAGCTCTAGACTGTACGTTCTTTCACATTGAACCCTGGGCTATTTATGTTTGCCAATTTGCTAATTGCATCTTTTGAAATTGACAATTTCAAATGAATGATAAATTCACACATCACCTATTTAACACACACACACACACACACACACACACACACACACACACACACACACACACACACACACACACACACACACACACACACACATTAATAGTCCATCGGGAGCATTTTGGGGGTCAGTATCTTGCCCAAGGTAACTTCAACATGTGGACTAAAGGAGCCAGAGATCAAACCACTAACCATCCAATTAGTGGACGACCCTCTCTGCCCCCTAAACCACAGCCACCCTGACTCGTACAATAATTAATCCTTAAATTAAAGAGTATAATTTGAATGTAAACATAACCATGACAGTGCTCCAGTCTTTTGTGGAGGTGAAATCTAAAGCTAAGTACGTCCATTTGCCGTCTACAGCTCTTATGTATTCACTCGTAATCGTAGCTACTATTTGAGGCCTAGAACGGGAGAGAGCGAGTCACTAGAAAGCCAGATGACAACTGTTCCAGGGAGCCAACGTTATATTTCAAACCACACACCGTTACATCCTTAGCTGTAAGAGTCAACAGTGAGAACACAGGCTCTGGAAAAAAAAATGCATTACAATTCTGTGGACTAGTTGAAAGCTTTTAAAACCAGGGTCCTAATATGAAACAGATGTCAAAGTTTGATTTTGTTGCAGTGGTTCCAGAAGCGAACATGTGTCTCAACAAGGTGCCAGATTTCTGACATTGTAGATTTTCAGGCTTCCAACTCCATTTATCCCATGAATTAACAACATAAATGCACTGCAATAAGTCATTCATTCGCTCTCTTTTTTTTTTTTTTTTTTAAATGCAAGTCAGATGATTTTTTTCAGACAAGGGCTTTCACATCTTTTAAGCACAAAACCACAATGGAGATAACTGCCAGATCCTCAAATGAAATACTCTGTACTTAACTGCAAACCCAATAAACCGATAAATTAATACTCTTCAGTATGATCTGAATCCCCTTTTTCTCTTTTCATGTGTGAGGCACATTATATAAGTGAACAGCTTAAATAAATCTGAAACCTTACACTGATTTTCATTATTAAGATGTTTTCCAGGCTCATTTAATTGCCCCTTTACTTTATACGTTTCTTATTTCTTTTCCACTCGTTTATCTTCTTATTCTGTAGTTTATGACTTTGACCTGATAAACATCTAAGAAAAGAATGAAGAATCGTCAGTATTTACTCACTAACCCTTATTTTTATATTTAGTTTTACCTATTCTTTGCATAAATCCATGAATAAGAATGACGGTTTTGTTCCAGCGTACATGTATTTAAATGAGATTTCACAAAGAGCATTAAGGCTGAGTATTCTGGACATTCCTCTGATCTTTTGCAGTCTTTTTTATTTTTTTATTAAAGATTGCTGGCCAGGCAGTGGTCATTAATGAGCTATGGCTATTGAAATTACACTGGATATTTAAAAGGCAGAGCAAATCAAAAGGCTCTGTCCCCTCTGGGTGGAGGGTAATTGAGCTGGTTTTCTGTAGCTCTGTGGGACTGGGAGAAAAAAACGTGCTAATCATACGACTATAATTGATACCAAGGCTACTTTCTGTTCTACTGGTTGTGCCACAGGCACTGCTGAAACCTTAACAATGGAATTAGTCCCAATACTTCTCGAGTCTCGCAGTTCCACTGGTTCAGTGCATGTTGAATAATCCATCTAATTAGATGAGAATAATAGTTTCACAGAAATGGCTTACGCTCGAAAAGCTCACTCAAATCCACTTTTGCTAGTTTATAAAAAATATGTTTCAAAAGGATTGTTTTACTTCTTTAATCCCATCTATCCATCCATCCATCCATTATCTACCGCTTTATCCTCCACTGGAGGGTCATGGGGGATGCCGTGCCTATCTCAGCTGACATAGGACGAAAGGCGGGGTACACCCTGGACAGTCTTCTTTAATCCCGTTTCTTTGAAAAGCCAGGTGGAGTTGCAATGTTTTAGGGTTGGTGGTTTGTTTAACTACTCCTCTTTGCAGTACGTATAATTGTTCCATATCATAGGCAGTATTTGTTTGTTCAGGGGTCTGAAACTCAATTTTGCCTGGGGGCCGCATGAGTTAGAGTCTGGGTGAGGCTGGGCTGCATCAAGTAAGTACTCGTTCCTGCATTGTGCACAGCTCCAAGCAGGCTCTGCGTATCCAACGCAGAATGGATCATGAGCAGTTTTATCCCAACATCCATATATGACACATACATAATGATCTTTAGGGTCGAGTTCAGTCGCGATGAAATACAGGGGATCCGAGTAGATCTTAGTAAAACGTGTTGACAGTTTCGCTTTTGCGCAGAGAGACTTTCCAGCATTTAATAGGTGCTGTTCCACCGTGTACTCACAGCTTGGAATCATTTTATTGGTCTTCCAAACTGATCTTGGACAGGCACTAAGCGGGTATAGACATATAGACAGGAGCTTGCTGGCCGCAGTTTTTGCGTGCGTCATCACAACATCGTTTCGGTGGTTACCGGGGTAAACGGGAGGAAAAAATAGGGCGTCCTGCCTAAAAGTAGGGCTTCTAATTTCTTATTATTTTCAGTACAGTACAGACACCATGCTGGCTAAATGCCTGTGTTTGGCTCCTGTCTTTGTCACATTGCAGCAATCCCACAGTCAGTCCTATCCTTGTGTCGTGAGTTTTGAGTAATATCTTCTCCCTGGCACCTGCGGGTGGAGAGACTGCAGCTCTACGGATCTGGCAGGCCAGCGCAGCCGCTGAGGACGCACGTTTGAGCGAAAACAGAATCACATATAGACTGCTATAGTAACTTGACAACAGCGTAGACGTTGTGATATCGATCAGCAGCTGCTACGGTCTTTTCTTTCCCTCTTGCGCCACTCTTTCTTATCGCCACTGCGGGCCGCACTTACATTAAACTATTATATCAAAGCCACGTGTCTGAGACTACTGGATTAGATGCTAATTTTAGATGCTGAGGAATATAAAGTAAACTAGGGATGCGCTGAATTTCTGGGCTTCTCTGTATCCAACGCAGCCTGGATCATTTCTCCACGCGCTGCTTCATCCCCACATCCAAGTTATGATCTTTATGACGATGAACAGTAAGGCACCTTGTTACAGTCGCAACAAGGTGCAGGGGGATTCTAGTGAATGATGTGGTCGTGTTTTATTGGTGTTTTCAGGAATTTGCATCACAACGTCCTGTTTTCGGTGGCCGAATTTTTGGTGCATCTCTGCAGTAAACCAAACCTTTTTTGTTTTTGAATGTTTTTTGTTTGGTTTTAAGTAATTTGAGCCATTAACCTGTTGGGAATTGCAACAGTGAAGTCATGCGATGCCTGCAGGTGTGGCCATATGTACAGATAATGGCTCTGTGTATTGCTGACAGGTTTGGTAGAGCAGGTCAATTGTGGTGTTGCCTGTTAAGATTAGTTAAAGTGTTTCATTCCTTTGCCAAATGGATTCAAACTCATCTGTTTGGATGAAGGATATTTTTTTGCTTATGACCCAAAGAAGCAATGATCAGTACTGCGTTGTGATCTGGACATGGATCGAGATTCAGGTTTTAACGCTAAATATAAATATCACTCACTCTGTTTTGGCGAATTGTTGGCTTCATCTGTTTGATGAAAAACATCACGTCTGATAGCCTAATAATAATCGAAATGTGTCTGCCGTATACAGTAACAGTACAAAACATGATGATGCCAGTGTCAGTGTGCTAATGAATGGATATGTGCCAATGTAACAGTCATCAGTGTGAACGTCTCCTTTGATGCTTCATTGAGCAGAAAGCTCTTAAACAAAGTGTTTGATGTGTCTGCCTGTGTAATAATGATTTATAATTCTCTTGAACTAATGCAAAATTTGCTTGTAATTTTTTTTTTTTTCTTTTAATATCAAAATAAATTGTGCCCGCAGGGTCAGGCCAAGATTCAAAAGGAGATCACCCAAGAGCAGCAAATGATTTAATAAGCCACCAGCTCCACCAGGGCATGGAGAGGGAGCTGGAGAATTTCAAAGTGTGTCTAATTAACATCAGTTTATTGCTATGTCAATCTCTGGCTGCAGCATGAATGAGGGGAGGGTTTGGAAATGTAGAACTGCTTGGCTTTAATATATGGACAAACACTTAGGTTGATATGAAAGACTTCACCCGACCTTCACTCTTTTTTTCTTTCATAAATTACAAAATATGAATCTAATCACTGCTGATGGCAAAGGTGTTTTTTTTGTGTTGCTTTGTTAAAGAACTTCATTAAACATAGAAAACAAACTCCATCACCGTTATTCCTCAAGGAACGAGCAGATGTATATTTAATATCGCTATAGATTGCGTCGTCATCATAAGAAGCCAAATGCTTGACCAAGCTCCGTGTGATATGCATTTGTAATGTGTCAAATGTGCAGACAATGTTGAATTCCTCAGACACCACGGTTTTATCTTATCGTGGTTTTTCATCTTCATCATCATCATCATCATCACCAGACACAAGATGTCCTCAAACTCTTTGCAAAATATTTGAATATTATATAATATTATAATATAATATTTATTTTTTTAGAGGTCCAGTGTCCTTTCCTCATCTTTAGCTCTTTTCTCAGGAAATAAATGTAACAATTGTCACTGCAGTTACATACATAAAGCAGATACAGAAATGATCTTCTTCACACATTTTATACCTTAGAAAAAGGTGGCTGAGAACACGGAAAGAAAGTTGTAGAAAGAAGAATTATGGAGTAAGAATAATGAACAGTTTCTCTCTTGTGTTCAGGATTTCTAAAATATGTCTTGATGATGCACAGAGAACACCTAGTGGATAATGGTGCCACGATCTCCATTGCAAAAAAGGTGGAATGGTGGATTTAACCACGCCCCCAGTGGGACGTCCTGCAGGTGTTGTGGTTGTAGCACGACACTTTACTTTACCACACTTTACCTCCTCCTGCTAACCCCCAAGCTGCTGCCAACTAGTAGTAACCATGGCAACTGCTGATTTGGGCCACAAGCTGATGTTATATATACGTGTGTGTAGCAAAGCACAGGATGTCTCCACATGCATCATAAGGACATTAGAAGTAACTATGAAAACAACTCCATTAACACAGGCGACATTTCCGTCCTCATTTGGAGCAAAAACTTCTTTAAAAACTCACGCTTAAAGGGACACTGTGTAGTATTTATGGGTTTATATGACCCAAAATCCACTTTTTTATACATATTATGTGCTCCTGCATTGTCTAGTCGCTGTATAATAGTTTTTGTTTCATTTTCGTAGTGTTTCAAAAAGTCATGTAAAATAACATGGTCGCGGGCTGCGGTTCCATTGCCACTGTTAGCAGCGAGACGCCATGTTTCTACCGGAGCCTGTAAGTCCGAAGTCCCGCCTCCACTCTCTCGACGACGATGACATTTGACCGGCTGCGGATACCGTATCGGTCAGAGCAGAGGAGCAGTTCGTTGTTGTAAATTTCAGCCTCTCCTCTAGATGTCACTATAAACTACTTACTTCACCTTTAAGCGATAACTAGCGCTATAGTCATGTAGTTGGGTGGTGGAAAGTCCTTGATTTAAGCATTTCCTGGTTATTGTTACATTCATATTGTTAATACATTATTTAAATAAGACAACACGGCCTTAGTGTCCTAACAAATGATAGACATTACATCACATATGATGACACAAATCAAATGATCCTAGACTAACCTAGACAAGTCTAAAAAATGACAGATCCATTGAATCAAGGTTGAAGTTTAAAAAACAATCTTGACAATGCACATTTTAAGTGGTTTATGAAATTACTATGAAAGTATTTCAGTTTTACAAGCTGCCCAATACACCTAATTAATAGAAGATACTGTATCACTATGTTGATGGACCGGACAGGTAAAAATAATATTTACTAGAAAAAATACCTTCAGTGAATTCTTCAAAGAACACCCCCCATCTGCAAAACCCATTATTATATAAATCATACAAATAAATAATTTGAATTAAAATGTTCTTCATTATTCTTTTCCCCTCCCTGCCATCACATATTTACCATATGAGCGTCCCCCTGGTCTCCTTTCCTCTGACTACACTCATGTTTACAACAAAGCCCTCGTCCGTCCGTCCGTTCATTTATATAAAAAAATATTCCTGCACCAATGAGAGGGAAGCAACGCAGCGGCTCCATCCCTGAGGTAGTGAGTGGACTTTAGTCCCTGACAGAAAAGGAAACGTCCACATGTGCTTTTGCCTCTTTTGCCTCTTTTGCCTCTTTTGCCTCTTTTGCCTCTTTTGCCTCTTTTGCCTCTTTTGCCTTCATGTTCAATTCATGGTCCAGCGAAGTGCATGAGGCATTGGAACACCTGGATATACTGAGGTGTACAGAAACGCAACTCTCTTGAATGTAGTAACCATTTAAAAGAGGCACTTATTTATAAAAGTCACACGTACAGGAAACATGTTTCACACAACTGGAGATACACGCAGACACTGGCAGATAATGTAAGACATTATAGGATAGAATACTCTGAGTTTTACTGATTTTTGGGTGTTTCTGATGTTTAATAAGCAAATTTACTTCTACTTTACACAGATTTACACAAGATCTCTCCTCATTATCCACACGCAGAGCTGCAGCTGACGATTATTTTTATAATCAATTCATCTCTCGATTATTTTCTCGATCAATGGACTAAATGTTTGGTTCATAAAATGTTGATCAGTGTTTGTCAAACCTTGTTTTGTTCTTTGTGGAGCAAAGAAACAAAGAATATATTCACATTTAAGAAGCTGGAAAAATCACAGAAACTTTGTTTGAATTCTTCAAAACCAAATAATTGATTATCAAAATAGTCGACAATTAATTTAGTAATCGTTTTTAGCCCTGTACACATTTACATTGTATGATGCATGGCTTCATGTAATACTTTCTATTTTGGCCTGCAAGACTTTTTAATCACTACATTAACTCATTGTTTCATTTATAGCATTCATTGCACGTATACACACCTGATTTCTGCAGTCTTTTTTTATGTTTAAATCATAGAAAATGACCAATGTAGCTCTCCTCCCTTATACTATTGTTTCTCAAAGTGCGGCCCGGGGGCCAATGTCAGCCCGCAGAAACATTTCTGGCGGCCCGCAGTGAATTACAGTTGATAGTTTTAATCCAGGAGCTACGAAGCTTGTTAAATGTTTATTGGACATTACTGGATACAGACCAATAAGTGTAAACAAAAATACTGAGTATTTACCTGGTTTCTATATGGTGAATTTTAGTGTATTATTGGGTTATAAGCTGGTAATAAGCAGGTAGCTACAGCCACCAATTACTAGCTATTTACCCAGTAAATATATGGTAACAGAAATGTGTTACTTGGTATTAACTTGTAATTCGAAGGTAAGAACAATGGCCAAAATACTGGGTAATTACCCAGTAAATTATAAAGCGTTATTATATTAATGCTTAAATTACATTATATTAACGCTTATATTACGTAACGCTAAAGTGTAGAACTGCAATCTGGTCATTAAAATGATTACAAATGGGATTCCTTTCAGTTTTTTTTACATTTGGTGGCCCTCAGGTATCAAAACTTTGAGAACCCCTGTCTTATACGAACAGTTACATTTTACTGTACAAAGAAAAAAGACACCAAACCGAAAATATGTTGCTGTAAAGTTGTCCACATTCACATCTATCTTAAAACTACAAAAATCAAATTAAGGCTTGTTTTCAGTCATCAGTATCAGTATTGCAAATATAGTGCAGCATCTACCCAGTGAAATATTCCTGGTAACATTATTATTATTATTATTATTATTTATGGAGGTTGAAATTAAGAAATCTATAGCTTATAAAGCTTCTATACACTACTGCTCTTTTAAAAAAGAAGCTATGCAAATCATATTTATTGAACAGCACAAATTAAAGATGTTGCTCAAAACCTCTGAAATGTGATGATGAATCCACTTTTTTTTTCTTTTTTTTTTTACTTCTGATCTGCTGATAATTCATCAGACGACACTAGCAAAGTATTGGGCTTGTGGGGAAAAAAAATGCATGAATTACTAATTAATGAGGCATACTGGCGACATTTACATATTCATAAAGGTGTGTAATTTCACATACGCATGAGAGCGCTGAGTGATAGCTTTTCAGAGAATAACACGTACGCCCGAGAAAAGAAATCTTTTATTTTGGTAAATTCTTGAAAACCCGAGGGAGTAGAGAAGCTTTTAAAAAACATTACGCATTCATTCTTCCCCCATAGAAATGTCGCCGAATGCTCTGGGAGACAAACGTGCAGAGGAAATGCAATGATGTGAAACAGTATGCAAAATTACATTTTTTGAAATATTGTCCCGTGTGGATTTTCAAAAGTTCATTTAGAGAAACCCAGTGTTCCTAACAACTGTGCTAAGAGAATCTGATTGATTTACATACAGATTTATTTTCAGGTTCAACTCAGTGCAGCGAGAATATACAAGAGATGCTAACACATCATTCTTTCATGTTTTTGAGTAAAACAACATCTGAGTGCACATTTTTACATATAGCGTTCATCTTAGACAGTGTAGAGAAGCTTTATGACTTTAATAGGCTGTGATCTTCTTTTTGTCAACATTCTTTGGTTTGGAGTTGGTATTTGAAATATTTGATTCCTAAAATATTAGTTGAGTTAAAGCGGACCTAGTTCCAATTAACGCTGTTTTTTAGTGTGTACAGGGTATCCTATAATCCGGTAAAGTCTTAAATCCAATAATTTGAATTTAAGGCCTTAAAATGTCTTAAATTCTCCTAAAATCTCCTAAAAAAGGTCTTAAAAATCAAAAACGTTACTTTTATTTAAAACATGCATAAACTTCAGTCTCGCTTTTTGAGGATGCGATAACATAACTACAACATGGAACTAAAGTAGGCCACCTGTGCTGCCCGGTGAGAATTTATCGCACCACTAGCTAGTGTGCTGTGCACGCACCGCGGTGTGTTATAGCTTAGCATAGCAACGGAGAAAACTTAATGAAAGCCCACAGCTAAGCCGAATTGCTTGCATAAGATGGGTAAGTGCAAGTTCAACGATTTGTGGCTCCAATTTTCCTTCATGTCTTTTGTACTTTTTTACTAGTATGGATGTGAAATGGGTCTTAAATTGTATTCATTATGGTCTTTAAAAAGTCTTAAAAAGTCTCAAATTTGACTTGTTGAAACCTGCAGAGACCCTGGTGTATCTGCGTCCTTACCTTGTTTAAGAAGCCCTGAAGGTTCTAAACAAACATTTCAGCCACTGCTGAGAACGCTGTGTTTTATTGTAATCTCGGGCTCAAACCCGGTCCGGTTACGTAAACACTGGTTCTCCTGAACAGCAGATCGTCCTGGTCCGGGCACTAGTCCGGGCACATCCGGTTGCGTACATTGAACCGCAGAAGAAGAATAACGTCCGTTGTGAAGGTGATTCACGAGCGACAGTGTCTTCTGACTCTGGGTCTGACTCCGGGTCAAAGTCATAAAAGGGACTGTCGTGTCGTGAAGAAGCTATTTTTTAAACATTGTTAAAACAATGTTTTGATAATGAGTAGCAGTGCATCCACCGTTCCAGAGGGGGGAGCTGCGCTTCTGAGAGCAGGTGTGCTGAATAGTATTGGCCAATCACAAGACTCTGTCTTCTTTGGGTCAGAGTTCACTCTGAAATATCACGACTCAGAAACAGCGTCAGAAAAGAGGATTTCTATCGGCTCGTTTACAGCAACTAGGAGGTTTTTGACCATAAAAACAAGTTAATGTATGTAAGTAGACCTCCATAACTAACATATATGTGCAACAGGACCACTCTATAGGTCTGCTCTAAAGGGATTAGTCATTATTGCTCTTCCAGGATGGAATCAACCACTGGCTGTGCCATGATGTCAGTGTTTTGGAGACATTACAGTGAGTCGGCTCCAAAATGCTTTGGCTGGCGTCGAGGCCTGTCCCTCTTCTCCCATTGTTTCTACTCTCTCACAAGGGCTTTGTGAAAGCTGCCCCAAATATGGGTCAAAAAAGCACAAATAATATTCACATGGTTCCTAGGCTTTGCTCACAGCGAGCTGCGCACCAAAGAATGACAAGTCCAACAAAACCATGTTGAGTTTTTCACCCGCTGCCATTGTCTTTGCACATTAACTCCAAGCTGGGCCTTTACAGCCGGGCCAGAGTCGTGTCAGGCCGATTCCAACGCGGCCCAGAACAAGCAGCAGGCTTGGCCTTGTTCAAAATGCCACGCAGAGTTTGATTCACTCCTTTATTCTTTCACAAAAATGGCTCTTGGATGCATTGTATGAAGTGCAATATAATGAGAAGGAACACAAAGCAAGAATCGTCTCCATGTGGCCAAGAGTACGCACATTTTCAAAATCAAGGCCATTGTGTCCCGGGTTATTGTTTTAGCGAAGACAAAGAAGCGAAAAGCACACATTTCTAAGATGAGATAAAAGTAAAAAAAGTAAAATCACGATGTGTGTCTGTAACCAACAAAACCCGGGCCTCAAATGTGTGAGGACTGGAATGAACTTCCTTGAAGATGCAGCAATGCTAACAACAAGAACTGCGTTACATGATGCTTAAGTTTGAGTTTAACCTTGCAGGACTTTTGGAAGGCACTTCTGAGCATCAGGCGCAGGGTTTTGGCAGCTGCACAGGGAGCCTGGTGGGTCAGCCCTTCTCCGGGAGCTGCTACTCCGCACTAATCTATTTTAAACCATCTGTGAAATTAGCAAGATTTCCTAAGTCCTTCACCTCAAAGGATTAAAGTGTGGCTAAGGGTCTAAGCTGTTCTTACATACTGTTCTTGCATACATGTTTGATGACTCCTGGGATCCAGCCCAACTTCTTGTCTTTCACCTGTGCTGGATATGGACGGAAAGATGGTGAAAACACACGCGTGTTAAACATCTGGCTGAAGGGGTTTCTTTAAGCATTAGATTAAAAAAAAATATTTTGCATACTTTTTTTTTTTTTAAAACATCTGTTTATTGGGTTTTACGTAATAAACAGAACAATAGTTCTCGATACAGTAATAAGTACATATAGAAACATACCACGGAACCGGTACAATCCCCCACCCCTCTGACACCACAGATTGACACGTTACCAGGCAAAGAAAGGCAAACAAAAACCTTAACTTCGGGTGGTAGAAGATGAGAGAAACTAATAAATTAAATAAATAACACCAAGTGTGATACTAATACAATAAATAAACAGATAGATGAATTAAAAGAATGAAAATAATAATAAATAAATAAATAAAAAAGGAATAATAATAGAAAAAAAAAAAAACACAACCTCAGCATTGCAGTACTCAGTTCACAGTGACATAAGACAGAAAGGGATTCCAAGTCTTCGCAAATAACATTTTGCATACTTTTAATTGAAGGCTGAAAAACCAGAGCATGGATTAGTGTTTTCCGTGTTCTTATATCGAGTCTCAGCTGTGTACCTCGGCTCTGCAGCACCTCTGCCAACGAGAGCACAATAAAGTCATGAGTCAACTCTAATGAGAAAATCATATAAATTGCAGCTGTTCTCGGGGAAATAGTTTGGTCTGACGGATTCACTGGGTGCAGCGGCTGCGGCGCGGAGCGAGTAAAATATTGTTCCTGGAGCCCCTCGCTGCTCGCCTTCCCTCTGGTGTTTAGTCATCAAGCGTTGCGAAATAGCAGCCCCCGCCGCCGCGTGACAGCACCGCTGTATTAATTATTATTCGCCCGTTCAAATATGCACATCTTTGTACAACATTGACAGCTCATCCAAACAGGCCACTTACAAAAAGCAGGATCGCTCCCTGTAGCTCGCCAGGTCCCCACTTATCCACCCCCCCCACCACACCCACCCCTGCATCCAGTTCACAGAGGACTCCATGGGTACAATACAGAAACAGCTTGAGGATTACAAAATAAAAATGTCTCACGCTCACGATTAAAACATCAACGCCGCCCGCTCCCTCGCACAATAAAGCAAAGACAAATACACAAAACACAGAGCTTTTCTCCGAGCCATTAGTTGTCACGTAGCCTCGGAAAATTACTCCAAGATTTATTGTGCAGAGGTGTGCGTCTTTTTTTCTCCATCACACACACACATCTATTACAGACGGTGCAGTTAAACTGCAGCTTTAACATGCTCTTGTAAACGTAGCGAATAGAACAACAATAAAAACATGCAGTGACTGATTGATTAACATCACAAATTAAACCGTTTCTTCAAATGGCTAAAAATGACTTTCCGTCACACGGCCGCATGTTTAAAATACGCAAAGTGTGTGCTGACTTGTTAAAAAAACGGCAGACTTTCAAGGATGCATTTGGAATGCTTTACCCCTCACATCCAGCGATGAGCCATTATTT
Organism: Microchirus variegatus; assembly: GCF_963457635.1. Classification (NCBI taxonomy): domain Eukaryota; kingdom Metazoa; phylum Chordata; class Actinopteri; order Pleuronectiformes; family Soleidae; genus Microchirus; species Microchirus variegatus. Next base: position 28,223,757 of record NC_139807.1, on the reverse strand, counting down.
AGAAAGGAAGCAGGGCGTAGAGCACATTATAATTATGATGATAATGACCACTGCATGGCAGAGATCCAGAGGCGAGTGATGGACAAAGTCTGGCTTACAACTCTCAAGATGACCTCTGTCTCTGAAACGCGCACACACACACACACACACACACACTCACATATTTTTGAAAGATAACCCTTTTTTTTCTCAGAAACTGGATAAATGCTGCTGTTTAATGTATTTAATAATAGGTTTATACGTTGTTGTTTTTTTTATTGAGAATATATAAGTACAGGAGAAACAAATCTTTATGAGTGATATCATTTGGTATCGAAATATTTGTAATAAAAACCATTTGTTATAACTTATCACAGTAACAATAGCTGTCAGTCAGTGAAGCAGTGTGTGTTAGGAAGCTGAAAGGAACTCAGCCATCGCTAATTTGGTTATTAACACCTTTTAACACGATTTTCCTATCGTAACCTTTATCAATACAATGTCGACATATGTATAATATATCTGCTACAACATGCAGTTAAAGGTGCATTATGTAATACATCTAAAGCCATAAAATCCTCCTAATATGTAACAGAGACTCAGGAATAATGTTCATATAACAAACTGAACTCAACAACAACAACAGTACAGCCAAAATATTTGCATTAAAAAATATCTTTTGCAGACTGCAAATCATGTTTTGGCATGTGGCGCCACCTACCGCCGTCTACCAATCATTGCAGTCAGTAGATTCTCAGCTGCCGAGCAACCACGGGTTGCCAGTTACGTCAGAAAACGAAACCTAAAAGACCTCAGGATTTTGAATTTGAATGCAGTAACCGTTTTTGGCCACATTCTTACATATGGCACCTTTAACAACTGGCTGTCCTCTTTCCTTATAACATTATACATAGATAAATAGTTGTGTGTGTATATTATGGCTTGGATGAAAAAGTAGTTGGTCATTATTTACTGACGTATCTATAGCTAATGAATATTTAACACTGAATAAGTGATCAAGAGCTGGTGTCTAGTGTCCATGCATACAGGCATGTTCATATACTCTATGGTGTTTATAAAGACTGTTGCTATTACGTAGTAAAAACACACTAAATAGCCCCTTTTTTTCTCTCTTTTTTCACGACTTCTGTATCATCCTCTAATTGAAAAAAGAAAACTGACCTGACATCTTTGACACACGGGCGGACGCACATAAACTCCAAGCTGGGCCTTTTCAGCCGGGCCAGAGTCGTGTCAGGCCCAGAACAAGCAGCAGGCTTGGCCTCGTTCAAAATGCCACGCAGAGTTTGATTCACTCCCTTATTCTTTTACAACAATGGCTCTGTGATGTTGCTGCTGGCTCCATGCATACATGCCATGTTCATATACTCTATGATGTTTATAAAAAAATGTTGCTATTACATAGTAAAAACACACTAAATTGCCCTTTTTTTCCTCTTTTTTACTACTTCTGTGTCATCCTCTCATTAAAAAGAGAAAACTGACCTGACATCTTTGACACATGGGTGGAGGCGGGGTCCTTGTGTAATTCAAACATTTGGAATTACATGCAAGCAAGTAGTACTACACTTTTAGGAACTTTTTGTCAGCCATTTTCTTTCTAAGTATTTTGGAATAACAATGAGCTGCTCGTGGGTTAGCACAAAGAAGACCTGGGTTTTCTGCATGGAGTTTGTGTGTGTTCTCCTCATGTGTGCGTGGGTTTCCTCCCACAGTCCAAAGACATACAGATTTGGGGATTAGGACAATCTAGATTGACTGTGGGTGTGAGAGTGGATGGTTGTTTGCGACCGAACTGTCCAGGGTGTGACCCCGTCGCCCTATGTCAGCTAAGATTGGCACGGCAGCCCCCAGAGTTTGGTTGTCCTGTCTTTGAAGAAAAGTTATGAACTTAAAGGGATACTTCACCGATTTGAATGTGGCTTTGTGTTGCTAGAATAGCAGTAGTATTTTTTTTAGAAAATGTGCTTCCCTCCCTCAGTTTTTCCCTGACTTGTAAAAAAATCAGTTTTCCCTTATCCAAATGTGCCCTACTGTGAGTCAAATGACGTGTTTTTCATCACAGTAGGGCACATTTTGAAAATGGAAAACAGATTTTTTTTACAACTCAGTGAAAAACTGAGGGAGGGAAGCACATTTTCTAAAAAAATACTATTCTAGCAATACAAAGCCACATTTAAATCGGTGAAGTATCCCTTTAACCCTTTAAAAACCCAACGTATCCCTGACGACACTTTGCATTGCTGTAGTTCTGCTAAGTTTTGTGCTATTGGAAAAAAAATTCCAAGGCTTTCTGAAAGCTGAGAAGAAGTTACACGTCAAAGCCAACGTGTGGTCATTACTGACATTTCATGAAGCCGGAGAATCAGTGTTTTTTTTGTCTCCAGAGATGAGAGAGTGGGAAGAACACCTGTACATAATAGTTTCCATTTTCCAAAATATCCTTTATACTGTTCAAAGTTCGAATTTAGCATGTACAATTTGTTGTTTGTGTACAACTGCAGTGTTTCTATTTATTTTACATTTTTAAAACAGTATTTTAATATGCAGTCAATTGTAAATAACTGCCAATATTCTGGAAAGATGGCCAAAAGCACCTAGTTTTTGCTTCTTTTATGGTTAAAATAAGCAACAACAACTGCAACTGCAACTTTTCTATTATCCCAAGAACAGGTCGAAATAACACAACGTGACACAAATTCCAAATAAGATAATCACTCATAGATTAAAACAAAATGTCTCTTTATTTTGTGTCAACAGCAGTACAAAAGATGGAGTGATGTGAGAAGCTTTATGTAACACAATGTCTGTTTTTTTAATGTTTTTTTTTTTACAGAAAAATGAGAAAAATTCTTGAGGTAAATGAGTTTAAACAGGCAGGTATTCGTCCCACTGCTGTATTGTTACAATGGACTGAGACACACAGGAAATGGTGTTACGTTATAATATGCCTGAATTCATCCTGTAGGGATAATTTATTCATATACAGATCATCCACATGTCTAGATGTACCCAAATGTCTCACTCATTGGTTTTTTCGTTTTTGTCTTGATATACTGTATTAATACTACAAAAGCTGGAGAGACATCACAGCTCTCCACACACACACACCACTGTAAAAATGATTCACCTTAAGTTTACCTCACGTCAATACTGCACATGGAAACTAAAGACTTGCTGGTGTACACTTTGAAGCCAAGCAAAACATAAAAAAAAAAAAAATAACAAAAAGTTTATTTTTCTTTTCTTTTCTTTTTTATGCCCCAAATAATGATGTGATCTTTTATACTGTATAAAGAAGAATGTGAACACAAACGTGATGGCAACATATTTTTTTTTTTTAAGTTGAATTAAAAACTTTACATAGGACTGTACAAGATATTATGATAAACTATTTACATATTCAGACATAAACTTTTTTTTTCTTTTTTCGTCAAAGCAGCAACAGACACTATGTACTTTTTTATTTTTCTCTAATAACACCCAAACAATACTTGCCATGGGCCTAAGTACCTGCCAGGAAAAAAAATAAAACAAAAAAAAACAAAAAGAAAATCTACGCAGAAATTTGTAATCAGGCTGCCAGCAATTTCAAAAACAATGGCTCCAGTGATTGAGGAGCCACACACAGTGTTGCTTGAGAGACGACTCTAAAAAGCAAAAGTACCAACGACAACCATAAACGTTGCCCTGAAACAACACATTTTTTACACGTCCTGAACAGCAGCTAGCATTAGTCAGTCCAGCATGTCAGTGAATTGTGCTGATTAAATTAACACAGAGAACATTCCCACCATATACATCACAAACTTTAGACAGAAAACAAACAAAAACAAAAACAAAAAATGACAATAATGTAATATTGAATGAAACAGCATACGAGCTTTTGTCTTCAGTTCATTAAAAAAAACAAAAACGTTTGCATGTGGATTAAAAGCATGATGGTGAGGGCTACATTTGCACATGGCTGTAACTGTAAATAATGATTGTGTTTATTACTGTAAATCAGAAAAAAAGGAGAGAATTAACCAAGAAAACTGCACTGTGTACGGTGCCGTTTTTTGATACAATAAAACAAATAAATATTTGCACGCTCCCACCTTTTCAGAAAAAAAATACAATTAAAAAAAAATCTCACTTTATGGATGAAACACCTTTTGTTATAGCATGATCACCCAAAAGCATGCAGATTTTTAAAGGATCTCAGCCGCTATCAACGCAGATGAGAATGTACAGCATTTGAACCACGATCGGGTAAGAATTTGAATAATTGCTTGAAAGTAAGTGCTCATTGATGAAAACGAGTGTAGCTTATTTGAAATAACTCTGGGCTCTGAATCGTCTGTGGGGGAGAAAACCAAAAAGAAAATGAACTGCCAATTCTGCTCTCTGCCAATAAGGAGACATTGTTGGGTCTTTCAAGTCATGAAACCAAAAAAAAAAAAAAAAAATGAAAACAGCCAAATACATAACCTATATGTAACTAATGAACAGAAAATATATTTTCCTATATTTACAATAAAATCTAAAATAAGATGGTGAATTTAGTGAAAACCGTGTTTGCGGCAATTCATTTGTCTGTGATTGTCCGTGTTATTGTTGTTTTCATGACAGTTTTACAGCCAGCAGTGGCTAATAATAATAATAATAATAATAATAAATACAATATGTTGATACTCTACAGTTTCAAATACAATATACAATACACTGAAGTCTGGTGTTTCACGGCTAACAGAGCCCGCTGTTGGATATTTCTGTTTTTTTTTTCGCTTTCTTGTGCCGAGTGTCTCCGCTGGGCAGCCCTGAAGCTGAGAGAAAGTGTCCATTCGTCATCATATGTGTCTTTGCATAAATAAAGTAAGTTGTGGGTTGGGGGTCAAATCTGGCAACTGTAAGAGCAAACCCACTAGAGTCCAGCTGGGGATTTTTGTTCATTCATGGTGTTTTTTTTCCTCAAAACAGCTTCACATTAATCAGAATTGATAAAAAATACCATTTAAATCCAGTGCTTATAACACTTACGAAACATCATCTCCTCATGAGTTCTTGTTGTCTTTTTTTTTTTTTTACTTTTTCCTTTTTTTTTGCTGCATAAGCATAGTCAAGTTCCAGCTCCATGAAGAAGAGTCCTTTATAACTATCAGCCAACTAAAGCAATGTGGCATGGTCATTAAAATATGTACAGTCACATAGAAATCAATCTAAACCACCAGCAAACAGGAGCAAAACAGCGTAAAAATACCAAACAACCAAACAGGCTTTGACTGGGAGGGAAATTCACTTGGGATTGTGTTTGTCGGAAAGTTTTTTTTTTGTTTTTTTTGTACCTCAAAATGAGAATAAAAAACAATAAAATAAAATAAAAAAAACTAATGAGGTGGTGAAAAACAAACCTTAATAAAAATGCTTCCCAAAAGTAAAAACAATGGTAAACGTACAGAAAAATGCCAGTGCTAAATAATCACAAAGAACCATCTGTACCAATTAGAGCTATAGGAGAAAAATGCAGTGACCAGCAGTGCGGGGCAGCTCTTGACCAGTTTAAATACAGTGACCGTAGCCATTCAGAGGTCTGCTTTCCTTCTGAAAACGGACGCTTTCAAGGGCACGGGAGGGGGAATAGCTGGACTCATGCATTAATAATGCCGCATTTTCAGATGATACCCGGTCGTCAGTCATTTTAATAATCCCCCCACAGCTTGATGTACTTGTTCCATCTGCTTGCCAGCGCCTGGCGATTGGGCCAGGGTAGGGGAGCCCTGTCGAGACCTCACTTCCAGCGCTTTGATGGAGAACACAATGAGTGACACTCACACACACACACACACACCCTGTTTTTTTTATTGTTTTCCCCCAACCTCATCTCTACCCTGGCGTTTCCCCCCCTTCTCTGAGCCAGATGGCGCCCCCTGGGTGCTGAGGTTGCCACAGGCAGGGGGTCAGAGCAGAGCAGGGCATTGGCAGGGAGGGGGAGCCCCACTTTAGACCCCGTGCCCTGCGTAAAGGAGACGAGCTGAAACACCGAGGCCTCGACCGCTAGAGAAGCTTAACTTCGCTAACCGCTTTCGTCCAGAAGGTCACTGCGTGTCGGCTTGAAATTAGGACAGAGACTGTTTGTCCTATCGTTGCACGTTGTCATTAAAGGCAAAGAGATAGGTGCATTTCCAAAGAAATAAAATAAGGCTAAAAAGGTGACAGGAGGAGAATTAATTTAAGTGCAGGCGTGCAAAAATCAGCTTTTAAGTTACCTTTCTCATACGAGGTCATTTAAATCATAATTTAAAGGCCACATTATACTTCTCCGACTGCGTAATGCGTTTTCCGACTGCGTCACCACGGAGACCCCTCAAGCCTTTATACTTCTGCGTCGTGGTGACGGATATGCGCTGCAATTTCCCGCCCGATCAGTAGGGAGCAATGGTGTCCGAGAAATAAAGAGAGAAAGAGAGAGAAAGACTGTTGTTGTTGAAACAGTGGCCGTTTCTTACTTTTCTGTGTCACGGAACGCAGTTTTAAGATAATTTGAGGCGAGAAATTGGCCATTTAGAGTCTAAACATGTGCTGTGTGTATTAAGATATGACGTATTTATAGTTTGGCAGCGACGTTGTCGGCGGTGATCAGCCCCGCCTCTGTGGACGCTCGGTGCGCACTGTGAGCCGGCACAGAGCAGCTTCGCTCGGCCTGTCCTGAGGACCAATCGCAGCTCTTGTCGTCTCCGTTGTCCCTTGACGGAGTGACGGACACTTAAAAAATATTTCGTGTTGTTTTCCTGTTGTCGACAGGCTCTGCGTCGACGCAGAGGACTCTGCGTAACCTACGCAGAGCACTTTACGCAGAAGTATAAATTGGGCTTAAGCGTCTCTCTCCCCCCCCCATTTAGAAATCTCCTCAGGAACTGTTAAGACTGCTTCAGTAATGAACGTATTGCATCGACCCAATGACTGCTCTGCTTTAAGACTTCTTAGTGTCAGTTTAAGATTTACAATGTCGGAAAAAGAATTAAGATTGAAAAACAACATTAAGTTCTCAGACCCTAAGACTTTAAACTTGCCGTACCAAAAAACGGGGCCAAGGCCTTTATCAGAACACACTGTAGCTACACATTGTACGACATCAATTTGAGATTTTTTAATGCTCCCCAAAGCTGCCTTTCACTGCTGTTCCAATCCCACAGATTGGGAGGCCTTTGGCCCTGCAGCATCCTGGCCTGATTACAATCGCTCTGATTAAGAACTTGAGTGAGTCAGACTGGGATTGAGAGCTGGAAGTTAGCGAAAAGACGCCACCGTGCTCCGCGTGGACTGGGATGAGCAAAAATTTAAAGGGGGGCCCGGGCCGTTTTTCATTGATGATCACTGCATTGGGCTCCCAGGAGAAAAAAGCGACGGCATCATAAGCAAATACCAGTCAGACAGTGTCCTCTGCTGCTTCCTCCAAGTTCCTGAGTTTTCATTTGTTTGTTCGTTCTGTTTCAGGTAAAATGAAGGAAAGACTGGATAATGAAGCTGAGATCAAGAGATTGTCTAAGACTCACAAAGCCTCTCCCTAAAGACTACAGATTTTTGAAATGTTTGGCACTTCAGCACTAAATTTTGTGTAATAACAATCAACACAAAGACATGACTAACAATAATAATAATAATAATAATGCATTTCCTCTAAATATCTTGGAATCACGCAATATGAATTTTGAGATCTTTTGTTCTGGTGATATTTTGCTCTAGATTTAAACATTCACAAGCTGTTGGCTGACACACGTTACCTGAGTAAGTATATTATTCCAATCTTGAACATCTAATTGAAGAGAAAAAACGATGAATTGAATCTTAAATCCAAATTTCGATATATATATATATATGTTTCAAATATCACTTGTTCAATTTTCAAGTTCTCTCTTTTGTTCTATAGGCATTAAATTAACTGTAAATGATCATAATGACAAAAAAACGACAACAAAAAATGACATAAAAAAAAAACAAAAAAAAAACTAGGTTACCACAACCAAACTGCTTCACACACTTTGAAGAAAACACTTAAGACCAAATAGCTTTTGATTCTGATGAAGCCACATGAGCATGCTGGCTCCTAAATAATACACCGTCCTTGTTATTCTTTAAAAAACATCCTTTGTGGTGTTTTTTTTTTAATTATTATTATTATTTTTTATTATTATTTCCCTCTCTCAGATCACATCCTCTCCTGTGTAAAGTGTTGCGTCTGCGTTGGCCTCCTGCGTTCAAACAGCTCTCAGTTGGCGTTGACCGTCTCGTGCGTGTCATTTTCACTACTATAGTCCGATTTGGGCTCGTCCTCGAAGTCCTCGTACATGTCCATCTCGTCCACGCCGTTGACGACGGGCTCGCTGTTGTTGGCCATGTTGGCGTGCTGCTGCTCCACCTTCATGTTGTAGGTGGCCTGGATGACGGGCATGGGCGGCTCGGGACTCGCCGAGGCGCTCGAGCACTCCGATGTCATCTGAGGCGAGGGCGTGGTGGTCGCCATGGTGATGGCGCCAGGGTAGACCATGCTAGCGCTAGTAGTGATGGGAATCTGTGGCGGCTGCCTGGATGTGGGATAAAAGATAAAAATCGAGATTGATCACAATTAGCCCAGCTGTGCGACGTATGCACTATAGAGCTGAAACAACGGATCGGTTATTAACCGGTTACTAAATGAATCGTCAACTGTTTTTGATAATCGATGATCGGTTTGAAGCTTTTTCGTGACTAAAACAAGATTTCTGATTGTTTCTAGCTTCTTAAATGTGAATATTTTCTTCGTTCTACTTTATTACTTACTCTACATTAGAGAGTGTAATTAAATTTTTTTACCATATTGTATTTTATTTTATTCTTATACTCTTATCTTACGTTTTATTTCTTTTTACTTATATTAGAGCGTAATTTTTTACCTTATTGTGTTTTATTTTTTTAGAGCCTTACTTATATTTAGAGTGTGATTTTTTACCATATTGTATTTTATTTTTATCCTATTTTTACTTTTAACTTTACGTTATCTTTCTTTTTTACTTATTATGCCCTTGCACATTTCTGCACCTCTTGTTGCCTTAACTGAGCTGCTGTAAATGTGTGTTTCCCCCCTGGGGAGGAATAAAGTCATTCAATTCAATTCAATTCAATTCAATTCAATTCAATTCAATTCAATTCAATTCAATAGTTTCTTTGCTTCTCATAACAAAGAGATGATTCAATCATTTTGGTTTGTGGACAAAACAAGACGTTCGAGAACATCGTCATTTTCAGGTTTGTCAAACAATGTTTTTTTTTTTGTTTTTTTTTAAATTTTTTATGACATTTTATGGAACAAACAAATAATCGATTACGAAAATAATGATGTTTTTTTTTTCCATAAGCAGCAATATAGACACATACACTGTCCATGTATTTTGACCAGTATATGAGACAGCGAGTGAATTTTGATCCGTGATAATTAAAAAAAAACAAAGGGTATATGTGTGGTAATTTTCCAGTAGAAACCGTGAGTTTGCTGCTTTCTCAGCACTACACTCGAAACTCTTGGATTAGGGGGTTTCCCACAGACGTGTACGCAGCAGCAGGCCAGCAGCTCTGTGAAAATGATTTGGGAAAAAGGGGGTGTGTGGGGGGGGGGCTTCTCCTGACAGCTCCCGTTTTGAGCCGCTCACAAACACTAGCCAGTTTATTGGTGACATAAAACCGATACGCGGTTAGCGCTGCTCTTGTCTGCTGCTGCGCTTGGATGATTGATAGTCCAGCCACTGAAGCTTATGACTGACATGGGAGCACCTGGAGAAGGGTTCTCCTGCTAACCACACACAGTAAATTAACGTGTTAAGCTTCAGACGGCTGTCCTCCGGGCTTCTGAAAGTCGACACTTACAGCTTTTATCCTGAAAAAAAATATCTGCACTTCACGCTCCATTTACTGACTGCTATTGTCTAAAATTAAAAAAAATCTGACTTTTTGAAAAGCCTACAGGCAACACAGCAGAAGTTAATTCAATGCTTGCATTTGAAAATTGTATTTATATTGTATGAGATGAGGCTTCAGGGAAGTGAACTGCATGCTTACCCCACAGTGAAGAACTGCCTCATTTCTTGTCGCCGCGAGCGCATCATCTGCTTGTACTCTCCGATACGAAGTTTTTTTCCGTCAATGATGCAGGTTCTCTTAGGCCGGGGCTTGTACTTGTAGTTCGGGTACTTCTCTAAGTGGAGCTTACTCAGGCGGGCCTGCTCCTCGTAGTATGGCTGCTTGTCCTGGTTAGACATGGACTTCCACCGAGAACCTATAGACAACACGGTACATTATAGGAGAATTCACAATCAAATCCTGTTTCACAACACTGGGTTGAAGCTTAAGGCCCCATTATACTTCTCCGACTGCGTAACCACGGAGACCACTCGAGCCTTCATACTTCTCCGTCATTGTGACGGACACTCACTGCAATTTCCCGCCCGGTCAGTAGGGGTCAATACACAAGGTTGTTGTGCTTTTGGCTACAGTGAGCAATGGCGTCCGAGAGAGAAAGACTGTTGTTGTTGAAACAGTGGCCGTTTCTCACTTTTCTGTGTCACGGAACGCAGTTATAAGATAATTTGAGGCGAGAAATTGGCCATTTAGAGTCTAAACATGTGCTGCGTGTGTTAAGATATGACGTATTTATAGTTTGGCAGCGACGTTGTCGGCGGTGATCAGCTCTGCCTCTGTGGACCCTGTTGTAAAGTAAAGTGTCCCTCCAGGTAGTAACAGCACTTTTAACCCATTGACGCCAGGAAAGCATTGGCGCATTTCTACCGTTCGAGCCGGGAGAGCGGCTGCGTGTTTTATTCTACCATAGACGCCGGTAAAGCGGATACGTCACTTTTTGGGGGGGGGGTATAAGGGTTCCTCGCGACATTGTTTTGAAATTTCCTCGAGCAAACATGGAGGACTTTGACAGCGGAGAGATTTCTGAAGGCAGTGACTTTGAGGAGTTTCTCTCTGTCATTTCTCATGACAAATACTTATGGTGGCGATGGGCGATAAATCCATTTGTATGCTGAGTGGAGCTGCCTCACAGCGTCATATGAGATAACACACTCCTCTCTTCACTCAGATACGTAAGAATTAGCCCATATCTACATGCACAAGTCACGATACTTGCTTCACGAGGTCTTACCCAGAATTTTGCTGATGTTGGAGTTGTGCATGTCGGGGAAAGCCTGGAGAATCTTGCGCCGCTCGTCCTTAGCCCACACCATAAACGCATTCATGGGCCTTTTGATGTGCGGCTCGTTGTTGTTCCGTCCCCGGGATTCCCTGAAGACTCGCGCCTCGAGGGATCCTGCGCCTCCTGTTGGCCAACAATGATAGGATTGGAGTTAATTGTGGAGCCATTGACTTCCTTGGTCCAAAAGGCCAGAGCAGGAAGAAGAGAAGAGAGTGAGGTAAGACATTGATTAAATTACAAAAAAAAAAAACTCTCCTTCGTAGATGCCATCATCATCATTTTGAACAAAAATCTTAATACAACATTCTTCGACGGTTCATTATAATACATAATATATGCATGAATAAAGTCAGACACTAATTGTCTGCTCTTTTTCCTCTTTCTCAGGTTGCTGTGTGTGTTTGTGCTGTTTCCTCTTACACCATTGGTTCTCAAAGTGTGGCCCGGGGGCCAATGGCGGCCCGCAGAAACATTTCTGTCGGCCCACAGTGAATTACAGTTGATAGTTTTAATCCAGGAGGTACTAATCTTGTCTAATCTCTGTTTTTTTTCCTTTGGCGGCCCTCAGTCCAATGTTGGGTTCCTAAATTGGCCCTCAGGTATCAAAACTTTTAGAACCCCTGTCTTACACACACAAACAAAACAAACAAACAAAGAGAGTGTGCCGTTTTCATAAAAAGTGCTGTTTCTCTATCAGAGCATTCACAATCATAAGAGAGTTTTCTCCCCAGTATTAAACTGTACATCAGACTGATAATGATTCATGTTTGCATGCGCATTTGCTTGCTTTTATATGTAAGATGTGAAAGAATTAAATAAAAGCCGTATGAATATTTAAACAAACAAAAACATGTTGATAAACAAGGCTCGCAAAAAAATAAGACAAAAAAAGGCCTTCCATATGCTACGATACATCTTTAATGATCTCAAATCTGGAAAAGAAAGCTCGGGATGACTCATGCATATTTCATCATCCACATGTGAAGCCGTCTCATTAGACGACGACTCTGCGAGCAGCCTTGGCACATGTTACCTGAGGTTTGATTTCTATTATTATTTCAGTTGATAAACAAAATCAAACTCTTAATGAGTAATGGAGGACTGTGCAGAGGCATTAATTTGAACATTTGCAGAAAAACACGCGCGCTCTAATCACCGAAGGCAGCTGAAGAAAAAAAAAGTGTGTCCTCGTTTCAGCGCTATTACGCGAGACAAGAGCTGAGAAGGCGATATGTGAAATCGCACACCCACTTAGAATAGAGACGTGGGTTGCGATGGAAGTTTGATTATGCGCCAAAAGTGTTTGCACCAAAAGTGATTATGCACCAAAAGAAAACCTGTTTGCACACACACACACATAGTGAGGACACTCGTAACCTAACCCTCACACTATAAACCATTTCTAAATCCTCAACAAGCCGATTTAAAGTTGTGAGTACAAGCCAAAATGTCCTCACAAGATGTAGATTTTTTTTGCAAATGTGTCACGTGCATAACCACACACACACGCGCACACACACCCACACACAGAGACTTGTGGCTGCTGATCATTGTATTTGCTCGTCGTAACCCTGCACTTACTGCTGTAGAGATAATTGGCTCTAGCTGACATATGACCTAGTTCTAAAAAAAAAAAAAAAAAAAATCACAATCAAATAATTTAGGGCGTGTGCCGGTCACGTCTTAAAAAATCATCATAATTCCGTCCCTAATTTTCATAAAGTATTTAAATTGAGGTGGTAACACAATTTTTTTTCTTGATGTTTCGCTGCCATGCAACAAATTCCCTTGGCTAAATACTACACTATGTTCAAAAGTTTGGGGTTACTGTGGGCTCACAGAAATACACTCTATACATTGTTAATGTGGTAAACGACTATTCTAGCTGCAAACGTCTGGTTTTTAATGGAATATTGTACATAGGTGTATACAGGCCCATTTCTATAGTGTTCTAATGGTACATTGTGTTTGTTAATCGCGTTAGAAAGCTATTGGATGATTAGAAAACCCTTGTGCGATGATGTTAGCACAGCTGAAAACAGTTTTGCTGGTTCTTTGATGATAGGGCAAAGTTATTATTTTGAATAAAAATCATTATTTCTAATCTTGTCAATGTCTTGACTATTATTTTCTATTCATTTAACAACTCTTTTGATGAATACAACTGTGACTTTTAATGGAAAACACAACAACTTTTACTGCATCGTGGACAAAAATGAGTAAATGACAGGTGTTTTGTGTCACACCCGCACAGTCTATACACTCTGTGTATTCTGTATGTTTGCCTTTGTCTCCCAGAATGCCACTGGGCCCCCACAGCCAGCGTGAATTCAGAAATAATACACTACACCTCAGCTGTCACCCGAGCCCCACAGTACGTTAATTTCATTTAGCATGCACTCACTGTACAGGATGAATTGATTTCACTTTGTTTGGTTTTGACAACCATGTTTATTGTGCAATGAAATGTGGTGTGGCGGAGGGGCTGACAGTATCCATCAACGCAGGGCAATCTGCTGACTGTCGGGGCCAGATGAAGGTATTCATTAGCTCAGGAGCGCAACGCTCACTCAGACACGACAGCCAGTGTCTGCGCGCCGGGATCGCTCGCTGTAATTTACGACGCTGCCCGCGCCATTACTCTATCACTGACACTGATTCAGCAATTTATATACTGGTTTGCATGCATGCGGGTAGAGGTGAGCTTCTTATGGGGAAGGGGAGGGCAGGGCACAAACAACTGTCTGCACATCAGCTAGTGCCACATCCATAGTTAGCCAGTAAACAAGCCGCGTGTCTTGGTTCACTGGAGAGAATCCAGATGAGGCATTGGCACACGGGGCGCGCGCGTCATGTCTAATGCTACAGAAACACACACAGATATGCACAGCAACGCTTTACATCATTTATGTTCATCCGCGCTGAGGCTGACACTTCACTCCCTGGTTGTCTTAAAAAAAAAATCAGTGATGAAAGTTATACACGGGCTGGCAGTGTTTAACTTTTGACCTTAAGTAGTAACTCTAGTTTTAGTAAATGTAGTACAATCTGTGAATTATACAAAGCATACACATCATGATAAATGAATGTTGTGTGTTAAAGTCCTCTATTACTTTATATGGCCATGCTTTATCTTCAATGTCCCTCTAAATGGGAACATAATTGACATAATTATGTTGTATTGAAGAAGACATGAAACTAGTGATTGAGACATTAACTTTTTAGGAAAAAACATTTGTTGACTTAATGAATCAAGTGAGAAATAGGCTCATTTTTCCCAAAGACTTCCATTCAAATGGAGTTCTTTTTTTTTTACAAGCAGTGGTGTTGGTTAAACCTCAAACTCAACCCTTACTCTTAAGATAATACAATGGTTTTCATCATTTTTATATCTCTATTAACAAAGAAAATACTTAATTTGTATCATACTCGTTTCGCCGCTTTCGACGCCATCTTTCTTATGTGAAAACACGCAATGCATTCTGGGTAGCCCTTGCTTCCAAGAGTGGTCTCGGGAAAATCTCAATATTGGGGGCGATACAGCCCTTAAACTCGCCCCTCAAATTAATTTTTCTGAGAAACGGGACAGCACTTGCACTAGAGGGAGCATTTTTGAGATTGAGGGTTAAGATTGAGGGTTAAGCAAGGAATTGGAATTCACCCTTTTTCTGCAGCACTGCAGAATTTCATCCTAATGATATTTTTTGTCACACATTTCATACTTTGGGATTAACTGTGCAGCCCCACTGTGCATTGTTTCTGGCATTACAACAACAATAATAATAATAATAATAATAATTATAAAAAAACACGACTCTGCCCTGACATTGTGCAAATGAGCATTAACATTTATTTTCCAGGAGGGGCCGGGGATTTAGGCATCAGTTAGTTAGGTGTGTGATTGTGTAAATAAACACAGATGTTTAGCAGTGACAGGAGCCGGCCCCCCGGGGCGGCAGCTGAGGGAGGGGAGAGCGAGACAGAGGGGAGCTGTTGCTTAATAGAATTTATTGTGATTCATGAGGCCTGCAGCTCAAGTGTGACAGAGTGATATGAGAATCCCCTTTTAATTTGTGTCTCCTGGAAACAGGAGCAGATGAGGAGCATGAATTGCAGCGAGAAAGAGTGATTGTGTGCGTGTGCGACGTGGGGGCGGTGGGGGCCGGTGGATAATGAAGAGGCAGAAACAAATCCAAGAGAGAGAATGCAGTGAGGCCCAAAAAAGCCCGATCACACCTGCGAGCTGCAGGCTCAGACTCGACTGCGTACCGAGCCAGAGGGTAGTGCTGCCCCAGCCGTCCCCTCTCCTCCTGCTTTTCTCCTGCTTACTCATCTTTGTTCTGCGGGCAAGACACATAATGTCACCCAGGAATCCGCTCAAGAGGATGAGCCTCAGTGAGCAGGCAACAATCACGCGAACCTGCCGGGGCCCTCCCTGTTGGGGATCAACACATCACTTCTGACTACAGGCATTTACTGCTTGACAATAGAGCCTCTCCCTGTGTGCACGATCAGGCTCGATTAATGTGTGTAGACAGAAGAGAACGCGGCGGGCCCTCTGTGCTGCCACTCTAGGCTGAGCTCAGGCTAATTAAACCGTTAAAGATTACACGTCATATCAGCTCTATAACAACAAGAAAATCCAGGCTTTTTTTCTTTTTTTTAAAATTTGTGTTACGTTTTCGGGGGCTTGTGTAATTGAGAATCTGTGTGTGTGTGTGTGTGCGCATGTTATAGAGCAGGGGTTCTCAAAGTTTTGAATTTAGGAACCCAACATTGGACTGAGGGCCGCCAAAGGAAAAAACTTTTAATGACCAGATTGCAGTTCTACAGTTTAGCATTAAGTAATATAAGCGTTAATATAATGTAATTTAAGCGTTAATATAATAACGCTTTATAATTTACTGGGTAATTACCCAGTATTTTGGCCATTGTTCTTACCTTCTTATTACAGGTTAATACCAAGTAACACATTTCTGTTACCATATATTTACTGGGTAAATAGCTAATAGCTTGTAGCTACCAGCTTATAACCCAATAATACACTAAAATTCACCATATAGAAACCAGGTAAATACCCAGTATTTTTGTTTACACATATTGGTCTGTATCCAGTAATGTCCAATAAACATTTAACAAGCTTAGTACCTCCTGGATTAAAACTATCAGCTGTAATTCACTGCGGGCTGCCAGAAATGTTTCTGCGGGCCGCCATTGGCCCCCAGGCCGCACTTTGAGAACCAATGTTATAGAGTGTATGTAAGTGTGTGCACTTGTTAACTTGGGAACGAATGGGGCAACCTGTTTGAACATGCAGGCTATGGCTTTCACTTTTGTCTGCAACGATCAACCCTCTCTGCTGCGTTTAGCCTAAACGGGGAGTCTAAACTTTCACAATATCACAGCAGCTTTGCACTCACACAAAAGGAGATGGACGCACACACACACACACACACACACAAACGGGGGAAACAAGAAAACCAGACAGATATCTGTGCTCTACTTGAATTTAACTTCAAAACGCAACTGATTGCATTGACCTATTGACACTTGATAAATCATTAGAGCCTCCTAATCTGAGCTTTTCCTTCAGGAAATGTCTTAGACAATAAAAGCCAGAGCTTTATTCCTGCATCAGAAACCTCCACATAACAAAGTTCAGATGCTCAGCTCAGAAGTTCTGAAGTAAAGCCATCGTCAGTGATCTGCAACAACAATGCGACGCCACGCTTCTTCTTCTCATCCTTCTTCACCAGGACTTTGTTAAGACTCTCTCTCTCTAAAGCCCATATATATATATACTCCTGCGTAAAGTGCTCTGCGTAGGTTACACAAAGCCCTCTGCGTCGTCTCCGACTGCACAAAATATTTTTTAAGTGTCCGTCACTCCGTCAAGGGACAACGGAGACGGCAAGAGCTGCGATTGGTCCTCAGGACAGGCCGAGCTAACGCTGCTCTGTGCCGGCTCACAGTGCACACCGAGCGTCCACAGAGGCGGAGCTGATCACCGCCGACAACGTCGCTGCCAAACGATAAATATGTCATATCTTAACACACACAGCACATGTTTAGACTCTAAATGGTCAATTTCTCGCCTCAAATTATCTGTAGCCAGAAGCACAACAACCTTGCGCAGCGACCCCTACTGATTGGGCGGGAAATTGCAGCGCGTGTCCGTCACAACTACGCAGAAGTATGAAGGCTCGAGGGGTCTCCGTGGTTACGCAGTCGGAGAAGTATAATGTGGCCTTAAGACTCTCTTTTCTCTGCCTCTAGTTGATGTTTATCACACATGGGTGTTCAGATTAATTCTGTTTCCTGTGTCCACATATCTCTCAACAACCTCTTTGTTTCTCTGTGGACCCTCAATGATGGGGTGGGGGGGGGGGGGTTTAGACAAACATGCAGCCGCAGCTACACAGCAACTCCACACTTCCATATGTGAATGAACAAGGGGCCTGGCTAAGGCTGAGGCTTTTGTGGTATTTTTGTGATATTTTCATCATCGGCTTAAGACGACCTAACGAATTTGCAGTGTGGGATCGTGTGTTTGTGGGATCGACGCGCTTCCATTCCTTTAAGCGCCGTTTTCTGGCCTCGTTTCGTACGGAGCACGGTCGCTGCGTGCTCTGCAAATATTAGCTCAAGCAGCCTAAAGCTTTCTGTGCGCTGCTGTGATGACAGAGAGGTCTGCTGTATGCTGTGGGACCACTCAGTGTGGCCGCTCTGTGCTGAAGGGAAAAGCGAGTGCACACCGAGGGGCTTTCACACCCCATGCCAGTGTTGGGAGGTACACCCAGTAATTTTCCTTTTCAGGAAACACCAACGTTTATACAGTGCGTTCTGTATTACAGTGGAAAAGTGTGTAGAAATGCATCGGAGAGTCCAAATGAATTCCCTCCCCCCCCCGCTCCAGAATGCATCCCAAAATAAGTACACTTATGACTGAAATTATACATTCCAAAATTATTCACTAAAAAAAACTGATTGTGCCAATTTTCAGGTCAGAAGACATCCAGAAGCCTGGGGTGACGTTTGGCTAAAGAGTAAATATGTTGATGATGTGTTGGTCATAGTCATAAAAAAATAATGGAATTGGACTGAGTTTCAATGGGAAGCAAAACCACATGATGAAACATAGTCATTTAAATGACATTTAAACCTCAAATGTGTTCTCGGGCAAAACAATCTGAAGAAAAATGGCATATATTTGGGATTACACTTTATCACATTACATATCAGAATATCAGCTACATCATATTATCATGAATGGTTTAATCTTAAGTGTGTTAAACTTCTTTAAAACCCAAATGCACAATTTGCTCATTGCTTTGTTCTTTTTTTAAAACTCTTTGGCTTTCGACCCAGTATGATATGTTGGTTTTTCATCTTTTTTTATAGTTTTATTGTATGACCTGTTTATTTGTGCTGTTTTTATATTTTCTACAGTATTTTATTGTTTTATTGTTTGCTCTTAGGCATCTGTTCTCAAAGTGAAAGCAATGAATTGCAGTTGATAGTTTTAATCCAGGAGCTACTAAGCTTGTTAAATGTTTATTGGACATTACTGGATACAGACCAATAAGTGTAAACAAAAATACTGAGTATTTACCTGGTTTCTATATGGTGAATTTTAGTGTATTATTGGGTTATAAGCTGGTAATAAGCAGGTAGCTACAGCCACCAATTACTAGCTATTTACCCAGTAAATATATGGTAACAGAAATGTGTTACTTGGTATTAACCTGTAATTAGAAGGTAAGAACAATGGCCAAAATACTGGGTAATTACCCAGTAAATTATAAAGCTTTATTATATTAACGCTTAAATTACATTATATTAACGCTTATATTACTTAACGCTAAAGTGTAGAACTGCAATCTGGTAATTAAAATTAGTACAAATGGGATTTATTTCTGTTTTTTTTTTCCTTTAGTGGCCCTCAGTCCAATGTTGGGTTCCTAAATTGGCCCTCAGGTATCAAAACTTTGAGAACCCCTGATCTTAGGTCTATTAGGTCACACGTTTGTATGCTTTATTTGTTCTATTTATTTATCTCTCACGTACAGCACTTTGTTTCAGCGGTTGTTGTTTTTAGAGTGATTTATAAATAAAGTTGGATTGGATTGGATTGAACTTCAATTACAAGTTGAATGTGAATCATTATTCAACTATTTTTAACAAATGTCTAATAAATGACACCTGATATTGTGGTTTGGTTTATAACAAAATCACAGATAAGCTGCAGGTATCGTGGGTTATCGTGTGTTTCTATAGATCCCAGGTGTGAAGACGTTTCTGTTCAAGGAGGAAAAAGTGTTTTCACGAGCGCAAACTCTTCACGTCCTTCAACCTTGTTTTTCCTGGAGCTGAAAGAGACGCACAGATACAGATACACATTTGTGGAAGAAGTGAAGAAAACAGTGTGTTTTGAGTTATGCTCGCTGCTGTGGCTCCCAGCCTTTCCCCCCCTGGGAAGAGGACCTCTCCTCTCCTCTCGTCTCCT
The DNA here is from genome assembly GCF_963457635.1 of Microchirus variegatus. Classification (NCBI taxonomy): domain Eukaryota; kingdom Metazoa; phylum Chordata; class Actinopteri; order Pleuronectiformes; family Soleidae; genus Microchirus; species Microchirus variegatus. The sequence continues at coordinate 28,204,039 of NC_139807.1, read as the reverse complement.
CTCCTCTAACCTCTGCTTGCTCCTAATCCATCGCTCCACTGGGAACGGCGATGTGAGGCGTCTGACGCGAGCCTTTCCCTCAGCACTAAGCAGGACTTAAAAGGACACAACTCCCCGTGTGTGTGTGCTCTGTTTGGGTCCTGACTCCACAGTAGCCACAGAGGGAAGGTTCCCACTGTGGTGGGGGGGTGGGGGGGACTGAACACTGGATGTATATCTGTCTGTGGGTGGGATGGGATCTGCTGCCTCACATGGGGAGACATGCCAATGAATCCACTAATTGTACCTCTAATTCTCATCTTCAGCGTTGGGTGTGATGCGAAAGAAAACGAGCGAAAACATTTTTTTTTTATATAAATATCATGTGGCTCTTTTAAGTGACTTTTATAAATGGGAACCAATTACGTAGAAGAATTTCTTTGCTGAAACTGATGGGAAATGTGTCTGAGATGCTATTTAAATTTACATTGTCATGAGAAATATCTCTACCCTCCGCCTTGAGACTTTTTCAGGCATCAAAGATGAGTCAGAAACATATTTTTTTTCCACCCTTTGCTCCGGCTCTGAAGTGCCATGGAAACTGCCGCAAATATTTATGCTGGACAAACATCGGTGCAACTAAGGTACGCTTTGCTCCGGTGCATGCGGGACCCAGCGGCCACAAAAGCAGATGACGCTTTGTCATGCTGGTGCAAAACTGAATTTACACCCCCTTGCATTTGCCCAGGACCTGAAATTAACACAACGGCAACAGGGAGCAGGAGTTGGGGGGGAAAAGAGCCAGCTTTGTCCTTGTCCTCCGCTCACCTACCTGTGAAAACGCTGGAGCCGTGGCTCGTCACAAACGGTGTTCACCCACCGCCCCTCCCCCCCCCCCCCCCCACACATGCTTCTGCACACACTCGCACAAAACCGCTCTACAAATCGCTGCTGCCACACGGAGCGGTGGCCTTCATCATGCCATCAAGACTGCGTTTGCTTTTCAAATGTTTAGAATCAGACCAGTCTGTACGTGGAGAGTCCCCTCAAGTGCCTCCGTTCACAATTCACTGTAAGCCTTTTAGAGCGAATACGCGCGCTAATCCAGTCTATTAACAACGAATAAACAAAAACAAGTTCACCGGTTTCAGCTTCGTACATGCAAATATTTTTCTTTTAGTGCCTCTATGACAAAATAATAACAAAATAATGTTTTTTTAGTTTTTTTGCATTTTGTGCATGAAACAAGTCATCCTATTAATCGAAGAAACAAAAATACAGATTTGTCAATACTCTGTGATGAAAATAAATATTAACCTGCAGCCCTTTGACATGTAGAAATCACTCGGAGAGCTCAAACTTCCGTCAAGGCCACTCAAGTTTCCCGCAGTGTCAAAATAATCAAATATCTATCAAGGTTGACATTTGCCCACTTCACAACCACAAACCTACATTTATCGAAAGTTTAATCAAAATACAGTACTGTTTAAAAAGTTTGGGGTCACTTATTTTTGAAAATCATTATTTTCTATTCATTTCGCAACTCTTTTGATGAATAAAAGTGTGACTTTTAATGGAAAACACCAAACAAATTGTGTACAGGTGACCCTAAACCTTTGAACGGTATAGTGTACGTCCATTTTCTTTTTGAACACACAGACAAACGTGGGCCTTACCGTCGAGATCCTCTGGCCTGGTTAGGTCAATAACTCGGTGGCCGATCTTCCCTTCCTCGCCCAGCTTCCCGAGGTGGTGCCCAGTGTTCTCGAAATGCGCCCTCTCCTACAGAGAGAGATACAGACACAGTCAGGTACAGGAAACAAACAAGGTGCATCCGCGGGTTTTACAGTGAAAAAAAAAAAAAAATAACCCATCAGGATTCCTAAATTTTGAAAGGAGAAATTGTGTCTTTGATAAATGGAGGTTTCTTTTGAAGAGCTGCTCTTTTGACACGAGCGAGATGTAGCTTTTTCCTCTCTCATCTCTCTATTCAGCGGCGGCTATAATGGATGACAGGAGGCAGGGAGACAGTGAGGGCCAGGGGTGCTGTAAATAGATTTACAGAAGGATACTTTGTGATCCCAAGCACACAATGGGGCCGTGGCCCTCTTTGCAAGCGCTCAGATGTTCCTCTGTAATCTTCTCCTTACATCCTCCCTTTTGCAGACTGCAGTGCCCAGAGCTCAGCGCCCATCATTTATTCAGAGTTCATGCTTTTGGAGAACACACCGTGTTTCTCTCCCCCCCCCGTTTGTCGTGTCGCTTTGTGCTCAGATTAAACTTGGCGTAATGTCGTACTTGACGCACAATGAGACCCAGTCATTCAGCGCTCTGTGACAATATTAAATGTCATGTCCGTGTGCATTTACAGAATAAAATAACAGCTTTCGCGGAAGGGGGGGGGGGTAATAGTTGCTGCACATTACACTTAATGTATTATGCAAGGGGAGAGTGCTGACTGCTGCTTGCTGGCTCAATTGTTGAATGACCTACTTCCTTGGTGAATACGCGGGGCATGAGCAAAAGGGCTCTCTGTCTCTTTAAAGACTCAACCAGGAGATGGACACTTTGACGCCGCATGATACAAATAATCTCCCCTCTTTGCCTGGATGACACTAAAAGCAAGACATGTTGTTGCCACCATTCAGCGAGAAAAGAAACAAAAAAAAGGCGTTTGTTTTTACTCCGATGGGGGTGAGCATTCAGTCTCTGCCAAAGATAAACTCTCCACGCTGACCTCTGCCCTTTTTTTCCTTTCTGCACACACACCTATCGCATGCAGCTCCCGAGCATATAATACTCAGGTACAGCGCTCGCACAATGCTTAACAGCTCCCTTGGACCATGCACACAGACACCCCAACACGCATTAATCTTTTAGCCCTTTGTTTTGTGGACAATTGCGTTGCTTTTTTTTTTTTCCCCACTTCTCTCCCACAGGGAAGTTTTCCTGCTGCAGAATGACAGGAGAGAGAGAGAGAGAGAAAGGTGCTGAAATATTTAGCAGACCTAACCATTGTGATAAAATATTTATTCTTTTTACAGATGCTTTTGATTTATTTCGATGTTTCCCCCTGACAACTCGAATCACACTGGCAACTTTGCACACCCGGTGTTTGTCATTTTTAATTTTCTTTTGTGTAAACCTCATCAAAACGATGACAAGATGAAGGATGGAGATGGTCGGAGTCCATTTGAGTTTTCCTTTCACACTATTTTGATTTCCCCCCTCGTGCTTTTTATTTATTCAAGAACTATTCCTCAAAAGAAAAGATTGCAAGAGAGCACAGCAATTTACCATCATATTTGAAGTACTAGTCATTATTTATAGCCAGCTGAGTGATTCTGATATACAATTAACCACTACCTGCTTATGGCCTGTGATTAGAGGCTGTCTGTCTGACGGCCCTTTGCTTACTTAAGTGTTTTCTAATTATGACACATGTGCTGGTTCCTGCTGGGAGAGAGGATGCTTTGTAAAGACAAGATGGAGCACAGATGCTTTCTTAGTGTCACATTCTGTGTAATGCTACACACACACACACAGTCATATTTATCACCCAAGCCCACATTATTGCTCTTAATGAAAGAAGCCAGCAGCCCCCGATGACAACCGGTGACTGATGTGCGATTAGCCGTGTGGGCAACGGTGCTGCTCTGGATCCCTCTACGCGGTGCAGTCCGCTAGGAAGACGCAGCGCCGGCGGGGGGGATAAAGTCATCATCTCGTCGCTCTTCCGCGCTTTACCGGCCCCTCTGATCAATCAAATCCTTTTTATAAGCTCGCGATCGTTAAGCATCGGCGTCGTCAATCGACGATTTTCATTAATAACTGAGCTCGCTGTTGAACAACTTTCTCCACCGCGAGTGTCGCACGATACGTCAACAGCCACGGCTGAATGAGTCCTCTTGTGTTCACGCGTTCTCGCGACGCGGCTTCACTTCATTTGCGATGAGAGCATTTTGCGTTTTTATCTACTCTAATATAAAGGTGTGGGTACAGCGTAGTGTCCCTCCCTTCCTCCCCGCCTCCTTGTATTATCTATGCTAATTACATCGGACTATCCGTGCAATATGTTCTCGCAAATTATCATGCAATTTTATATAGTGAGTTTAATATACTTATTGGTTATAAGTGTGGTAATTTATGTCTACAAATTAGAATTATAGTTGGAATTAGGCGCCATATATTATCTGTGCAGCATCGGGGTTTTGTTTAAGGGCTGGAAAATATTCAGCGAACTAATGCTGATTTACTGGCCCATGCATCAAGTGCTGTGATAAATTAATGGCACTTTTATTATTTTTATAGTGTCATTAAATTTTTACTGATCACTCTGACAAAGAGAAGTAGCAAAGGACGCGCAGTATTTAGGGAAGCTGTGCCTTCCTGCCAGGAAAAGAGCAGCGGAGAGTGTGTGTGTGTGTGTGTGTGTGTGTGTGTGTGTGTGTGTGTGTGTGTGTGTGTGTGTGTGTGTGTGTGTGTGCGTGCGTGCGTGCGTGCGTGCGTGCGTGCGTGCGTGCGTGCGTGCGTGCGTGTGTGTTCTTGTACTTGCGGCATAATGAGGACCAGTGAGGGTTTTTAACCAACAAAGTGAGGTCATTTTTACGGAGTGGGGACATTTTGGCCGGTCCTCACTTTGTTTTCATTGAAATCACTTCCTTAGGTTGCTATAACATGCTATACTCAATTTGTCAAAAAAAAAAAAACTAATTTTGGACGACATAGTACAGTATGACTTTTTTGTCAAATTTTGGACCAAAATTATTTAAAAAAAAATTTCAACTTTTGGACGACATAGTATAGTATGACGTTTTTGTCAAATTTTGGACCATCAGTATATGGCTGATATAAAAAGGCATTTATAATGTGCAAAGCAAGAGAATGACACAAAAAAAAAACGTGACAAGGAGGAGATGTAAAGATGAAGACAAAGGAAACAAAAAATGTAACTGGACACATTATTTCTCCCCTGCTCTAACCACAACTGCTGGCAGGCGAGCAGCGCTCCCTCCTCTTTAAAAATGACTTCAGCATGCAGCTCTCCACCCCACAACTAAAATGATAGCAGTGCACGGCCGTAGTGGAAAACTGCCACCCACTATATATAATCTGTGTGTGCAATTTTCTTTTGTCTTTTTGTGCAGGCCGATTTGTTCAGTCGCACTTCACCTGTGAAGTCACTGACAAAGAGAGAGGGGAGAAAAGGGGAGTATAGATGTGTGGAGTTTGTGCAACTTCTTGGGCGAGGGAGCCTTAAAGAGCCCTCGTCAGTGCTGTAAAAGGAGCTTTAATCTGGTCGGCCACAGAACATGTGCCGGAGGCCTGCTGCTCTGCCCACAGGGTGTGTTCTGGGCAGAGGCGGGTGGCCAACAGCCCCGCGTATTGTGCCTACTGCTCTGTTTTTAGGCAACAGACTACCAATCCTGACACTCCTCCACGCTCCCCTTTGTAAATAGCTGCAGGCTATAGACAGAGCCATACGGCCTGAGATTGTTCAAATGCACATGAAAGGGGGGGAAAAACGCACTTGGGAGTTAAGTTAAGGTAGACTGCGGCGCCGATCGGCGTGCAGTTGTTTTGGAGTCAGCTCAGTTCACAGGGTGTCAGTTTGTCTAAATGATTTAAGAGTTTTTCGTTTAACATCATTAGGAATATCATATAAAACAAAACAAAAAAATCAATGCAGAACTTCTCACACTCAAAGGACTGAAGAGAGACAAAATGAGAGAGTTCAGCCGAGGTAAAGAGACTTTTAACTGTAGCCGACGGAAGTCACGTCGCAGAGGTTTAGGCTTCTCTTAATCAGTCCCACGTGTTGTTCGTATACTTTTGAACGAGATAAAACATGCCGTTAATTATCAACTACGCCATTCTCTCACTCATCATTACTGATATTAACCGACCATTCAATTCTGTTCACCTCCACGATGTGTCACGATGCAGTTTAAGCTAAATTACAAATACAAATTCAATTGAAATGTTCCATCCTCTATGACATTGGTTCTCAAAGTGCGGCCCGGGGGCCAATGGCGGCCCGCAGAAACATTTGTGGCGGCCCGGAGTGAATTACAGTTGATAGTTATAATAATCCAGGAGCTACTAAGCTTGTTAAATGTTTAGTTGGACATTACTGGACACAGACCAATAAGTGTAAACAAAAATACTGAGTATTTAAATGGTTTCTATATGGTGAATTTTAGTGTATTATTGGGTTATAAGCTGGTAATAAGCAGGTAGCTACAGCCCCCAATTACAAGCTATTTACCCAGTAAATATATGGTAACAGAAATGTGTTACTTGGTATTAACCTGTAATTAGAAGGTAAGAACAATGGCCAAAATACTGGGTAATTACCCAGTAAATTATAAAGCGTTATTATATTAAAGCTTAAATTACATTATATTAACGCTTATATTACTTTACGCTAAAGTGTAGAACTGGTTATTAAAATTATTACAAATGGGATTTCTTTCTGTTTTTTTTTTCCTTTGGCGGCCCTCAGTCCAATGTTGGGTTCCTAAATTGACCCTCAGGTATCAGAAATTTGAGAACCCCTGTTCTATGATTACGCACAGAAAGCAGTGGCTTTAATAGATGATGTGCAGTCACTGCAAGATGCAGGATTGTCCACATCTGCAGAAACGACGATTTCCCACACACCTACTTCACATTTGAGTAGTTCGATATCAAGAAATCCATTTTTTCAGGCAGCTGACATGTAGTTCTTCCAGAGAAATTGTATTCGCCAATTGAAAATAATAGAATAGTGGTTATTTATCTTGGCAGTGTGTGTGCGTGTGTGTGTGTAAATCTGACAACAGTAAGTGCCGTAATTGCTGCGATTCCTTAACTTCTGCCGAGATCTCACCCGCATTTTTTTTACATAGCATCGGAAAAAAGTTCAGCGTACGATCACGTGTTTGAAAATGATTTAACGATTGGAACTTTTAACAGCTGCAACAGCAGCACCCCCCCTGAAAACAGCCACTCACAGTAATGTTCGATAATGTGCTGAAGCGGCTCTGGTTATATCTCACACCTGGTATGTGGCGAGTCGAAGCCACTGGCTCTCTGACCACAATATAGGTCTTTGTGTATCGAGTGTCAATCATCGCTGTGGTCTGCAGCCTTCAGAGTCTCCTCTCGTGAGGGGCTCACTCTTTAAGTCCCTCAACAATCTGTCCCGGCCACAGCGGAGACAAAGACTGCACTTTTTAAACATGGCTGCAGCTCCTCGCAGCTCAGCGCCTCATCTGTTTTGTGTTTTTATTGTAACCAGTTGCAATGTTATTTATAAGTCTGCAGCTTTTCCAGTAGTTTCTGCTAGTTTTGAACCATTTAAATGTTAAGTACATCCAGCCATGTGGTAAACCCACAGTTCCTTTCATTCAGGCTGTTGCACTCTTTTTTACCCTGTGTGTCCCCCCCCCCCCCCCCCTTCCCCTTTTTTTTTTTTGCTAAGCCTAATACAGGCAGCAGCAGAATCAACAGTAGCAGCCACAAAAGGCTGGCATCTGCTCTATAGCAGTCATCCTTAACATCACACGGAGCAGAAACGTCCACCCATTCCAATTCTGTTTGTGCTGCCAGGCCGTCACTTCATTTGTTTCAAACAGAGCAAAGAAAAGGCCTTCAATTAAATTAAGAAACTCAAACTGTGTGTGGAAAAAAAACCGTGATCTAATCCCACTCTTGTCTGTGTGCCACTCAAATGTTTATCCTTGTTTTTTTTCTTTAGCATTTCATGTTATTAACAATCATAACTGTAATTATTCTTGTTGGAGGGAATACTGATCTCCTGTTGCTGTTTATGTCTCTCAGAAACATGGCATTTTGAACGGAATGATGTGATTTAAAGTTGGTCTTACATATTAACAAGCCAATCCAATCCAAGCATATCTTGTATAAACCTGGCATAATATATGTTTTTTTAACAGCAATGACATTTAATAAGGGTCCTGCTCGTAAGGGGGAGGTCACGCTGAATTTGACACTGTAGTCTGTATGAGCAGTTATTTTAACACTAACATTTACAGTTTTTCCTCTACTTTAAAGCTCACATAGAGTGGTCCTGTTGCACATATATGTTAGTTATGGAGGTCTACTTAAATACATACTTGTTTTTATGGTCAAAAACCTCCTAGTTGCTGTAAACGAGCCAATAGAAATCTCTCCTGACTGAAGCTCTCCTCAGCCGCGATATTTCAGACTGAAATCTCACACCCCGAAGACAGACTGTGTTGTGATTGGCCAGTACCTGGAAGTGACATAATCGGCACACCCGCTCTCAGAAGCACAGCTCCCCCCTCTGGAACGCTGGATGCACTGCTACTCATTATCAGAACATTGTTTTAACAATGTTTAAAAATAGCTTCTTCACGACTCCCCGCCGCAGTCCCTTTTACGACTTTGACCCGGAGTCAGACCCAGAGTCAGAAGACACTGTCGCTCGTGAAACACCTCCACAACGGACGTTATTCTTCTTCTGCGGTTCAATGTACGCAACCGGATGTGCCCGGACTAGTGCCCAGAGCAGGACGATCTGCTGTTCAGGAGAACCGCTGTTTACGTAACCGGACCGGGTTTTTTCAGAGATCTCGCTGAGCCCGAGATTACAATAAAACACAGCGTTCTCAGCAGTGACTGAACTGTTTGTTTAGAACCTTCAGGGCTTCGTAAACAAGGTAATGACGCAGATACACACTAAAAAACAGCGTTAATTGGAACTTCCGGTCTAGGTTCGCTTTAAGAGATGGAGAAATACTGTAATAATATATGGTCATTTGCTTGAACAACAAATCACCATGTCGATGTTTTAACTACGTGATGCTCAGTCTTCACTCGGGAGGTGCTGCAAACATCATATCTTAAAGAGTGCATGGTATAAAACCATTTCAGTCCTGCGGCACATTTCTTTTACATTAAGTCTTTCTTTTTTTTTTGCGCTGCTAAAATCATCTGTTGACCTCATGTACTTTTTTACGGGTTTCCAGTCCTCAATGATCCAGAACTGTACTCTGGTTCCTCGGGGGGGAATGTGAAGTTGAGCTGAAATCCCCGGCCTTATCTAACACTCCAGGTTGCAAACAGCAGGACATTAGAAACTGCAGCATTACCCAAACCCCTTTCACACAGGGACAAAACCTCAAGACTTGTTGGACACAGGAGCCATTATATTCCAACTGCAACAATACCGCAGTCTATAAATGGTCGGTTGTGGCCTATTCTTTCCCCCCCCCTCGCTCTTTGTCGTACGTGCCTTGTGGTGAGCATGGCATCACAGGTCTACACAACCCAGGCCAGCGGCGTTTCTGGGCCAGAAATTCACCGTGTATAATGACAAGTGTAGGAAATAATGGAGCTGCCACCACCAAATGACCCTCGCAAGATGCTGCCTTGATGTCTTTCTGGGGGGGAAGAGGCAAGACAGAGCAAAATACCTGACCTGAAAACACACACACACAAAGGATCATGCATTATTTTTATTCCTTTGGCAAACACCAACAATTGGACAAAGCATTAATGTAAGCAATCTCCACAATGGCACTTGCTGGCTCCAGCCAGTGTCTGGGAGTAGAGCATAATCTCATTTGGATGGGCAAACCCTTGTATGCCAAGGATTTACATTGCAGCCAAAACGCCTTGGTTTGCAATTTCCAAGACAGCAGTCGAAAAGGAGCAGAAAATTGCTTCCAGGGCTGCGGACCAGACAAGATTATATTCAAAGTCTTTGTGAGGGCTTTGCCTTAATGGGGCCCTGGCATCACATACACACGTGTGCACACACACACACACACACACAAACACACACACAGGTCTGCGCTGCTATCCTTGCTAGGACTCGGCATTGACTTCCAAAAACCTAATCCCTAACCTTAATCGAAACCACTTCATGTCTAACCTTGTCCTTAGGTTAACTTAACCAGAATTCTTATCTCTAACAATAAACCAGTTCCTCAGAAATGAGGCTCTGCGTCATTAGGCCCAGGTTTTGGTCTCCAAAGAGGACTTCTGGTCCTGACAAGGACAAAAGGGTCCCACATATAGTGTACTTGCATGCCCCTTTTATGCATAGACATACAAAAAAAATCACACACACAGAGGTAACACTATAACCACAATAACCAATAGGTTAGCAGGAGATTTTGCGGAGAGCACCCAGTGTGAGCGACATTTGAATATTTACAGGCTGAGCTCTGGGATATGTGGATAAATGGACCATTGCAGTCATCAATACTGAAGGAGAGGAGGCATTGTAGGGGGCAGAGAAGGGCAGTTCAATAGGTTAATACATTGGCCTTTCACCTTTTGATTCTAGTTAGGGACATGTCAGCACAGAGATTTGATCGCACACAAACTCGACGACATGAACCTGAAGCACGAGGATCAGAGCACTGTACAAAAGTCTTTCAGAAAAAAACCGAAAATAAGACTTTTGTGAGAGAAAACAATTCCATTCGCTGTATGTATTGTCTGTCTCTGTATTATTTTTACGTGCATTTTCAGAATTTTTTGAAAACGCTGTTAAAATCCACAGTTTCACGATGCACAGACACGCGGGACAAGTTATGTTTTTATCTTTACCTGTGGCCCCTAAAAAAAAAAAGGCATAGCTAGTCAAAAGCTACAGTGAATAATGGAGGGAAACAATTCAAACGGTAACAAATGGATTAACGTTCACCATGTTTGACCACGTTAGCTTACTGCCGCATTTCAAGGTAAAAGCTTCCACTGGGTAAGGAGGAGATTGTAAATAATGAAACAAAGTAATTGCCCTCTGCCGACAATAATATCTCTGGATGAATATTTCACACAAGGTAAATTGCAGGAGAGTTGCAAAAGGGTTTTATTGTACTGATGGATACATGGAAAAAACAGACAAATAATGAAAAAAAAGAAATAAAACAAGGAAAAAGAAACACATCTGCTCCTGTAAAGCATGAATATTTCAAATGTCCTCAGGTTAAAAGCATGTGTACGGTTCAACACAGAGTCTAATCTACACTGTGTTCTCCTAAGTCAACGGCCATGGAGGGAGGGAGGGAGGGAGGGAGGGGGCTGTAGTGATAAAGGTGAGGGAGGAATGCATTGTACTGTTCAGACACACTTTGTATGAAAAGATGAATTGATCCATCTGTACGCAGCACTTAGACCCACTCCTCTACCCGGTCATTACAGTGGGATAAATCAATATTTAATATCCCCCTCTAACAGCCACAGTGGATGATCTTAACCTCTCCTTAATCCCATTTATGTTACTTTTCCAGAATCTCCTTCGTGTAAGCTCTCACTATGATAAACTTCCAAACAAGAGACTGGGGGGGGCGCTATTAAAGACCAGACAATATTTATGTCAGGTGAGGCACCTTCGTGAAATATTAATATTCTGAAACTGACCAAAGTGAAAGCTTTTATCAGGGGTGTTCAAACCCTTCTAGTCCGTTGGCTTGTATCAGCAAAAGGCTCTCTCTCCTTCGCGCTCATTTCACCCATGAATTACAGCCTGCTGTTCTTTTTTTTTTTTTTTTTGCAGCCAAAAGGATGAAGATGATTCTTTTAGCTGACTTGATAAAGTGTGTCTCTAATTTCTAACAGGGGGCCGGTGTCAGTCGAATGTAAGAGGGTGACGCTGTAAACCTCGCGGTGATTTGCATGGGCTCAAAGTGTGGAGCGTCGGGCTTGTTGTCTTTCAACGGGACGTGAAAACGGGAACATTAAAGAGATTAGTTGGATATTAGAAGGTGTTTCCACTGACTTCGAATGAGGGATTGTAGCCGAGGATTCTGGGATTATTATTAACTCTCAGTTAGGTTCAAATGAGGTCGATTTCCTACATTTCCTACACAGTATTAGAGCTTATGACCCCACGTGCAGCACACTTCTCACAGACAAAAGGTTGATTACAGGTGAGGAGTGACAGGTCATTTTATGCAGGCCGGCTTTTTCTGATGATGAAGTTTGAACAGCTAAGTCCATAAATAAAAAGCAGAAACCAAATCAAATCCATCACGAGACAGAGCAGGTACTAGCACGCCGAGGAATTAGCTCTATGGGACAACGGGCAGCGCTTCCTGTTGTAAATAGCTCTTTACAGGCATTGTTCCTTTTACTGCTTTCATCAGCTGAATGGCTGACCACGCTGCGAGACAGGGAGCAAGGCAGCTTTGTCAGCTTCATTGGCTCGGACTTAAAAAATCTGTTTGGTTTAAAGTATAATTTTCACCTAACACGTTGCAGTTATAAAAATGTATACTAAAATGATATTATGTTGAGCTGGCTTTATGTGATATGGACTAAAAGTAATATTCTGGTATATTATAATGATCTATCTATCTATCTATCATAGAAAATTTACAGAATATATATAAATATTTATAGAATATATAATAATAATATAATATGGTGGTGGTAGCGACAAACGCTCTTAGGGCCTCATTTACTAAAGCTTTGCGCGTGCAAAAACGTGCGCAAACTGGATTGCACACGCAAATTTGCGTTGATGCTGATCTACTTACTAAGGAGTGCGTCCCTCAGATGGGCAAAATAGCACTCGCAACCCATTTAGCGTGAGGAAAAAATGTAAATATGTTATTTTAGCACGCGCAAAAAGTGATAGCGATCTGCGTAGGTTACGCAGAGTCCTTTGAGTCGTCTCCGACTGCACAAAATATTTTTTAAGTGTCCGTCACTCCGTCAAGGGACAACGGAGACGGCAAGAGCTGCGATTGGTCCTCAGGACAGGCTGAGCTAACGCTTCTCTGTGCTGGCTCACAGTGAGCACCGAGCGTCCACAGAGGCGGAGCTGATCACCGCCGACAACGTCGCTGCCAAACTATAAATACGTCATATCTTAATACACACAGCACATGTTTAGACTCTAAATAGTCAATTTCTCGCCTCAAATTATCTTAAAACTGCGTTTCCGTGACACAGAAAAGTGAGAAACGGCCACTGTTTCAACAACAACAGTCTTTCTCTCTCGGACGCCATTGCTCACTGTAGCCAGAAGCACAACAACCTTGTGCAGCGACCCCTACTGATCGGGCGGGAAATTGCATCGCGTATCCGTCACCACGAAGCAGAAGTATGAAGGCTCGAGGGGTCTCCGTGGTTACGCAGTCGGATAAGGCATTACGCAGTTGGAGAAGTATAATGTGGCCTTTAGAGCAGGGGGGTGGGACTCTGTGTGTGTCCTCTGTGTGGGCTGCACTCATTTATCTGCTTCACTTCAGTAAAAGCATGGTTGATTGCCACCTGTATCGACACTGATCTCTCCCAAACATCAAATTAGGGGTGGGGGGGGGAGTCAAAATAGATATTCATTGACTTTTTTGCATATACATTGACCTAGTTGAGGCTGTTGGTTGAAAGTGTCAGGTGCTGAAATATTAATGAGCACCGCTCCCAGTTCCTGCCTGCTCCTCACAGCCAACTGGCAACGTGGCACCGAGCTGAAGAGAGACGAGGACAGCTTTTTTTTTTTTTTTTCCTCTCCTTGATTGACTCATCGATTGAAGATATTTTTAAAGGGAATCCCTGGGAGTGTGTACTCCTGGTACAAAGCAGCCCAATCCCGTGTCAGGGGACGGAGAGGGGGCTGCGAGTCTGCTTTAATTAGGCAGAGACTTCAGAGCTTTTTCTTAACCCCGAACCGGGCACTGCCATGGCCCGTCACGGCCCCTCACACCCTTCGAAAAAACACAAACTCGCACGAGCATATCTACATTAATTGAAGTAAACAGATATGTAGAAAGTTAACTGATGCCAGCTCTTATCAATATGACCACGCTGAACATGGATTAAAGAAAAAATCACCATGTTCCACTTTCTTTACACTTTCTTTGCTCCAGTCTGTCGACTGGGAGACCTGAACAACTCTCGGTGGTCAGTTACTTGCTTTTAACTTTCGCGGAATGGAGCAGACGTGAATCGGTAATTAGACACAGAGGCCTGTACGAACAGTCGTCGCTAACCTTGCAGTTGTTGAGGCCCACAGAAGCGAGAGCGGACAGCTTCGCCTCCATGCCCTGCTGGTGATGCTGCAGCTGCTCCCTCTGGATCTGCTCCCTCATTTTCCTCGCCTCCTGGATGGCCTTCATCACCGTGTCCTGGTCTCCAAACAGCGCGGTGGAGTTTAGGCTGGACAGGATATCTATAAACGCACAAATGCGTCCATTAGTGTTTTTTAACTTTTTTTAGCCAAGGTACATTTTTTTCACACATGCACCACCAAACAAAAATGGTTAAAAAATGATATTCTGTAGCCTATATTAACAATTTAGTCATTCTTATCAAAGTGTCTTGAATATTTATATCCATATTATTTGCAGATAATTCATTATTTGTTTTCAAAAAATGTTTTTAGACCAATTAGGTGAATTTGGATAATTTCCCACGGCACACCTGACGATCTCTCGCGGCACATTGGTTGAAAAACACAGCGTTAGAAGACAAAGTGTGGTAAAAGTAGCTAAATATAATGATACTACTTCTCAGTTACGTGTAATGATCTCTTTTTAATCTTTAACAACACTCAGCACGAGGTACTGATAGTTTTTAAAAGTTGTAATTATTCAATTTCTTGACTAATTGTGATAAGTAAAATAATAATAAGTTAACACTTGAGATTAGGGAACACATCTTCACCATAGGTGCTTACTGACATGCATAAGTAGCACACTATTAAGCATGTATTAACACCTTATTCTACCTCTATTACGACATGAATTAAGAGTTTTTCCAACATAAATTGTTAATATGTGCTTAATATTTACTAATTAAGGGCTAGTATGCTAGTTATATGCATGTTAGTTAATGGTGAATATGTGTTCCCTAATCTCAAGTGTTACCAATAATGATACTTATTATTTAGTTGCCGCTTAAAAACAGCATTCAACTTGACTTAAAATGACTTATTTTGAAGTAAACTGATGATCTTGATCACAAGTTTAACAATTCAAACTTGTCCAGTTGAACTAATTGACATTTTTAAACCTAAAAGCCTCTATGTTACAATGTGGATTACACAGAAGTGTGTGTGTTTTTTGTGTGTAGTGAGTCCTTTGGAACTCACCGAGGGATGAGCCCCGTCCCAGTGCTCCCAGTGGACTCGGGATCCCGCCCTTGACAAGGAGACTGTTTGGGCTGTTTTTACTGCCGGGAAACAGGTTTTGCGTCGGGGATGTGGGCGACTTGACCATGTCTGCGGTCTTCGTCCGGGCGGACAGGTTGAGCGGCTGTGTTCCTTCCTCCTGTGACCGGCGAGAGATACGAGTGTGAGAGAAGACAGATGTGAATAGGTGGCCCCTCTACGCCTCTCTTCTTGTCGAGAGAGCTACAGAGCAGATTCCCTGTCAGCACATTCTCTCTGTTTCTCTGTTCCTGCTTAATTATACGATCCCTATCCTGTCCCCACGACTCCTGTGCCGATCCTCTCCTCGCAGTTGCCTGGCGCTTTTGTTCACGCTAATTAAAGCAGATTCTGTCTCTCTGTACGTCTTCATCTGTTCTCCCTCTCCTCCTCCTCCTCCTCCTCCTCTCTCTCTCTTGCGCTTGTGTCTGCACTCTGGTTTTGCGAAGAATAAATAATGACCGGATAACAGCGGCGCCAGTGATCAAAGACAGCTGTTCCATTCATCAGTTGTCGACTTACATTATCTACTTCATTAGCTTGTTTTTCTAATTCCATTCCTCATTTGTGAATACTTGCTCTTATCGTACGCTTTGATATGCCATTCCTGAAAGAAATATGAGAAATCGCACTCGACTATAGTTCTATATTCCATTCTCTAGCTCTATATTTGCTGGTTGTGGCCTTTTAGAATAGTTATTATATGATATTATAGATAATAGTTGACAGTTGTAAAATCACAATGTCACATATTACAATTGAATTCAATTAAATACAATATTGGTTTATTTTGAATAGAAACATTTGCATCCCAGTGCCCAGTGTGTGTGCGTGTGTGTGTGTGTGTGTTAGAGCTGAAACGATGAATCGATGAATCAATTATTAATCGATTACTAAATTAATCGGCAACTATTTTGATAATCGTTAATCGGTTTGAAGCTTTTTTCATGATTAAAACAAGATTTCTGATTCTTTCAGATTCTTAAATGTGAATATTTTCTTGGTTTCTTTGCTCCACATAACAAAGAAATCATTAAAACTGAATCATTTTGGTTTGTGGACAAAACAAGACGTTCAAGAACGTCGTCATTCCCAGGTTTGTGTGTGTGTGTGTGTGTGTGTGTGTGTGTGTGTGTGTGTGTGTGTGTGTGTGTGTGTGTGTGTGTGAACAGCAGTCCTTTAAATCAGATTAGAGCTCATGCTGTCGTTAGTATTTTTTTTTTTCAAAGCCCAAGTGTCTCCCTGTCCAAACATATGGCTCACGCATACACTGCCCCAAGGCCTTGTTATTGCTGTGCCAATAACAGTTTGTCATGAAAGCAGACAAACAAATCCTAAGGCAGTCTGATTCCGCTGGACTGTGGACACATCTGGGACGTGTGTGTTTGCTTTGTATTTGCATGTGATTTGTTACACTTGTTACAACTTATTTGGCCTTTTACTATTATGATAATAATATTTAACAAGAAGTGGTGTTGTGTTAATATTGGCATGTATGAATTTGAGGGCATTTGGAGATGAAGTGATACACAGAGAATTGTACTCAATCTTTCATTGTAAATCCCATAAGGTAGAAGGACTGTGTGTGTGTGTGTGTGTGTGTGTGTGTGTGTGTGTGTGTGTGTGTGTGTGTGTGTGTGTGTGTGTGTGTGTGTGTGTGTGTGTGTGTGTGTGTGTGTGTGTGTGTGTGTGTGTGTGTGTGTGTGTGTGTGTGTGTGTGTGTGTGTTCAACGAGATGATTTATCGTCCTTCTCCATTGTGTTATTATTCAGCTCAACTACTCCAAATGGCTGCATGTTTCTGATTATGGCCTGGAGTGAGTGGGGATGATGTACAGTATATATATATACATATACGGCCTCTCCTTGTGCATGGAGGTCGAGTGGAATTCTGCCACACGGCAGCAGGAAACACACATCCTGCATTTGATTTGTTTACAAAGGGAAAAAGAAGACATCAATCCAACGTTTGATTCATTTTTGTCCGCGTTTGTGTCGCACTATTGCAACTGTTTAAATCAATTTAAACAACAACAAAAAACACACACACAATAATAACTTTTCATTGTGAGGAAAAATTAGAAACCATGTGTTCCGCAAATTACTGGCTTGGAGCAGCCGTCGCCATAGCAACCACATCCACAAAGTTCTGGTTAGGAGAGTGGGGGCCTTGTTAAAGCGCCACAGATTGATGGCCTGTTGGAAGTCGGGCTCTGCAGCGGCCAAGTGAAGTGACGCGGTGAACGACAACAACACACACAGAGATTCTGCTTCATTCAGACTATACGCTACAAACAGAGCCGGGTTAGGTCAAGTGTTGGGCGGTGCGAGGGGTTGAAGGGAATGGAGCGTTCCGTACCTTGATTTGAGTGATGGGGCTGCAGGAACTCTTGTCGTTCTTCAGCGAGGAGGGGGAGATGGGCCCGCTGGCATTGATGGGCTGGGGGAGCGGAGGCATCTTGGATCCAGGGGAGACCTGCATGCTGGCAAGCTGTGCTGCATACAGTTGCTGTAAAGAGGAGAATAAAAGGCGTCAACATCCGAAATCCAGCAAGTTTTACATTCTCGTAGTCTTTTCCTCTCCTCTCTGAGAACTCTTTTTACATCTTTTCCTCTCTTTCCATACAGCTGGCAAAGAACCTCCACCAAAGGTCTTAACTGTATTTCAAAGACTGAACCCTGAGAGAGGGACAGCCGTTTTAAAAACCACACAGAGATGGCTTTCATTCAAAATACTTACGAGCTCCTATGTTCCACTCATCACAGAGTTGAAAGTTTGCTGACTGGTTCGCGAGTGTATTTCGTTAAAAAAGATCTCTCGTTTCTCTCCATCTACACGGCTTTCCTGTGGAAGTTTCTAGCCTGTGACTTGTCTCTGCACTGCCACGTGAGACGGGGCCTAATTCCGCAACAGTTAGAAACCGAAAACCTCAGCTGGATCGCCATCACAGACGAAATATTCCTAACGCGAGCGTTATTGAGTGCTCAGAAAAACCTGCACAAAGAACAAACAAATCACCGTTATTTTCCCTCGGGTTAAATCAGTAAGACGGTTCCCCGACGGTTGGTGACATCACCGCACAAGTGGTTGGTTTGAAAAAAAAAAACGACTGGCAATAACACTCAGGAGCAGTCATGCCTGTAACAAGGTTGAACTCCATTTAAAGTAACCATTTAAACTGTCACTGTGGGCTGATTATGTGGCAGATTCTACAAAGAGTGTTTAAAGATGCTGATACGAGGGTTTGGGAAGTATTTTAGAAAAAAAATAAATCTGGTGAGCCACAAATTGTCTTTTGGATCCGATATTTTAAATAGTGATAAAAGTGTTATCATATTATGTTGTTTTATCTTGTTAAATCCTTTAACAATGACCGAGTCGTTTGATTTAATGGTTTATTTTTGTACTTTTTTTTCTGTCCATGCAGAGCCCAGCACTCCAGCACTGCTGAGAACTTCTGTCCACCCCAGGTCTGCATTGATTTGGCCACCAGGTAAGCGATGAAATTGGCTTTTGTCTCCTGCGGGAAAAAAACGGTACGGGGTCTGGTCCAATAAGAGCTACTGTCTGAGAAAAGAGTTTTACTTCATGTAGCCTTAGACCTCACTTCATCAAAGAGATTGCACCCCTTAACTCCCCCACTGGCCCACTTACTTCAGTCCAGGTAAACGTTATGGGTCGGTTGTGCTTTTCACTTTCGATGGCCCTGTCAAGGAGAGTCTAATTTCTGGTGCTCTGGCCAATCAGCAAAGCCTTCCTCATTTACTGGTTAGACTTGGCCACGTACAAGCCTTGCATTTGTGCAGATGGAAAAAAAAAAAAAAAAAGCCACCCAGCCAGCCTGGCTGGCCTCATCTTCCGTGGTGTCGGTGAAGGCAGACAAAGCGCTTTATGTCCGCGCGCACATATCTCCACATATAAACACACGTGTGCTCCTGTAAGAAACTTTATCACTGCCGTATACGCGGCGGCACGTAAGCTCCATTCGGCAACGGAAATGACAGACTGATTATGTTCCTACAATGATACCACTGCCCCCCCCAACCCCCCACCACCTCACTCACAAGCAGCCTTTTGTCTCAGGAGTGGAGCGAATTCTATTTTCTCCTCGTCTGAGCTGGACTTAGTTAATGTCAGAGAATGAGAGAGAAGATTCTTCATTCGCCTCCTGTCTCTCTCCGGGGCTGCATGTGAGACTCGGAGCGACAGCAGCGGCGGAGTCTGTCGGACAGATGTTTGCTAACAGGCTTGTCGCTCTGTGTGCGCGGCCCTGACCTTGAGTGGGGAAGAACTTTTTTGTAAAGAGAGCGTAATTAGAGATCGCCTCGAATTAGTCACAGTCAGGAATCAGGATGCGCCCTTTTTTCAGCACTGATTTGCAGGTCAGTGTATAGGGCTGCAATGATTACTCAAAAAAAATTCCTTTTCGTGTTCGTTTTATCTCGCGATTATTGTTGCACACGGACCGTTTTAGCAGACGCACACCACACATCCGGATTTCAGCTGCGAGTGAAACAGCCCCGTAAAAAAAGCAGAAAAAATGTCCAAAGTGTGGGACCATTTCACGCTTAAACAGGAAGCCAACAAGGTGCAGTGTAACCACTGTAAACTACAACTGGCGTATAGCACAACAGCACGTCCTCAACGATTCAGCGTCTGAGCCCAAAGCATCCAGTTGTTGACGCTGCCGGCACACGCTAACGTAAACATTGATGGGGAGGGACCGTATCTATGTTCCCCGGGTCCTATGTTCCCCGCTTTGTATGTGACCGGGGAACATAGGACCTTTTCTCTGAAAAAGGGTTCTATGTTCCCCGCTGTTCACCCAAAAGGACCCGGGGAACATAGGACCCTACCCTAACCCTAACCCTTTACCCTGGAGCTCCACACCCAGGCTTCCACAAAGTGGGGAACATAGGACCTTTTTTTGGGAAAAACGGGGAACATAGGACCCGGGAAACATAGGTACGACTCCCATTGATGGGTTAGCTGATTTAATGTAGCTTACTAGGGCTGCAGCTATCTAATATTTTTGTAATCGAGTATTCTACCGATCATTCCTCAAGAGCAGGGGCTCTCAAAGTTTTGATACCTGAGGGCCAATTTAGGAACCCAACATTGGACTGAGGGCCCCCAAAGGAAAAAAACGAGGAAAAAATCCCATTTGTAATAATTTTAATGACCAGATTGCAGTTCTACAGTTAACACTTATTGGTCTATATCCAGTAATGTCCAATAAACATTTAACAAGCTTAGTAGCTCCTGGATTAAAACTATCAACTGCCAGCGCCATTGGCCCGAGGGCCGCACTTTAAGAACCAATGCTCAAGAGTAATCAGATTTTTAAAATATAATAATAATTTTGCATTTTGCGTCCTCGATTAATTGAAAAATAATTGGTTCAATACTCGATTACAAAAATATTTGATAGCTGCAGCCCCAGTTCAGTGCCATGTGGTTAGAAAGAACGACTCGCTTTGTAACCAGGAACAGTCAAAGAACAAGAAATAAATCAGAGGGCAAAGGAAAGGTGTGTTAACACGCCGTACACTGCTCAAGGATTTTTTTTTTTTTTAAAGTCAGTGTTCAAGTGTGTTTTGTCTTTGATTTTATTCCTGCTCTGTGGTGTGGTTAGACACAGACTATAATAGTTTGACATTTCACGAAGAAAGAATTTCAAATCCTTACAGGAAGTTGTCAATAGAATGGGCAATGAGGTGTCAAAGGCTGAGGTATTACGCTTCCTGCCAAGGCTGCATGCTCTCCCTAAGCAGAAGACATCTGCCTGCTTCCCACTTGTCTTTCTCACGTCTAATAGCCTCTTCTTCACATCTACTTGCCAGGTGGGGGCAGCAAAAGGTTCATGGTAATGAGGGTCAAGCTGAAAGTCAATGTCCCAACTCTGGGGTATTGGAGGAGTAAGTGAAAGCCTGAGAGGAGCTTAGGACCCTTCTGTGTCTATGTGTTAACTTAAATACATGTTCCAGGACAAATATAATAATTGTGTTCATGGAAAAATGAAATAATAGCTAATGAGATTTCAATGTGTGTGCTAAAAAGAAATCTGGCAAAATGTGCCTGTGTATAGTAAAATGTTCTTTGGGCTTAAGGCAGGAAAAACTTCATACCGTTTTCCATTATCTAAAGTGTGTGCGTATAAAAACCAGTGTTATGATAAGTGCAAGCAATATTTGTTTTCCCCTCCTAAAAGCAGCAGTGTTTTTTTTTTATTATTGGGAAAAATACCATAAACTAGGGAAACAGACAAACAGAAAATCTGAGGTTTTTCTCCTGACCCCTGTGTTTCCCTTGTTTCCCAGTGGAGTCAAACAGATCTCAGCAAGCATGGATTTAAAGTGAGTGCAGCACACCCAAGGTCAGCCTGTTAGCCCCTGGTAATTAAAAACATGCCCTCTGGAGGCAGCAGAGGTTAAATGTGGAGGTTCACTTTTCTGCCTGTGACATTTAACTGAGCATACGCAGTCTGCTGATAATGATGTTCGGCATTTTTTTTTTTTTCAAAGCGTGACGTGCATTTACAATGAGCAGCTTCTGCTTGTATGGCTTGATATGAAGCATGATCACTTCCTTTCTTCTGACTTCTATGTCTGCTGCAGCATAATACTTTGTAGAATCACAGCATAACAATATAAGACATTGGTTCTCAAAGTGCGGCCCGGGGGCCAATGGTGGCCCGCAGAAAAAATTTTGGCGGCCCGCAGTGAATTACTGCTGATAGTTTTAATCCAGGAGCGACTAAGCTTGTTAAATGTTTATTGGACATTACTGGATACAGACCAACAAGTGTAAACAAAAATACTGAGTATTTAAATGGTTTATATATGGTGAATTTTAGTGTATTATTGGGTTATAAGCAGGTAGCTACAGCCCCCAATTACTAGCTATTTACCCAGTAAATATATGGTAACAGAAATGTGTTACTTGGTATTAACCTGTAATTAGAAGGTAAGAACAATGGCCAAAATACTGGGTAATTACCCAGTCAATTATAAAGCGTTATTATATTAATGCTTAAATTACATTATATTAACGCTTATATTACTTAAAGCTAAACTGTAGAACTGCAATCTGGTCATTAAAATGAGTACAAATGGGATTTATTTCTGGGTTTTTTTCCTTTGGCGGCCCTCAGTCCAATGTTGGGTTCCTAAATTGGCCCTCAGGTATCAAAACTTTGAGAACCCCTGATATAAGATATTTGTCAGAACGACAAATAAATACAAAAATGGTTTGATAATTAAAAAATAATAAAACAAAAAAAAAGCCTGACACGCGTTTGACGAGATCAGTATAATCGCATAATCTTCTATAATAATATAATCTCTCTTTGTGTTTGAAAGTGTGTGTCTGTCTGTCAATGTCTCGTTCACCTCTGCGTGGCCTGGGCCGCTGAGCACTGGGCTGGATATTGAGGGCATTAACTGTGCCTCAGTGCACCGCACCATTTAAAAGGCAGCACAGCGCCAGCCCCGTTTGCCACAAGGCTTGTACAGGCTCATTGCCCATGGCGACCAGGCAGGCTGACCCAGGCCAGACCCAGATGTCAGGAGCGGAGGAAAAGCATCCTGGTGCACTGTGCCGATGCTTTCCAGTATGGCTCAACATCTGTCTCATCTGCTGGCACCCAACCTGCTCTGCTCTTACCCCCTCCTCCCAACCTTGTGCATTTATTTTTTTCCTCTATTTCTATCGTAGTTTTATCTACAGTATTAATATAAAATATAAATGAATGTTTCTCTCTGCCTTTCACAAACAAAATCCACTAAATGTACGTGTGCGTATTTCTCCAAGCCGATGGGCTCCAGAGACGACGATCACCCCCCCCCCACCTCCACCAATTCAGTGTTGCTCCTTGCATTATCCACTCTATCTGTCCATCTGTCCCTCTGTTCACCGCTGCCTCCATCCAGCTGCTCACCTAGCCCGTCCTATTAGCACAGAGCTAGCGTAGCAGCACTGCTCTGGGTTACCTTCAAAGACCCCACCTCCTCAGCAGCTGCTCTCTACAGTATGTCCGTTCTCTCTTTTTCTACCATCCTCCTCCTCCTCCTCGTCTCTTTCTCGCTTCCTCTTTCAAAGTCAAAAGTGCTTCACATGTTACATCTGTACTTCACATCCATTTACATCCAAACAAAAGATAATACGCAGTTTGATGAGCTCCCACTTTCTTCCTGTGTTCTCCCACACTGTAACTCTCTTATCACCCGAGTCTACTTGGAATCTGGTGCTGAAAAAAACTGTGCTGCTTTTCCTCTTCAGAGCGGAAACATGAGCTGAAGCTGAGTCAGGTTTATCATGGACCTAAAGAGAGATGTCATTACATTGCAGCTGATTAGTAATTGCAAAGGGGGTTTCTTAACTCATCGAAGATTTAAATACATTTAAACTAAGGGCCAATTCCAATTCCTATTTTAACCCTCAATCTTAACCCTCAAGCTCAACCCTTAATCTTAACTGACCCTCAAAACCAAGTGTTGAGGGTTATTTTGTCACTTAGAAATGGGACACCCCTTAAATGCAGATACCGTCTTCAGACTGTAGGGGGCAGAATAACACGAAAGCTGCGTCCAGTCTGTCAACTCCAAAAAAGAAGAAGAACACATTTACGTCAGGATTATTTATTACGATCCGTTTGTCAGTCAAGTTATTAGGTTGTCAGTTAGTTATAAGATGATACTCATACAAATACCACAACCACGGACATATTCAGCTGACAGTTACCACACACCACGACTTATTGAAAAGTAAACCATAGCAAACGATCGCTTGTCCGCACCGGCTATTGATAAAAGATCGTAAAATAAAAATAAATGTTACGCAACAATGACGTCAGTAATCCATAATGGCCTAAACTAAGATAATACAATGGTTTTCATCATTTTTATATCTCTATTAACAAAGAAAATCCATCTTTGTTATGTGAAAACAGGCAATGCATTCTGGGTAGTGATACAGCTCTTAAACTTGCCCCTCAGCTTAGTTTTTCTGAGAATCGGGACAGCACTTGCACTAGAGGGAGCGCGCATTTTTGAGATTGAGGGTTAAGCAAGGAATTGGAATTCACCCTTAAACTGCAAACAACGTAAATTTGCAGATATTTGTTTTGAAGTTACGATCGATTCATCGAACGTATTTATCTTGAAAAAGTCTTGTTTACCACCTCAAAAATAATATCGGCGGTTTTAGCGCACATTTGCCCTATGAGAATTTATAGTGTTGTGATAGTCTTCATTTGGGGTTAAAGGAGGTCAAGCCAAGCAAACACAGACGGCATGAGAAAAGAAAAAGACGAGTGACACACACACAGACGTGAGATGCAAGATGCAGAAAAAACTCACACAAGCAAATCAGTTAGAGAAAGAAAACAAGGTTTTCAACTAAGTGAAAGCAAAGATTTCTATTTGTCTCGTTCGTGATACAGTGCACACAGAAAACAACCCAGATGTTTTTGTTTCATCCAATAATCCTTTCTTTAAAATGGCTTAAGCCCCAACGTCCTGACTTATGCTGTAAAAAGGAAGGCTGATGTATATTCAGTTAATGTTGACCTGAAGTAAATTGTTTTTCACTCGACCGCTGATGTTAAATGCACAAATTTCCTTTTGTAGAATTAGGGAAATGCCCTTCTTGTCTCTTCGCTCGATTTGAAAACAGGAGGCGTGGAGACAATCTGAGCACAATTTCCTCTGTTAGGTGAGAGGTGTCCGTTGTAATCAGAGAAGGACAGGCAGCGATGGAGCCATTGTTTCCCTGCTGGTCCACGGGCTCATCCTGCCTCTGTGTGGGCCACTAATGAAGAGGGGCATGTTGCGCGGGGATAGTTTACCCTCCCGCTCTCCTGTGAGTTGAGAACGAGAGCCAATCTGTCAGGAAAACATTGAGTGAAATTGCCCTGTGGTACAGCAACGCCCGGTGACAGCCACTCGCAGACTGCCAGCCAGCAGACTGATGCTATCGCCGCTGTATTGACAAGCAAATTACAGTCTCCAACACTCAAAAAGCCTCCTAGAAGATTCATTTACATCCATCAGCTTTAAGCCTTTGTTACCTCGCCGGGGGTTTCTTCTCTTAAGGGCAGGGGAAGGAGGGAGGATCCCAGACTGTTATGACACGAGGAGATTGTGAAGAGACTGTGCAGCCAACATTAAGACTGACGGAGCGGCGATGCTCGCTGACTGGATGGCTGATCACATTACCTCTGCTGCATTGTGGGAATTAATTATTCCAATCAGATCATTTTTTAAGGTTCATATATTGCACAATCTAAACTGAGTAAATTGGTGGAAATTATATGTTGCCATGCAGCTGACAGGGAGAGATGTCTTAATGGTGTTCAGCCATATGTGTTGTGCGTGTGTGTGTGTGTTGTGTACTTGCAGATGGAACAGGTTTAGTCACTTCACTTTTACTTTTTAGTCATTCCAGTTAAAGCAAATAGAGTTAAAACTGTTTTTAACACAGAAGCATTGTTTATGATAATTCTCTTTTTCACTCGACATGCATGCATACGCCGAAGTAGAGCTTCGGCGTAAACAATTCATCGATTAATCCATTCTTAAAGCGGACCTAGAGTGGTCCTGTTGCACATATATGTTAGTTATGGAGGTCTACTTAGGGGCGCTTTCACACCACTAGTTCGATTATTTGATCCGCACCAGGCAATACAATTGTTATTATGTAACATATGACTCCAGTGTGGTCCGCTTTCACACCAGCAAACGAACCAAAATTGGCCCGATTGACATTTCATCAATATGTTTATATCTTCCGGTAGAAAAGCGCCAATTTTGACTCACTATGGAGCAACACGTTCGCACATTGCTACTTGCTCAGATCTTCGTTTATTACATTCTCTGTATTGGCCATTTCTTTTTTTGGCGGTCCCGGTCCGCTTGATTTGATCCGGACCCGAGTGCGATTGATGCTTTCATACCAACGAAAACGAAACGAACTAGAGTTTTTGGTTCGAATGGATCGTTTGGTGCGCACCAACTGCTGTTGATGTGAAAGCGCCCTTGCATACACTGAAATGTTTGTTTAGAACCCACCAGGGCTTCTTAAACAAGGTAAGGACGCAGATACACACTTAAAAACAGCGTTAATTGGAACTTCCGGTCTAGGTCCGCTTTAATCGATTACTAAATGAATTAAATGAAACTATTTTGATGATGGATTAATCGGTTTGAAGCGTGCTGCTGCTGCTGCTGCTATTATTGCTTTAAAAGGGGAGGAGACTGTAACTGTAACTTCATTGACCGTCTGGATCGATATACAACGTTTTTAATCATAATAACGGGCTCTTGGTGCTTTGTAGAGGAAGTGGCAGCGGTCACATGGTTTGTTGATCCCGAGCCATGCAGAAAAGGGCATGTTTGACTTGCCTTGCTGTTTTAAGGGGAGCCTCTCTATACGCAGGGTAAATAGCAGCCAGCAGGCGGAAATATGTGACAGGCTTCAATTAATGGAAAATGCACCTCTTTTTGTTGACTGTGTACTGGAAAGGTCAGCCAAGCCGTGGTTTTTTTGGAGGCAGTGTTTTTGCACCATTTCCCAGGGTTAGATACATAATCAGAATGAATGACTGCAGACCTGCCTGCCCTCCTCACCCCAACCTTCAGATATGACTGTCTCATCTGACCTCATGCACCACCATAAATAGACTCTGCATGCCTGAGTCTGTCTGTCTGTCTGTCTGTCTGTCTGAACAACCACTCTTTTCCAACGGACTTTGCTTTGATACACAAGCTAAACTCCAACAACAAATTTACTTGTGCTTCCTCCTTCGTTTACTTTCATGGACACGTGTGCGAGAAGAAAAACCTCAGCTTGTCCATGTTTAGTCTTTTTGTTTGTTAAGAATCTAATTTTAATGAAAAAAAAAAGAATCACGTTCGCTGTGGTGACTTAAAGGTGAAGTAAGTAGTTTATAGTGCCATCTAGAGGAGAGGCTGAAATGTACAACAACGACTGCTCCTCTGCTCACCTCCTCCCTTCCCTGAGCGCTACGGTATCCGCAGCTGGTCAAATGTCGTCCTCGTCGTCTTTCTCCGTGTCAGCAGATGAGGTTCGTGAGGCGAGGGAGAGGGCGAGCTACCGCGGCCGTAGCAGACGAAGCGGAGAGAGAGGAGGCGGGACTTCCGCTACAAGTAAAGCGACGCTTGATTTGTTCTCTCGCGTTTGTCCTTACAGGCTCCGGTAGAAACATGGCGTCTCGCTGCTAACAGTGACTATGCAACCGTGGCCCGCGACCATGTTATTTTACATGACTTTTTGAAACACTACGAAAATGAAACAAAAACTATTATACAGCGACTAGACAATGCAGGAGCACATAATATGTATAAAAAAGTAGATTTTGGGTCATATAAACCCATAAATACTACACAGTGTCCCTTTAAGTGTTCTAATCTTTTGCTCTTGAAGAACAATTCTGATTTCTAGATATGCTTAAAATCCAGTTACCGGCTTCTTTTAACTTTTATGGAAATAAGAAAGTCTGAAAACTTATGCACCAACTGAAGAGGCTGTGATTAACTATTATATTTCTCACAACGTCGGAGCATGGATGGCAGTTAATTATCGATATTAAGCATTTTGTCCTCAGGTGAAGCTGTGACCTGGGTTCAGTTCTCTTCTGAAAAGCTGTTAGAAAAGCCTGTAGGGTTTGGAACCACTCCCAAAATCGCTGTTGCCTAATAATCCTTAACTGAGTTTCACATACTGTACCACACGTCGGTTTTTTTCCTTTCTTATTTGTAAAAAAAAAACAAACAAAAAAACAGTTAATTGTAACAGCAGTTAAATAAAGGAGATGTTTGATTCCACACACTGATAAATTCACTGGCAGGCGATTAAGGAAACTAAAGGGATTCTTATTTCCTCTAATAACTATTATCTTCCTTTGCTCCTCTGCTGGGCAGATCATAAATCCTCCTATAAAATGGGATTAAATTACATATGTAAGATGATCAGCACGTGTTAGCCAGGGGCTTCCAGAATTATTTAGTGTGCGGCTCGTCACTCAGCGTACAGCTGCTTAGCCGTTCTCCCTGCCCAGGGCTTTGGCGGGCGTCCCAAGCATTCTTTGTCGTAGCGCCGTACATACCTGGAGCTGGAGGGGGCTGAGTCCTGACGCTGCTGCAGCTGCCATTGTGGATGGAATGAACTGCATCGGGTAGTTATCACCTGTCAAGAGAGGGAGAGAGAGACAATAACAATGCATCACAGGTCCAGACAATGAGCGCGGGCGAGTGCCAACACGGATCGGCGCGGGCCCTCCGCTAACTCTGCCACAGCGATGTGGCACATTGCAACGAGGAACCTCGGCTCCGAGCCCAAACATCTGCATTAACAAAAGGCTGATCTAGTGCTAGTGGAGCGGGATTACTGCGGAACATTTCACACCGTTCCCTGCTGGAAACGTATCATGACAGCGAAATAAAACTTATGTTATGGATGCATGCATGCATGTGTGTGTGTGCGTGTGTGTTCGCAATAAATGTTATAACTATCCCCCTGGTATTCAATTAGTGGTTATGTAAAAAAAAAAAAAAAAAGGCTCAGCGTGTTCTCTCAGGCAGTTGGTACAGCTGTAGACTTGTCTGGCTATTGTTCAACACTACATTGTTTGTGTCTGAGTGATAGCTTTGGCAGCCAAGTGAAAGCACTTGTGTATGTGAACTGGTTAGAACAAGTGTGCAGTCACAATAACAAGGGTAACACACACACACACACACACACATACACATTCTTGTCTCGCCTTGTCACTGTGATCAAGCAAGAAATAATAGGTTTCCATATAGCCGCCGTATTCATTACTATTGACAGTGTTGCCCTGGCATCAGCATGTTTGTCAGATAAAGCGGCTGCAGTGTGAGTGATATCCACGGGGGTACACGGCCCCAGTGAGACGGGCCAGCACAGTGTTTGTAGAGAGGAGGGTGGTTTGAAGCATATGTCTGGAGTGGAGTGGGGGGCGGTGGGGGTGGGGGGGGTTAGTTGGCCTTCGCTCAGACCCCACTTCTGCCTGTCACTTCTCCCCACAAACATATGGAGCCATTAAGCCACAGACAAGGCAAATGCATGGACCTTCTCTTTCACTTTGCCCCTCGCGATGCGCGCCTCACTTTTTGCAATCTTGTACAAGCGCAGCACAATGTGATACACGCCATGGAAATTCAATCCCCCCATTTAGGGAGCAAATAAAATCACACAGCGGAGGTGGTTTCAAATAGTGCTGGTGTTGGATGTGTGGTTATTTCTATGCCTCCTCTTTCTTTGGCATCACTTTCTTTCTGTCTCTCTCTCTCTCGCTCTGTGCTCTCTGTGACGTAAGGCTTTGGGAATAATAAATGACTGGGTGTCTTTTAGATGTCATGTGAAACCTGGGGAGGGGTCATGTGCTAAGTGAGCACCCCCACCCACTGCTTGGGGGGCTCTCAGGCTCCGAGGTCTGGCTCTTTCTCCGATTGCGCAGAATCTGCGTCGAGGCAACAGACTCAAGGAATTACATTTAAATCTGTGTTTCTGTTTGTTGTTGTTATTAAACTCTCCGTGGCCCATGATCCCATGCCGTGCTCGGGGGGTCTGAGGTCCGTGAGAGCAGAGCAGGTGACGCCGTGGTCAGAGCAGGCTATATTTCCCTGCTCATGTGATGCTGAAATACAAGACATAAATCGGGGGCTAAGGATTGACAGATGTACAGTAGCTGAAATCCTTTATTAGTCCGGATCAAATGATGATGCATGTAGGGACTCAAACTTGATCTACTAACACTCTCAGTATGTTTCCATGCATAGTGGAGTCAAGCTACGTTGTTTTACAGGACTACGTGTTGCGTTAACGTTGGCGCTAGGCCGTGGATTGGAGACCTCTGCTGTAACATATATGTATGTATATATTTTTCTTAACTTTTACACAGTAGCCGTATAAACCAACATATCAGATAAATGTTTTTCATTGACAACTGGAAATAATAATAAGAATACAAGTTTTAAGCGTCACTCATGTGACGCCTTTGAGAAAGACTGGCAAAGAGAACTGTGTGAGATCATTCTGCAGCTTCATTAAGCCCAATTTATACTCCGTCGTAGAGCCTCTGCGTCGTCTCCGACTGCACGAAATATTTTTTAAGTGTCCGTCACTCCGTCAAGGGACAACGGAGACGGCAAGAGCTGCGATTGGTCCTCAGGACAGGCCGAGCGAAGGTGCTCTGTGCCGGCTCACAGTGCGCACCGAGCGTCCACAGAGGCGGAGCTGATCACCGCCGACAACATCGCTGCCAAACTATAAATACGTCATATCTTAATACACACAGCACATGTTTAGACTCTAAATGGCCAATTTCTCGCCTCAAATTATCCTAAAACTGCGTTCCGTGACACAGAAAAGTGAGAAACGGCCACTGTTTCAACAACAACAACAGTCTTTCTCTCTCGGACGCCATTGCTAAATGTAGCCAGAAGCACAACAACCTTGCGCAGCGACCCCTACTAACGCATTACGCAGTCGGAGAAGTATAATGTGGCCTTTAGAGGCTCATCAGACTGATTGCGGCCACGTCTGTGTCAACAGACCGGGGAGTCCGACTCGTACCTATTTGTTTAACGGACGAGTCGATGACTCCGTGGCTGTGCTTGTCTACCGTGGAAGAGCAGGCCATTGAGCACAGCCAGTGGACACCGTGATGACTTGCTACTGCGGTGCTAGAATGACCCCGTTTCCATGTGAGCACCACAGGGCTGGGGGTCATAAGCAGCCGTCCCTGGGGGCTGTCTCATCATGATAACATCAGATTAGTGTGCCTTAGTCTTGGAATTGAGTGCTCGGCCACTCACTTCACGGAGGAAGGACGCGGCAGCATCCTGTATGCACGGCGGGTGGCGATGATAACATTGTACTCTCTGGAAATATTGTGTATATTGTGTTGGAGCGATTGAAATGATAGATTTTTATTTTTTTTTGAAAATACCTCTTCTCACTGCGAGAGTTTTATTTTCAGACCCCCTTTTGCTATTTCTTCATGAACTCATGAATTATCCAGAAAGCGTACACACGGCGACCCCCTGACCATGATTCTGTAATAGCTCCTGTGATTTGAACTAAAACATTTTCCTTGTCAAATCTATTGTGCAGCACGCTGGTAAAAAAGACTCCCCCTCAGGCACTTTGTTTTAAGCTGTCATGGCTCCATAGTTCCAAAATAGCTGACTTTCTTTTTCATCCTGTGGGTTTTTATAGTTAATTCATTAACTGCACTACCACACCTTTTTTCTGATGTTCCGCTGTGAACCTGCTGACTTCCTTTCTCCGCGTTCAGCCCTCGTCTTTTGTTCTGATGATGTTTTTTACGGCAGACAAACATGTTTGGATTTGTCTTTGTATAATTGTTTACACTACTGTTCAAAAGTTTGGGCTCACCTGTACAATTTGTTTGTGTTTTTCCATTAAAAGTCAGACTTTTATTCATCAAAAGAGTTGCAAAATTAACAGAAAATAGTCAAAACATTAGAAAAAATGATTTTTAGTCAAAATAATAATTTCGCCCTTTCGTCAAAGAACCAGCAAAACTGTTCTCAGCTGTGCTAACATCATCGCACAAGGGTTTTGAAGGGTTTTCTAATCATCCAATAGCCTTCTAACGCAATTAGCAAACACAATGTACCATTAGAACACTGGAAATGTATACTCTATACACCTATGTACATATTCCAGAGTCTAGAATAGTTGTTTACCACATTAACAATGTATAGAATGTATTTCTGATTCATTTAATGTTAGATTCGTCCTTCTTCCTTAAAAATAAGGACATTTCTAAGTGACCCCAAACTTTTGAAAGATAGTGTATGTATACAGTAGCATTATTTGAAACCACATCTTTAATTTCCCACAATAACACGAGGGTGTACGAGGCAGAACATCAGTCAACATGTTGCAGCAAACACTCAGAAAGAAATGCTTTTCAAGCTGCGGCTCTTGTCTTTACTCAATTTGAAAGACAAAGCAGGAGAAAGAGATTTGTTGTTACAAGCAGTGAAAACCTGTTCCTAACCCCCGTCCAAGAAACTCCTCATCTAATAATTGTCCCTTTTTTTTTTTTATGACTTAACTTTGCTGTCAAATGGGCATAATCGTGTGAGATTAAAATGGCATGTCGTCGGTAACAACAGGAAGGACTTTAGAGTTTTCGGGGTGGATCCTTTGTGTTTATTGGATCAGTGGATACTTAAAAAAAAAAAAAAAAAAAAAAGGACGATTACAGCCGGCTCACTCCTGAAAGATACTTTCATGTCAAAGACATGTTTACATTCCTCGGCTTCTCTGCCCATATCTATTGTTCCACTTAGATGAGAACATTCCCAGGCTTGGTCTGAAGTCCAAGTTCAGACAGAGCAGAGCATGTCAGTGGCCTCAAGTGGGAATGTTAGTTCCTGTGCGTCTCTGTTACATGTTGGCATGTTGTGTAACAACAAAAGTCATACAAATTGTAACTGAAACTGAAGTTAATCGATTATTAGTCAATTACTAAATTAATCTTCACCTATTTTGATATTTGAAAAAGTTTTTTTTAATGATTAAAACAAGATTTGTGATTGTTTTTGCTTCTTAGATGTGGATATTTTCTTTGTTTCTTTTCTCCACACAACCATCGTGTTGGTTTGTGGACAAAACAAGACATTCGAGAACATCCTCGTTTCCAGGTCTGACAAACGCCGATCGACGTTTTTAACAATAAGAATTCGTACGATTCACGAGTTTGTATCAGATAATGTGATAATGTGATCACACGACGGCAAACTTGTGACAAAAGTTAACATTTATTCATTCAAAACAAATAGAAACTTACTTGCTGTACAAAATAATTAACTTGCATAAATAAAAGCTAAGGCTAGCTGCCCTAATTCTCCCAGAAGTTACAACAATAAACTGTACACAAACAACACAAACTGGTGTTTTGTGTGGTTTTTAAAAAATAGAAACTTTAAAACTTAAAAAAAAAAGAGAAAATAATCGACATAGAATAACCTATCACGAAAATAATCGTTAATTGCAGCTGTAGTCATGATGCATAATATAAGACATGGGGGGGGGGGGAGAAAAGAGAAAGTTGCAAGCCTACCTGGCTTATAAGACATTCCTGGGGGGAAGAGAAAGCCTTGCTGTGCGGCGGCGGCGGCTGCCAGAGTGCGTTGGTCGTGTGGAAAAATGGGGATCATGAGCGGAGGCATGTGACCCTGGACCTGCTGAACAGATAGGGAGCAGAGATCAGAGAGAGAGAGAGAGGCCTTAGCACAAGGCACGGTTCACAGAAACACACAGAGGCACAGAGATCACAGCTCTGCCTAACGCGTGCTGACAGAGGGGGGGGCTCTGCGGCCAAATGACGGCCCTGACGGAGTTACCGAGTCTGCTCTTAATAATCCGAACCACAATTTTTACCTTTCTAACATCAAAGGCATTGTTTCAGCATCAGGTAGAAGAGGTAACATGTGGGACAGAGAGTGGACAGGAGAGGCTCTAAGGCATTGGTTCTCAAAGTTTTGATACCTGAGGGCCAATTTAGGAACCCAACATTGGACTGAGGGCCGCCAAAGGAAAAAAAAACAGAAAGAAATCCCATTTGTAATAATTTTAATGACCAGATTGCAGTTCTACACTTTAGCATTAAGTAATATAAGCGTTAATATAATGTAATTTAAGGATTAATATAATAACGCTTTATAATTTACTGGGTAATTAAACAGTATTTTGGCCATTGTTCTTACCTTCTAATTACAGGTTAATACCAAGTTACACATTTCTGTTACCATATATTTACTGGGTAAATAGCTAGTAATTGGGGGCTGTAGCTACCTGCTTATTACCAGCTTATAACCCAATAATACACTAAAATTCACCATATAGAAACCAGGTAAATACTCAGTATTTTTGTTTACACTTATTGGTCTGTGTCCAGTAATGTCCAATAAACATTTAACAAGCTTAGTAGCTCCTGGATTAAAACTATCAACTGTAATTCACTGCGGGCCGCCAGAAATGTTTCTGCGGGCCGCCATTGGCCCCCGGGCCGCACTTTCAATGTCCAATGGATACTAGGGATGTGAATCTTTGGGTGGCTCACAATTCTATTCGATTCCTATTATTAGGGTCACGATTCGATTCAAAATCGGTTCTCGATTCAACCTATTCAGTTCATACGATTCTCGAGTTTGTATGAGATAATGTGATCACACGACGGCAAACTTATGATAAAAAGTTAACATTTATTCATTCAAAACAAATAAAAACTTACTTGCTGTACAAAGTAATTAACTTGCATAAATAAAAGCTTAGGCTAGCTGCCCTTTTTCTCCCAGAAGTTACAACAATAAACTGTACACAAACAACACAAACTGGTGTTTTGTGTGGTTTTAAAAAAATTGAAAATTGAAACTTTAAACTTTTTTTTTTTTTTTTTCAAAAATCGATTTTTGAAGTTTATGAATCCATTCAGAAGCGTGGATGATTAGAAACGCGATTCCTATGTGAATCAATTTTTTTCCCACACCCCTACTGGATACAGACCAATAAGTGTGAACTATAGAACTTTTTTTCTTGTTTTTTTTCCTTTGGCGGCCCTCAGTCCAATATTGGGTTCCTAAATTGGCCCTCAGGTATCAAAACTTTGAGAACCTCTGCTCTGAGGCATCTGGAGACAAAACCTGCATGTGCTGAAAGATGCATTCACCAAAAAGTGGTCTAAACACACACACACACACACACACACACACACACACACACACACACACACACACACACACACACACGCACACACACTCCTTGAGGGAAGATCAGCGAGTCACACAGTCTTGGATGATCATTGACTCAGATGATAAAAGCCTAAAGACAATTCAGTAATTTACTACGACTGTTTTGACCACAGGGAAAAATACTGTATTTAATTTTAAAGTCATCTTCTGCCTGCGTCTGTTCCACTGCTGACTCGTCTACTGGGGATAAATCGGCACAAACTCCGTGCATGTGTGTGTGTGTCAAGGGGTGGCTGAGTAGCGTATGTCTAAGGGGGGTTTTCTGTACACATGTTTTCGAGGTCCAATCGCACTGTCCTATCCCACTTCCTGAAACTCTCATGATGAGGAGCAGCTCTGCTACCGCGGGGCTGCAAGAGTTAATCTAGCACTGAGCCAGCGCTACCTCAGGGGAACCTGCCTGGAAAATGGGTTAATAAAGGTCATTCCCCCCCACCCCCAATATAAACACTTTACAGAATGTTTCTCCATTCGTCCCTCCTTAAAATCAACTCGCAATAAAAACGGGTCTGGGTGCAATTACCGCCGCTGCATTGGGGCATGAAATCAACCTGCTCTGAGCAGACCCCCACCCTCCACCCCCCATGTTCTGGCTGAGGTCTGCTACGATCTCGCCCCCCCCCCCCCCCGTAGACCCCCGCACCAAAGTGGCTGCACCCGGTTTCTCTCACAAAAACTACTTAAAACTACTTTATTGATCCGTCCAGAGGTGCAGAGCTCGACTGAAAAAATCCAAATAAACGTGAAATATTTTTATTTTATGTCCACTGAGCTTTTACCAAAGTGCAAGTGCAGGAAGTTGCAGTGCAAGAAGAATAGAAAAAAAGTATGTCATTCTTCTCCTCAAAGTGATCCTGTTAAAAAATGTGCTGTCGCTGCAGAAGAAAAACAAACGTGCGAGGAGAGACGGCGACAAATGACCTTAAATAAAACGCTGCTTTATAGGGATTTGTGGGATTTGTGTTCCAAGTTTCCAGGCTGCATGGATGAAACGATGGATTTTGGCCTTGCGCGTACGGAACATATGGAAAAATACAATAATTAATGTCACAACATGAGGCAGGGCCAGTGACAGGTGGGGGGGGGGTGAGACACTGGGGGAACACAGTTTTTCTCTGTCTGTGTATTTGGACTGTAAAACCAGATGGAGTCTGTTTCTGAATGTGTGGTACAGTCACAGAAAGGCTCCCTCAAGTCCACATGCCTGCCTCCGCGTGTGTGTGTGTGTTACAGATGTATTGCATAAATGAACTAACACACTTCGCCAGTAAATAAAAGGTTATGTCATTTTTTTTTTCTCTCTCTCTCTCGAAGTTATGTTATTGACGGCCAAATATTTGAAATATTTGAAATAAATACAGAAAAACGAAACGTCACTCACTCACTGTTTCCAGTAGTGATGATGATTTAAAACGGCCCTTCGTAATACATTATTCACGACTCTCTGTGCACATGTTCTTTTTGCTCGCAGATAAAAAAAAAACAATCTCTCAAGTCAAAGTATCAGCGAATGCAGCTGCACCTTAAAGTGTAACATTTAAAGTTAAAGACAAACATACACGTACACTACCGTGCAAAAGTTTGGGGTCACCTATAAAATTTTTGTTGTGTTTTCCATTAAAAGTCACACTTGTATTGATAAAAAGAGTTGCAAAATGAATAGAAAATATAGTCAAGACATTGACAAGATTAGAAATTATGATTTTCATTCAAAATAGAGCTGCAACTAATGATTATTTTAATCTGTCGATTATTTTCTCGATTAATCGATGAATCGTTTGGTCCATAAACCTGTCAAACCTGGAAATGACGATGTTCTTGAACGTCTTGTTTTGTCCACAAACCAAAATGATTCAGTTTTAATGATTTCTTTGTTACGTGGAGCAAAAAAACCAAGAAAATATTCACATTTAAGAAGCTAAAACGATCAGAAATCTTGTTTTAAGCATGAAAAAAGCTTCAAACCGATTATCGATTATCGAAATAGCTGCCGATTAATTTAGTAATCGTTTAATAATCGATTAATCGTTTCAGCTCTAATTCAAAATAATAATTTCGCCCTTTCGTCAAGGAACCAGCAAAACTGTTTTCAGCTGTTGCACAAGGGTTTTCAAGGGTTTTCTAATCGTCCAATAGCCTTCTAACGCGATTAGCGAACACAATGTACCATTAGAACACTGTAAATGGGCTTCTATACACCTATGTACATATTCCATTCCATGTTTGCATAGTCTTTTACCACATTAACAGTGTATTTATGATGCATTTAATGTTATATTCTTTGAAAAAAGTGCATTTTCCAAGCCTTTGAATGGTTGTGTACTCATGATCATCCTTTTTTTCAATCGTCACACAACAAGAGAACAGAAAAAACTGCGGCGATACAAACACAGCAGCATTAAATGCAGTGTTTCTATAAAGACATCAACAAAAGGCATCGGATAGTGGTGCCGTTTTCCCTCCGCTGCACATTAAATGTAAATGATATCATTTCATCTGGGGATATCAGCTTTTATTACGATTATTATCTTAAAATATGGGCCCCGAATATACAAGATTCATTGAGGCAGGACAGAGCGTAAATGTGCGCTGAAGGGGAAATTAAATGCATTGACTACGAATTGTTGTGATTTGCAGTAATGAGCTGCGCACATTATAGTTTAATTTACGGCAACTAATGTCCGAGAGAAGGCAAATCAGATTCCCAGGCTCTTCAAAGGTGGCGACATAACAGTAGAGTGAGCAGCAACATCTCAACATTTTCACAAATGCTTCTTCTTCTTCAAAAAAAGCAAATTAGTAGGAAAATTAAGAAGTTTTTTTTTTTTTTTTTAAGGAGAGAACAGAAAAAAATGCTCACATACTGTTTGCCTTCCACTCTCATTCAAGTTCACCCACGTATGGGCTGAGTGCCCAGGATTTTTCTCTTGCCAAGATGATCTTGAGGAGTCAGAGAATAAAGTGGAGCAGATGTGAGCGGGGCACTTGGGCAGCGTCCTCCCTTCTCCTCGTAAAATACGGCGCCATTGTTGTGCTGGCACTGCTCTTCCTTTGTCTTATGGCGCTGCTAAGTACTGGATAATGTAATTTCACACCATCTGCCCCCAGGCTTCATTAAAGATACATGAATGGGCTATCTTATGAGGAACAGGTGCTATTGTTTGTCCCTCAAGACCCCGCACTAAGGATCTGACTCGGAATACTTGAAGAGGAGCATCTGTAGTGATCAGTCAGACAGACTTGGCCGCGGCCCCCGTCTCTGCCAGCACGCGCTCTAACAGAGGTTTCAGAGGGGGAAACTCAGCCGTCTTGCAACATGTATCATCAATTCACGTGTCTGTAGCAGGCCAGCGCGCAATCTGTTTCCCTCACAAGGAGTTGCTGGGATTTGATAAATAGCACTGACTCGCAGTTGTGTAGCAAGTTGGTGTTTTCTCCTACTGCATTGTAGTTGCATAATTTGGCAGCTTTATGCCAAATTTGGATAACTTGACTTTTCAGCTTTTCAAATCAGGGATTTTATTAAAGCGGACCTAGACAGGAAGTTCCAAATAACGCTGTTTTTTAGTGTGTATCTGCGTCATTACGTTGTTTAAGAAGCCCTGAAGGTTCTAAACAAACAGTTCAGCCACTGCTGAGAACGCTGTGTTTTATTGTAATCTCGGGCTCAGTGAGATCTCTGAAAAAACCCGGTTCCGGTTACGTAAACAGCGGTTCTCCTGAACAGCAGATCGTCCTGCTCCGGGCACTAGTCCGGGCACATCCGGTTGCGTACATTGAACCGCAGAAGAAGAATATAACGTCTGTTGTGGAGGTGTTTCACAAGCGACAGTGTCTTCTGACTCTGGGTCTGACTCCGGGTCAAAGTCATAAAAGGGACTGCGGCGGGGAGTCGTGAAGAAGCTATTTTTTAAACATTGTTAAAACAATGTATTGATAATGTGTAGCAGTGCATCCACCGTTCCAGAGGGGGGAGCTGTGCTTCTGAGAGCGGGTGTGCTGAATACACTGGCCAATCACAAGACTCTGTCTTTTGGTGGTGAGAGAGTTGAGTCTCAAATCTCACGGCTGGGAAACAGCGTCAGAAAAGAGGATTTCTATCGGCTCGTTTACAGCAACTAGGAGGTTTTTGACCATAAAAACAAGTTAATGTATGTAAGTAGACCTCCATAACTAACATATATGTGCAACAGGACCACTCTAGGTCCGCTTTAAATGTCCTTCATTATAAAGGCATTTAAAAGCTTCTCATGATTTTTTTTAATACATATATATCAGAATTATATAGTTATATAGTAGTATTATGATTTGGTCCTGAGTGAAAGTTGAAGAAAAGCTGCCTTTTTTTTCTCTCCTATCACTGACAACAAACACACACTTTTTAAAACTGACGCACTAGTTCTTTGAAGTGTAGCCACGAAGTGTAACTATTATGTCACGTGAAAGATGCCATAGAAACACCGCGTAACACATTTCCTACCAGTGAGTAAGCGCCGAGTGCAAATGGAGACGTACGGCACATTACGGCTCTCACTTGGACCCCTGTCAACACCCGTGTTCCTCGGTGTCAGTGTTATAGCCTGTGCAAAAACACGGAGGAGGCCTGCTGGAGGCCCCCTGCTGGCTTTTCTCTCTAAAACCTACACTTCCAACACACTGAGCCACTCCAGATTTTCCTACTCTGTACCAAAGCTGGAAGTCGGAATCAGAAACTGTTTTTGAAACACAGCCA
The DNA here is from genome assembly GCF_963457635.1 of Microchirus variegatus. Taxonomy (NCBI): domain Eukaryota; kingdom Metazoa; phylum Chordata; class Actinopteri; order Pleuronectiformes; family Soleidae; genus Microchirus; species Microchirus variegatus. The sequence goes on along the minus strand of NC_139807.1, from coordinate 28,164,366 downwards.
AGATGCGGAAAACAAACACTCGAAAATACAAATATTAACTATTTATATATACATATAACTATATAGAGTTATATATATATCCATATTTGAATATGGCTGTACTCTACGCGAAGCAAAAAAGAGGTTTTTATACAGCCCATGTTAACTAAATTAAAAGACGTCTACCTCAGTCTCACCTCGTTTCCAGCTCCAAAGCATCTGTGAGATCCTGGGTATAATATCCTGATTATCTTTCTACTTGACACCTTTTAAGACACCTCTCAAACAGATGCTTATCTTGGATATAATTTGCGTTCATTTGTCTCGAGAAAGAGATGTGAAAAAAAAAAAAAAAAAAAGGTACGACCACTTTAAAATAGACAGAAAACAATGTGAAGCTACAAGCACAAGTAGCCAAAACATTTTCCTAGAGCTTTTGTGGTGATAATGTTCCAAAATCATTTAGATTATAACAGATGCCTTTTTTTCACGAGGATGAGATCACAATCATCAGTAATTAGTGACGTCTCATTTTAATAAAAAATCGCTTCCACACTTTAGTAGCTGTCAGATCGGCAGCTCTCGCTAACTTCCTTTTTTTTCCCACATTTTTCTTTTTAGGAGGGGGAACTGTAATTTCACTCGGGGTGCGCAGTCGACTCCAGCTGTTGCTGTAAGAACTGATCGTTTACACTGTATTCTCTCCACTGAGCCGCACATCAAACCAAAATGCCTTGCTTAAACAAAGAAATCACCTATTTGTGATCTGTTTAAAGCATTGGTTCTCAAAGTGCGGCCCGGGGGCCAATGGCGGCCCGCAGAGACATTTCTGGCGGCCCGCAATGAATTACAGTTGATAGTTTTAATCCAGGAGCGACTAAGCTTGTTAAATGTTTATTGGACCTTACTGGATACAGACCAATAAGTGTAAACAACAATTCTGGGTATTGACCTGGTTTCTATATGGTGAATTTTAGTGTATTATTGGGTTATAAGCTGGTAATAAGCAGGTAGCTACAGCCCCCAATTACTAGCTATTTACCCAGTAAATTGTTCTTACCTTCTAGTAACACATTTCTGTTACCATATATTTAATACTCAAAATACTGGGTAATTACCCAGTAAATTACATTATATTAACACTTATATTACTTAACGCTTAACTGTAGAACTGCAATCTGGTCATTAAAATGATTACAAATGGGATTTCTTTCTGTTTTCCTCTTTGTTTATTGTTTCTTTGGCGGCCCTCAGTCCAATGTTGGGTTCCTAAATTGGCCCTCAGGTATCAAAACTTTGAGAACCCCTGGTTTAAAGGGGAAAAGTGATCTGGAGGAAGCCGGCAATTCTGGCTCCATCCCAACAGCAGCACACACACACACACAGTAAAACTGACACTAGACAGCAGGATATGTTTAACACCCGCCACTGTGTACACAGCCCGCTGGGTGTACACTGTACGAGAGCCTAACCAGCAGGAAAATCACTCAGTGGAAGCACTTCTACTCTGCTGAATCCTCTGTGTATAGCCTCAGGATCCCCCCCCCCCCCCCCCCCCCCCACAAACACATCCACACCCACCCCCAATGAAACAATCAGCACTTCGTCAAACAAATATTACTCCTTTTACTGCAGGTCATTTAATCGCCAGTTACGCTGTTCTGCAAGACGCGCGGCAGACGCCGCACATTGATCCAAAACAGAGGTGTGGTGGGTGCTGGCTGTTTGAATGTGTCTGTAGCTAATGGTAATCAGACAAAATAGATCAATAGATTTTCACTCGACTTTGATGCTGCAGACTCCCCTGCCCTTCTTTGAATCAAGGTTCTTCATATCACCACTCGCTAGACTGCAGCCACTGCTCGTCAGGAAGGGGAGGTTCAAAAATGAAGCGGAGAGGTCACTGACAAAGGATTCCTTTTTTCTCCTCACTTCCTGCGTCTAAATTTCTTGTAAAACACACTTTTTTCAAGATTCAAGAGTCAAGATTTTTACTTGTCACATGTGGATGTACAAGTACACCCCAGTGAAATGACATTGCAAAACAAGCACCTCTGTTCAACTGTGAAGCACTAATAAAAATTAAATGAAATAAAATAAAATACAACGAAACGAAATAAAATAAAATAAAATAAAATAAAATATAATATAATATAATATAATATAATATAATATAATATAATATAATATAATATAATATAATAAAATAAAATAGTATAAAATAAAATAAAATAAATTCAAATAAATTCAAATAAAATACAATTAAAATAAAATAACATTTAAATTTAAATTTAAAACAATTCTGCTTCCCTGGAAAACCTGCAAATCGAGCAGCAGGCTGAATAAAGTCACACTATATTTCGTCTGTGAATTGTTGTGTCACAGAGGTGGACGTCAGTGCACGTCACACTGAGCCTCGCCGTCAGGCTACGCACATGGGAATAAGCAAGAGATGACTTCTTGTCCACGAATTCCTTACACAGTAAAACAAGCCGCCCTTGGAAAACAGCTCCATTCCAATATGTCTATATTAAGACGAGAGCTTGAAAGCAGGATATAGTCCAACCCCCCTGACACATCTAACACCACCCCAGCCTGAAACACTCCTCTACAACCTCCCACCAACTTCACTGGCACTCAAACGCTAAAAGTGCACGTTACTATACTACAAAGTCAGTGTAGTTTAAATAATAGGTTTCTTAAAGGAGTGAGAACAGTCTGACTGAGTTTTGAAATAGTAGATAGTTTAATTCTGTATTCTTTACATTTACGTAAAAGCACTCAAATATTAAATCTAAGAAAATTGAATTCGGACGAAAATTTCCACGCACATCAGAACTGGCGAAAAACTTTATTAAATAATGGACTTGTGACAAACCTATGCAAAATGGCTCAGTAGCGCCCCCACAGGTCAGGTCCCTATTGAGCTGGAAAAAGTGTAGTTGCGCCAAAGTACTTGAAAATCGGTGGGTATATTGCCCGGCCCGAGACGAACAAAAAGTCCTCTTGACACCATGACCTCAAATCAACAGGAAGTCTGCCATCTTGGATTTGCCGCATTTCTTGTCGTTTTGCAAGTTTCATAAATTAGCTTTTTTTTTTTTTTTTTTTTTTTTCTGTTTTTCTGACTAATACTTTTTTCCCCCCAGTTTTTCTGTCTGTGTACAAACCTGGTGTTGAAACTAAAAGAAACCTCTGTACTTGCCAACAAGGGTTTCTCTACCAAGTACTAAGTAATGTTTTGATAGGGGGTAAAATACTTATTTCACTCATTGAATTGCAAAATAATTAAAATCTTAGTTTTATGTGATTTTCTGGATTTTATTTTTTCATATTCTGTCTCTCCCTGTTAAAATAAACTTACCATCAAAATTATAGACCGCTCATTTCGTTATATGGAAGAATGTAACTGTTCAGGTTTGAACAACTATGTTGAACCTCAGCACTCAAGTGCTCTGACCTCCCTCTTTTTGCGGTATTTTTGTCTGAGGGGGGGAAAAAAAACAGTAGACCACCCCTCGTTTCTTGTCCACAAACCATTTCCCTCTCTGTCTCGTCCTATCGTCCAATCAAAGAGCGAGACTGTGTCTCTGTGCCGTTACTTCCCAGCTGCTGGGGCCACCGAAAAACAACAGAGGCCATTATGTTGTCGTTGAGCAGAGAAGAACGGGCTTGTGAGGAGGGGGCAGCAGGTTTATTACGGACACACAAGTGTGTTGTTGAGACTTTAAACTCACTCAAATGACAGAAAAAACTACAGCAAGATCAAAGAAGAAAATTAAAAATAGGGTGTTTTCGGAAAAGGGAACACAAATATTCCCAATTCTCATTGCGACATTGCACAAAGTGGCCCATTCATTGTGTTCTGTTGAGGAATGCTTGGACTCCACTCATCCCCCACCCCCCAAAAAACCAAAAAACCTTCTTTTTTTTTACATTGGCCATGAGCTGTGAAAACACGCGCCCCCTTTCTCCTCAATGGCTGCCCCAGTGCACAGTGGAGCCCATTAATGCAGCTCCCCCTGTGAGCTGTGAGCTGCGCCCGCCACGGAGGAACGGTGGCCGCGCAAAGCCAACACAAAGACACACACACAACAGTTTGCACAACATTAGCAGAGAAAACACACACACAGAGGGAGAGGAAATTCCAAAAAATCAAAATCAGCATTACTGGACGATGTGTTCTCTCCCCTCAACTGATATTTAGGCGTTGGGTTACAACGGGAGTTCAGTTCACGTGCCGTCACTTTGCTTGTGGCGCTCGAAACAGGTGCTAAAACGCCAAAAAATACTTCATTTTATTATGTGTATAGTTCAGGATTATCATAATTAATCTCTCTTATGAATGTGATTTTTGACGTCGTTCCCATTGCCAGTGGTCGGTCTGTTGTTCTGTGGTGATTCTTTTCACCCTTACATCACCTGTGCATGAAATGTAACTGCAGTAGAGCTGATCGATCGATTCACTAAGGGTGAATTCCAATTCCTTGCTTAACCCTCAATCTCAAAAATGTGTGCTCCCTCTAGTGCAAGTGCTGTCCCGATTCTCAGAAAAATTAAGTTGTGGGGCAAGTTTAAGGGCTGTATCGCCCTCAATATTGAGATTTTCAGAGACCACCCTAGGGAGCAAGGGCTACCCAGAATGCATTGCATGTTTTCACATAAGAAAGATGGCGTCGAACGCAGCGAAGCGAGTGCGCTACGTCTTTGATATAAAAATGATGAAAACCATTGTATTATCTTAGTTTAGGCCCATATTATGGATTACTGACGTCATTGTTGCGTAACATTTATTTTTATTTTACGATCTTTTGTCAATAGCCGGCTGGTGCGGACAAGCGATTGTTTGAGTATCATCTTATAACTAACTGACAACCTAATAACTTGACTGACAAACGGATCGTAATAAATAATCCTGACATAAATGTGTTCTTCTTCTTCTTCTTTTTTGGAGTTGACAGACTGGAAGCAGCTTTCGCGTTATTCTGCCCCCTACAGTCTGAAGACGTATCTGCATTTAAGGGGGTGTCCCATTTCTAGGTGACAAAATAACCCTCAACACTTGGTTTTGAGGGCCAGTTAAGATTAAGGGTTAAGATTGAGGGTTAAGAGAGGAATTGGAATTGGCCCCTAAATTAATCATCAACTATTTTGATAATCGGTTTGAAGCTTTTTTTTCATTATTAAAACAAGATTTCTCATTGTTTTAGCTTCTCAAATGTGAATATTTTCAAAGTCAGAAGAAGAACGGCCAGCATTTTACGACAATCACTGCCAAAAATAAGTTAGACAAATTACCGTGTTCAGTTCACCCAGGTTTTTACCGATCACAGCCTATGATGAGTCATTTTAGCCTGAGACTGAGTGCTGATTAATCACACCAGGGAAAAACCTGGATTAAACAGGTTTTTTTTATACAGTGGGAATGAAAGCACTGGTGTTGGTTTTCCCCTCGTCTCTTGTGACGATTGATAGCGAGCTTGAAAGTTTGTGTCGTAAAATTAACACGTCCCACGGCTGCTTAACAAAACCCTCAGGTGACTCGTTTTAAGTAGACCCTCAGGTGTGATTTCACGCGTCGCAGCCGCTTACGTGGCACCTCTCGTACGGAGCCTCTTAATTATTGCTGCTTAAACAGCAGAGGTGTCGGGAAAAACACAAAGGCCAATTGCACAAAGACGGGGCCTTCGTTGTGTAATTTGAATCAATAATTGATCCGTGTTTGTCTCCGTTCATTGGCACAAACAAGCACGTTCACTTAGTGATAAGCGATCACAGTTATCACAATACAGTTCAGCGGCCCCACTGCAACTTAATGTAAATAAATAAAGCAAACGCAGGCTTTCATTCCATCCAGAGGAGAAAGCCTAATGAGAGAAACCCACAGACCTTAGGTCGTTCAAACAGCGTCTACTGTTTAAAGCCAGAATTAGTTTTAATAGACAAATGGCATCACATGCCAACTGTGCAGCCACTCCGCTTCATTAGCAGACCATCACTGCCGCCGCTGAGCCGAGGGTTATTACACCTTTTTGCGCATCATTAAGTTTTAACAGGGCCGCGATTGCTTTATTGTTTAAACTGCACCGCGACTTTGTTTAACGTCAGCATTTCCTCATGCTTCCTGACAAGAAGTCACATTTCATAACTAATTAAATTGATCCCTCCCTCCGTCCGTCCCTCCCTCCCTCCCCGGGAATTATTTGTATCAGAGTGTCAATATATTAAATCACAGGGGCTAATGAGTCGGGTCACTGCTTTCTTTTATCTCCGGTCTTGCATGTGCACATCTTCATCAGCTAACAGTCTCCTTAAATGGAGGATGAGCATGCTGGACTGAGCCTCGCTGGGCCAGAGCCAAGCCCGTCTGTCTGGGCTGTTAATGCCCCCACATAATCTTAGTATAGCAGGGTAACACTGTGCTCGACAACACATGAGAAAGTACTCGACACAGAAACACACACACACACACTCACACTCATACATATATTATCATTTCCCTGCTCTATTATTCTCTTATTATAGTGCTAACAGTTCCAATGTAGCTGTGCTAATTGGGGACTTGATCGTTGTCTTCGACGTTGTCTATTTTTGTGTGTGTGTGTGTGTTTTTTTTTTCTCCTTTGTCGGCGCATTATTAGGAGTCTCACACTGCGAAGATCATTTGTGCCGCGGAGACGACGACAAAAGCATCTGAGAATACACAAATTAGCGCTATTATCTTCGTGCAATTACCATATAGATACAATATTTAGCTTTGTGTTTATTCACCAGTCACCATGATTTAGAAAAAAAAATAAAAAATGTACCAATGTGTGGTTTATTATTAAATGATCGCTCTTTGACTGCAACACATGCATATTATATTGTTTTTATGATAAAAAAACAACAAGCTTATCTTTTTATCATACAAAATCTGGATCAAACGTCAGTTTGTGTCATGGATCGCCTTTGATGACTATTTATGGAGTATATTAGGCAAAAAGCACATAAAGCGAACACACACATTAGAGCGAGTGCGGCTCGTGAGCATCGAGAAAAAACAGCTTAACGGATGCAAACCGGTTATTAGAGGAGAAACTGCTCCTCAGTGACAAAAGGTCATGCGCTGGATTGATGATCGATGTTGCATTAGGCCTTTAACTCCAGGTACGCTAACCATTCAGCAGAATTTCACAATGAGAACGTATATGTCCTTGAGTCGTAAGTAAGTAAAGCCGTGACGTATAACTGCAGGTGCAGATAGACATTAAAAAAAAAAGCATGCCAATAGTCTCACATTTATCTTGATGATGAGACATTTGCACACACAAAAAAAATCAAATTTGTCAACTTTATGCTAACTATTGGTGCAGCAGTGATCATAGCAGCCATTAAAAGACATAGGGACAATATTGAGATTTTCTGAGACCACCCTTGGGAGCAAGGGCTACCCAGAATGCATTACAAGGGCTATCCAGAATGCATTGCGTGTTTTCACATAACAAAGATGGCGCCGAAAGCATCGAAACGAGTACGCTACGAATGAAGTATTTTCTTTGTTAATAGAGATATAAAAATGATTAAAACCATTGTATTATCTTAGTTTAGGCCCATATTTTGGATTACTGACGTCATTGTTGCATAACATTTATTTTTTATTTTACGATCTTTTGTCAATAGCCGGCCGGTGTGGACAAGCGATGGTTTGCTATGGTTTACTTTTCAATAAGCCGTGGTGTGTGGTAACTGTCAGCTGAATATGTCCGTGGTTGTGGTATTTGTATGAGTATCATCTTATAACTAACTGACAACCTAATAACTTGACTGACAAACGGATCGTAATAAATAATCCTGACGTAAATGTGTTCTTCTTCTTCTTCTTCTTTTTTGGAGTTGACAGACACTGGACGCAGCTTTCGCGTTATTCTGCCCCCTACAGTCTGAAGACGTATCTGCATATAAGGGGTGTCCCATTTCTAAGTGACAAAATAACCCTCAACACTTGGTTTTGAGGGCCAGTTAAGATTAAGGGTTAAGATATGAATTGGAATCTGCCCTTAAACTGAGACTTTTTGAAAGTAAATAACTGCTAAGTTTGTCCAAAAGTATGAAAAATATTCATATTCAAATACGTAGTAAGTTCAGAAACCTGAAGCTACAGTGAAGTGCAACCCTGTGGATTGTTTGCTTAATGCAGTGAAATATAATTGGACGTGGAACAACAATATATTGGCCTTCTATTTTAACACGCTCTATCCGCGTCCAATGACAAACTACAATGTCATGATATTGTGATATTTTTCCTGATAATATTTAAATCAAATGATTTGGATTGAAAGTGACCCTCCGTTTCATCTCGGGCAGCTCGGCTTCCTCCAATCTGTTTGTGGAGATAAAGTTCACCCTGACCTTTCAGCCAATATTCATTCTCTTGATGTGTGTATCAACGCGTCGCTGTTGCCATGTGCCTGTGAACTGTACACCGACCGTCACCTCTGTGCATCCGCGTCCCTGAGTCAAAATGCGTGCGTGCCTTTTTCCTTGAGGATTGGATGTGAGGTGAGGGACGGGGGCTCTTTCAATTTATTTTCATAGAGCGTCGAGCCTCGTGAAGATTTTTTTTTTTTTATTATTATTATTTTTATTCTATAATCAGAAAGTCTTTCATGCACTGCGCGACTCAAATGTTGCTCACTTCTTAGAAACATGCACTCTCTGAGAAAATGTCACAAAGTCGACACGATGATCGACGTGATGCTGTTTTGCTGCTCATCCGCAGCGACTGCTTGTCCATTAGCGGCCACACAAAAGTGGATCTGTTTGTACAAGTGAAAAAGCCCCCCCCCCCCCCAAAAAAAGAGGAGATTCAAATAATGATCTGTGTGTGTGTGTGTGATGCTAAACTGAAATCGAAAAGAAGAAACGAGGTGCTCGTTATTTCTTATTCAATCTTGCGCTGCTCGCACACAGACTCACAGAGAAAGAGAGAGATAAGTAACATATGCTACAGACCAGAGCTCTGCTAATAAATATTGTCATATGTGTCAAATTTTCAGCTAAATCAGTTTACGAGTGAATCTAATCCTGGGATTGAATTAGTGCCAATGTGATTTCAGCGAACGAGGGGGGGAAGGAACACAAACATAACACACAAACACACACACACACAAAGCCTTGAGCTTTAACTTTTGATAAGCCTCTAACACTGCAAATCAAAACATCTGCTATCTTAAAACAAGTGACATTGTAATCCCTGAAGGACAAAGACCAAATCTCACTCCTTCTCTTTGTAGGAATGATGAGGAAAGGATAAAAAAGAGAAAGATGGCTATTCAAAAAAAACTTGATTAAACTGCTTCGAACCTCATTCTCTAAACCTCTATAACAGGGGTCTGCAACCTGCGGCTCTAGAGCCACATGTGGCTCTTCGGCCACTCTGCAGTGGCTCCTTGTAGCTTTAGAGATCGAGGCGACAAATAAAAGTGTTTTAATACCGTTTTCTTGAGCATGAACAAAGTACAAATCCAAATATTTGCTTCATCTATTTCAAAGTGGGCTCATTTTAATTTTATTAAATTTGCCACAAACAATGAAACAATGGAAGAACCAGGTCTACGGGGTCTAGAGGTTGGGTATAAAGTGAACATGTTGTAGTTCTTAAATATCATAAATGAAAGAGACTATTTACTATTGTATATAGTTTGTCCGTAAAAAAACCTTTATACATGTTATTATCTTCATCTAGTGTGTTTTTTTGCGGCTCCAAATGACTTTTATTTTGGCGGAGAGATGACAAAAATGGCTCTTTTCATCCTAAAGGTTGCAGTTGCAGACCCCTGCTCTATAACTACAAACTGGTGATGGATTCTCCCCCCCCCCCCCCCCCCCTTTAAAAGCGCACATAGAACTGGCCAACAACAGTCTCCAGTTGCAATCCCTGTGGTTTTATTGTTAGGACAGTTTACAATGTCCACTGATGTGATCTGTTACATCATCAATACAAGGCCCTTTAAAAAGAAGAGGCTTTTCTCTCTCCGTTTTTCCTCCCCGAGGCCAAAACAGGAGGACTTTGATGGCCAGTGGGGTCTCTTCAATAAAGTTTAGTGCTCTCCATGCTAATAGCGGAGTAACTCAATCTCCCAACACCGCTCACCACTTTGCTAAATGTCTGCGGCATACAGGCTCGGAAGCTTGTTTACAAAACTAATTAAGTCAAAGCTGTTGTGTATTAAGATGGCTGGGGCATTTTTTTAAGAGGAAGCAGTAATGAAAACAGAATGGGGTTAAAAAAAAGTATCTGCTCTGCTTCTCCAGCAGCAGTAGCCATCACTGTTTTGTGTTTACTTTGAGTGTAGTTAAGTTTGAAAAAAAGGAAGATTGACACACACACACACACACACAGATGTCTGAACCGGAGACCTTTTGTTTAATTGTGGATGTTGCGTTTCATTTTTTTTTTTTTTGATCAGTGAAGATCTGTGAGCTCACTTGACCAAGGGAGAAGCTCGGTGAGCTGGGCTCTGCAAGAAAGGACATCGCTTGTATCTCGGCTCAAGTGTTTGAAATGGATATTTAGAAGCATGTTCCTGCACACACTCGAGCCGCCGTTCCTCTCTTTAAAAACTATGCATCAAGGGGAATTTTCAGGTATCATTTGCCTTTAACTCTGTGATGAAAGCAAGGGCCACTAAAAGTGAGATGCATTAGGGCTGCGCCCTCATGCTCAATGAGCATAAGTAAAGGACCCTCCATGCTGGGAGTAATACTAGCCCCTTGGTAATGTGTAAGGTACTTCATATTTGAGTGTTTTCTAGACAGAGTGTCAGGCTTCTCTTTAGTGAAGAGTAATAATGAATATATTTTTTCCTATGGACCACACAGCTGAAGTGAAAGGTCCAGACTGTTGGCTTCTCAAGAGCGTGTTGACTCTATGGCCTTTCTCTTGCAAAGAGCTCTCAAAAGTGGCAAATTCTAGTTACTGCAAGCAGCAGAAGTTTGTTTTGTCTGCGCATCATAGCGGAGAACGGGTGTGGCGCTTCGGCGTGGAAGAAAAGTATCTCCAGCGACGGGAGCAGCTAAGAGGTGATGGAAGAACAATTTGTTGCAAGTGAGTGTTTGGAAGACTGGAAACTGAAAGGAGAGGATAGGGAGAGTGTCTGTTGGAGGAACAAGCAGAGGAAGAGGAGGTAACTGGAGAGGGACGTGCCTGACACCAAGAGTACATCCAGAAGGATAACGTTAGCCTCGCACACAGGCTGCCAGGCTCGCAGCCTTGAACATGGACAGTTACTGGACCAACCCTGGATCACACCGTACTATCACTATCTGACCATGTCCAGCAACGTGCAGCGTGGGTGGTCTCCCCACTACACAACCTTTGTACTATACACAAGCACACCCAGGCAGACACACAGGAATGAGCAGAGGTTGTCCGACCGACATGGTTGTTTCTTACAAACAGTGCAACCAGTTGCCAATAATAAAGGGGGCTGATTAGTTTTTCTTGGACGGATATATACTCCCCCCCATCTGACAAAATAAACCGTAAATAACACCCAAGAATGCCTATAACTTAATGTAACATGTATTAAACAGCATTTTGTCTAGTGCACATATGTCAAACCCAAGGCCCGGGGGGTCATTTTATGTGGCCCGCGAGTGATTCGTTGGTCTTAAAAATCTGGTTATCTGCTTAAAATAGGTCTATGCTGCTTAAAGGCGTGCGTTGACCATAAACTACATTTCCCACAATGCACGGCGATTGCGTTACCCGCAAATTGACGGCATCGCATCGAGTTTAATTAACTTTTTTTTTTCTTTTTTTTTTCCTAAGAAAACTACGGAGCCCCCAAAGTGAGAAAAAAAAAATCAATCTCGAGTTTCAAAGTCGAGATTGTGAATTTTTTATTTTTTTTCCGTCATTTTTTTTTCCTCATGTCACTTCGGGGGCTCCGTAGAAAACAGATCAGAAGGAGAAGCTGACAGAAATTAGCGGTGAATTCTTAATTTTATTGATCTGTGCCATTAAATCCAGGCATTTGCTGTTGGCTCACGGTGACAGGAGTGGTGGCACTAATTACACTTGAAGAGGGACAAATGTTCATATAATCAAGTGTGGAGAATAGTCAGAGGTGTAAGATGTGAGTGAGAGTGAGAGTGAGAGTGTTTAGGAAGTTGCCAACAGGAACACACTGACTGACCTGAATCTGCTGCTGGAGGAGGTTGATTTTGTGTTGCTGCTGCAGGAGCTGCTGCTGTTGTCTTGCAATCTGGTGGAAAAAGATGAAGGCGATATCATCATTTAATACAGTGCTTGTGTTAGAGGGTGATTGATGTGAGTGTTTCTATGAGCAATTACAGACATTCTAGAACGTTTACAAATTAATGCATCTAATGGACAATAATGGTGCAGGTTTTGTTGATGTCTGGGCAAGTTCTATATCATTTTTGTGGGGTTTTTTTTATGTCCTTTAACAACACTTCTGTGTCTGTCTGCAGTCTGCATTTTGTCTCTGCACATATATATTTAGAGCTTTATAAATACAAATTGACACAAATTTTAATAAAAAATTGAATAATAAAACATATAACACAAAAAAACTATCATTTTATATATAAATTATATTACATATATATATAAATAATCGTATATATAAATAATAAATATAAATAAAATATACCAATTCAAAATGTTGACTTAATAACTACTAATGAATGTATACAATTTCACTGCACTTTAGCTGCTTTTCTCAAGTTTCTGACGACAAAAATGATTGACCTTTCACATAAAAAATATCACCAATCGTCGAGAATAAAGGATAAACATTTAGAAACGACAGGACGTCTGACATAGACGACTTTTCCGCTCTCCTAAACAAACGCGAACGACCTGCCCGGCGTCAGAAAGACAGAGAACAGCCTAATTGTTTCACTAAATGAATAAAACGAGGGGGACAAAGGAGAGTGATGAGCAGCCGCACAATAAACTCTCCCTCTCTCTATCTCTTTCTCTCTCTCTCTCCATGCCCACTTCATTGAGCGTGACAACCTAGCTTTAAGTGTCATTTAATTTTCATTTTAAAATATAATTACAAAGTGTTCACTGTAAGATATCGGTCGTCTGCAAATGTGTCAGGATTAATTTGTGCTGGCTTCCTCACAAGTGTCAACAGTTAATTACTGTGTTGTAGCTTGATGGCTTGATGACATTCTCGCTCCCAGCAGGCTCTCTCGCTCTCCCCCCCCCCCATCTCTACCTCTCTCTCTCCCTCCCTTCATTTCATTAATATTCATCCATTTCGAAATAAGATCAAAAAAAATAAAACATCTGATATCTCCACTCGTTTATCCCACAGTGTCCACAAAGCTCGCAGAGTTCAGTGTCGTTTGCAGATGAACATCATTGATTGGAGAAGAAGAAGAAGAAGAAAAAAAAAAATCAATAGTGTTAATGTATTATTAGTGTACTATGACCAAATGCATCACTCTAAGGTATGGTCTGCTTCTTCAGGTCTGAGGGAAAACTCTGAGTGAACTCTTCGCTGATAATTGACTCATAGCCATTAGAGTGGCTGCTGATAATAAAAGTGTCGCCTGTGTGGATAGTTTGTGTCCTTATTTCTTCCCAGACATTAACACACTTCATGGCCTCTGCTAATTTGCTGATTTGTACAATATGGCTCATTGGCCTGATTTGCGATGCAAATCCAATGCCAAGCTTGTCCTAATAGGAGCTGAGTTATAAGATATGGAGGACTTCCGTGTTCAACACGACGTTTAATTCGCACATTCCGTCACATTTGTTAGTACAAGTCATAATAACGTTTTTTTTTTTTTCCCAGCCACCCGGCATAAATGCGGGCACGAGAGCGTGACCGAAAAAATATCTGAGGCAATGTGGAATATCGTCTCTTAAATCAAATATTATTCCACAGTTTTATACGGAGGAGTCGGGACATTTTATTGGCACGTTTCAAGCATGAAATTTGATATGAAATAGAGCTGACAGTTCGTAACAAATGCACATAAAGGGGGTTCATTAAAGGGGGAACAAAAAGAGAAATGTATAATGTGAAATGTGAGTTGTACATAGAAAGGAGGAGAAAGGTACCTGCTCCTGCTGCTGTCGAGCTAACTCCATTTGCTGCCTCTGTTTCTCCATCTGCGAGGCGGCGAGCTTCTTCTGCTCGTCATGGGCGGCCAGAAGCTGCTCTCTCAGGCTGATGAGCTGGGCGATCATCGTGGAGAGCTGGTGTTCCTTTTCTGCCAAGCTCTCTGGAGTTCCTTAAGAGAGGGAGAGAGGGGGAGATGTCAGTGGAAGTGGAATAAAGGAAACACAGATTTTGGAGCGTTTGGGTCATTAATATAGATACAGGTTATGAGTTTCTCTGCAAAGATAAGAGGGGGAAAAAAAAGTTTCACAACTGCTGTATTGTCAATTACTAAAGTAGCAGAATACAAGCCTGCAGTGGCTCCATTGTATACAGTGAAATACACTACAATACTAGTGGTGTCCCATTCTTAGGGGAAAATAAGGTAAAGCTCTCGATTTACCGGTCAATCTACGTTCCTACCCTCACCTATGGTCATGAACTTTGGGTTATGACCGAAAGAACAAGATCCCGGATGAAATGAGTTTTCTCCGCAGGGTGGCGGAGCGCTCCCTTAGAGATAGGGTGAGGAGCTCTGTCACCCGGGAGGAGCTCGGAGTAGAGCCGCTGCTCCTCCACATCGAGAGGAGCTGCCAGCTGAGGTGGCTCGGGCATCTGTATCGGATGCCCCCCTGGAAGCCTCCCTCGGGAAGGTGTTCCGGGCATGTCCCACCGGGAGGAGACCCAGAGGAAGACCCAGGACACGCTGGAGTGACTACGTCGCATGGCTGGCCTGGGAACGCCTTGGGGTCCCCCCCCCCCCTGGGGTCCCCCCCCCCCCCCCCCCCCAGAAGAGCTGGAGGAAGTGTCTGAGCGAGAGGGAGGTCTGGGCGTCCCTTAGTGGTAGAAGATGGACGGATGATGGACTTCCCTCATTGAGAGGACTTTACTGTGGAGGGAGCTCATAGCAAGTGCCCACAGTTGGTATAGTGGTTAGCACTCTCGCCTTTGCAGCAAGAAGGCCCGAGTTTCTGGGTTCAAACCCCGGTTGGAACAACTTCGAGCCCCAGTCGGACCAAGGGCCTTTCTGCAAGGAGTTTGCATGTTCTCCCCGTGTGTGCGTGGGTTTTCTCCGGGTTCTCCGGCTATGTATGAATGATAGTGGTGGTCGGAGGGGCCGTTGGGCTTCCGTCAGTCTGCTCCAGAGCAGTTGTGGCTACACATAGCTTACCAGTGAGAATGTGTTAATTAATAATGGCCAATTTGTAAAGCAAAGGAAAAAGAAAGAAAGCACTCTAGAAAAATTTAATGAATTGGGACTGGGCCCAAGCGATAGAACTTTGTGATGTCAAACCGTCTACCAGCGAGGAGAAGCTGAGGGTCAGAGTCATCAATAGAGATGACACAGTAACTGTTAAAATGGTATAATGCAGTATGTTGAACACTCGCAAGTGTTTTTTACTCACTTCAAAAAAAAATAATAGTTCCCCCTCCAGGGACAGTGAAGTACCTACTACTACTCAGTTTTGACTCTCAAGGCAGCTGACTGGTCCATTTAATGATCGGCCCCTGGATCTATTTTTGCCCTTCAAAGCCAGGGTTTTCAGACCATGTGCTGCACACAACACTCATTGTACTGCGCTATTGTGCTGTTCTCAATAAAGTACAAAGAAAACCACACAGGTGGCGTCCAACTGCAGGGAATTCACAAGAGAGTGTTGAGGTCACACAGAGCCTGGAGTTTGTCTGTTTTTTTACTGTCGCCAGTGTTCACAGCTTTTCAAAGGAGGAGAAGGGAAGAAATGGCTCCGGTACGTGGATAAAAATGCTGCAGGGAGCTGTCACACTGAGGTGGCAGCTTATGATAGACTGGCAGTCGTGAGTATGAGAGGAAGTGTTGGCTCTGCGTTTGTTTTCCGGGCCTTCAAACTGTGCACGTTAAGAATGGATTTCTTTGAACATTGAACATTTCTGTGGATGTAGTGTTATGGATTCACAGACTCAGGATTTGTTAAAAAACAGTTGTTAAACATGGAAGATGAGGGAGATTTTTCCATTTTTTTTCCCACATTATATGGGGATTAGGTGAATTGGATATAGCGGTAGATAATGGATGGATGGATATTCCTATTTTTTTAAACAATCAGAAATCTTGTTTCAATAACGAATAAAGCTTCAAACCGATGAATCTAATATCCAAATAGTTGACGATTAATTTGGTAATCGGTTAATATTCGATTGATCGTTTCAGCTCCAGTACAAACGCTGGCTTGTTTTTCCTGCTTTAGTGGAAGCAGTTTTCTGGTTTTGGTGAAGGGTCAGTGAGCAAAATAATCATTATATTTTCAAACACTTACGGAACGTACCAATAGATGCCATTAGTTTTGTACTCAATTGGCTCTTTGTGCGCTCCACAGAAAGAATAGACAAAGGGTCAGATGACCGCAGCCAGTTCACACACACACACGTGTGCATTTACCTCAAGCCGTGCACCTATTATTGATCAGAACACACATCTGTATACACTCACGTGTGCATTCACACACTTAAGGAGAGCGCAGGGAGGAAGAGAGAGCGTCAGCATGCAAGGTATTCAAGCTATGTGCGGTCTGTGTGCGGATACAGCTTGGTACAACCGGAGCATTTACACAAGTCCTAATTTACTTAGGATGGCCTCACAGCATATGGATGGTTTCCACAATGGTCGACTGATAGAGAGACAAAGAAATTCCAGTCTTCGTGCGTTTAAAAAAAACAAAAAACTCAATTCAGTTGTGGTCATAATGGCTCAGCTGTCCCAACCAAAGGAAAGGGCAGAGAATAGGGTGCCTTGTGATTTTCACCCTCGCCCTCCTTCTTCTTTTTTTTTGTGTGTGCTTGAATCTTTTATCTGTGTTATTCACTCGGGACTCTTCAAAGTAACAAGCCTCCTTCTTTTTTCCCCGGTACTGGACTTGGAACCCAAATTAGAGACTGCTTGATTAGAGCAAAGAGGAGGGAGCCAAAAGAGAGGGAGATGGGGGTATTGGACAGAACAAATCGCACCCCTACAAAGTGCCTTTTATCCAAAGGCCCCAAGGCTCAAATGGCCCCATCCCTCACCAAGCAACCATGGCTCCGCTTGTTTTCCTCTTATCATTTATTTAGTCACCCATCGATGTTTTCTGCCCTACTTTGTGACGTTTAAAAGAGGCAGGAATGTCAAAAGGTGAATGCTGAATGAGCTGAAAGTGAACAAGGACACTGTACTGTCTCACTCCTCCTGGTTTGTCAGTCTAGCATCTCTGAAGTTAACGCTTTGGCTTGAGGAGAGAGGAGGAGGAGGAGGAGGAGGAGAAGTGCCAGCACAGCGAGACCAGTCACCCCTGAGATCCTCTTCCTCTGCTGGGCCGGGAATTGTCCCACTGATCCTCAAACATCTAAAACAGAGGGGTGGGATGTCACATAACGTTAAGTCCGGGGGCCAAGTTTCTGCAGCGCCAAGGCAATCTCTGGTGTGTCTGTCTGCCGTCAGGAGTGCAATGTGAGGAGACATGTTAACAGTCAGAGCCCGGGACACACCACTGTTAAAAGCCATGCAATATGCAGGAAACGGCCTCTTTTGTCAGGCTGGTTAGACACAGCCCACGACGCTGCTGCTGCTGCTGCTGCTCTGCCCAATAAAACTTTCATCTGGATTTCCGATCCATAATTTAAACCAGAAAGAAAGAAAGCCTTTTTTTTTTTTTTACACTAACCAGTCAACAAAAAACACATGATTTTCTACTGAGAAAAGAATCAATTCTTCATGTTTTTAAAACGTTACGTTAGAAAAACGGTTCTTTTGTTGTCCAGGCAGAATTGAGCTCATCAGATCCTTGTGTGGAAGCTGTTTCCTCTTCACATTCATGTACCTTGACACATTCTCTAGCTCTATATTGAACTGCTGTGTAATCACCAAAAACCGAGAGGGCATCACTGAGCCCAGATGTTTGGTTCGTTGTTTTGGTCGTCTATGCTCGGCCAATTTGTACCTGCTTGATTATTGTATTTTTTTTTATCATTATTATTTTTGTCATTTATTTACCTCTGGTTCTTCCACTACTGTGTTGATAGCTGTGATTTATTGTGCCGACGACGACGTCTGTAAAAGGCAGCTCCTTCATGGACACGGCCGCCAAAGGTTAATACAATTGGTTCTGATTGTATCAATTTTTACAGATAAGCTATTCACAACAAGTGCAGTCGGGTGAATAAGAAGTCAATTCAGCCCCTGGAAACTGCACACAGCCACCAATGAATGGCTGCTTTTAGGTGCTTTTTTTTTTTTTTTTCCTTAGGAGGATAAATGGGAGAATTGCAGCTCTCTTCCATCGCAGCAGAGGCAAGAGAGTGAGGTTCAGACAAGCGTGCCAGTAAATTGCCCTGAATGGGTTCTGGAGGTTGACAGGGCCTATTAAGACAAACAGCTTTCCTCATCGAAGAGATAAAATAAATCAGGTGTTTAGTCAAATTAAAATAGTTTGAGTCGACGGGGCCCCTGGGAGCTCTCGCAGAAACTAAAGACAGATGTGGCCAGAGATGAGAGGAAGACACCCAGGAAGGAATTCAACTTCTCCTGTTGGCCCCAGGCCAGACTTCACTGTACCGTTATCTCCATCTCTGGATGCTTTTATCCCTCTCTCATATTCTCTCTCTCTCTCTCTGTTTTGAACCAGGTCAGCTTGTCACAAAGGGTTTGCAGTGGCAGGAGAGTGAGTTACTGTCGAGCCTCTCGCTGGCAATTATGTTTGCTGTGTAAGTCAATGGTAGGACACTTAGCATTGATTAGGCAGAGGCAGAGAGAGCGGGAGTCGTGCAGCTGCTGCTGCTGTTGCTGCTGCACACACACACACACAGTGTGGACATGTAAACAGAGGAGTCAACCTATTGGTCTGTCATTGCACTCCAAACAAGAGACAAACAAGCGCTCAGATTTGGTGAGATATCTGTGCCTCATTCCTGAGTGCAAGCATGCAAATTCTGATTTGGGAAAAAAAAAGAAAAAGAAAAACGTAACCTGCAGAGAAAGAAGAACTTTTTTATTCCCTGCTCATAAAATCGTTTGTCATTTGTTGTCTCACAACGTTGCCACAAAACCAACAAATGAACAGAATTGGAGAAAGAAATTCTTGATAAGAAGCGAATCAGGGTTTTCATTGTGGGTCACTTAGATTTCCAGATTCCAACCATTGTTGACAGATTTTGCAATTTGATTAGCAAAATAATGCTTTAAAGCAGAACTCGACCGAAAGTTCCTATTAACGCTGTTTTTTGGTGTGTATCTGCGTCATTACCTTGTTTAAGAAGCCCTGAAGGTTCTAAACAAACAGTTCAGCCACTGCTGAGAACGCTGTGTTTTATTGTAATCTCGGGCTCAGCGAGATCTCTGAAAAAACCCGGTCTGGTTACATAAACACTGGTTCTCCTGAACAGCAGATCCTCCTGCTCCGGGCACTAGTCCGGGCACATCCGGTTGCGTACATTGAACCGCAGAAGAAGAATAACGTCCGTTGTGGAGGTGTTTCACGAGCGACAGTGTCTTCTGACTCTGGGTCTGACTCCGGGTCAAAGTCATAAAAGGGACTGCGGCGGGGAGTCGTGAAGAAGCTATTTTTAAACACTGTTAAAACAATGTTTTGATAATGAGGAGCAGTGCAGCCACCGTTCCAGAGGGGGGAGCTGTGCTTCTGAGAGCGGGAGTGCGCAATATGTCACTTCCGGGTACTGGCCAATCACAAGACAGTTGGGAAGGCTCTACGCTGGCTGGCCAATCACAACGCACTCTGTCTTCTGGGTGTGAGAATTATGTCTGAAATATCACGGCTGGGGAATAGCGTCAGAAAATAGGATTTGTATCGGCTCGTTTACAGCAACTAGGAGGTTTTTGACCATAAAAACAAGTTAATGTATGTAAGTAGACCTCCATAACTAATATATATGTGCAACAGGACCACTCTATGTGACCTTTAAGCTTCTTAAATGTGAATATTATCGTTGTTTCTTTGCTCCACATAACAAAGAAATCATTAAAACTGACTCATGTTGGTTTGTGGACCAAACGAGACATTCGAGAACATCATCATTTCCAGGTTTGACAAACACGGATCAATGTTTTTTAACATTTTATGAAGCAAAAGATTAAGTGAGGAAAATAATCGTTTGTCTGGTTTGTCTACATTGGCAGAGACTATATCCAGTTAGTCAACAATGCTCTAAGCCCACATGTGTTTCCACAGTAATAATATACATGTCTCCGTGTCCTACAACTAAGACAATATGAGCAGCAGCTGTTTCACCTGGCTCGCTGCCTCTGCCATGATATAAAAGCTGTTAATCTTGCCAATAAAATCCCATTAACAAGCGTGAGTAATGACTGACGAGCATATCATCCACTGGCAGCGGTGACAGTCAGTCACTTCCTATACAGCACAGTTAGTAAAGGGGGGGGGGGGGTTTGGAGCTCATGAGCTTGTTGAAAAAAAAAAAGTCAGTTGTCAATTTTTTTTTTTTAAAGCCACTTCAACTTTTATGCGAGTTTAAAATCAGTTTGGTAATATAAGCTTCTTATGTTATATCTGTGTGCATTACAGTACGAGCACTGAGAGATGTAATTATAATAATTGTAACGGCACAGCAAATGATTTTCTCTTTGATAAATATGCCGTGATTGGCGTGTGGAGAGGTTATTAATAAAAGCACACTTCATCGGCGGCGGTGCCGTTCACGCCGCAGAAAACACGGACTGGGAGGCTAATATTTTGATGATAGAGGAAGCTTCACTCTCAGTATAATTATGCTCGCGTGAAAGCGCCAGCACTTCACTGTCTGTCCATGACACAGGACGACGCACTTCATCAAAGCCTGGATAGAGGCTCGACCTGAAAAGATTACTTCGCAAAAGCAAACGCCTGGTGACCCTGAAATTCACACTTTATTTCTGTTTTTTTTTTGTTTTTTTTCTTCAACAACTGAACATGTTATTCTTTGAATTTGTCGCACAATGCGACAAACCGCAAACCCCTTTACACGGCGGAGAGAATGCTTGCGTGTGTGCGTAGCAGCATCTAGTAAAGATCTTTGCATGAAAACAAAGTTCCCAGTCCTTTCTATTCATCTCTCATGGCCTTTATGATGATGAGTCTGACCCCCGGTGACCTTAAATTATAAAAAAAAAAAAACATAGCACACTTTTCAAGGTCTCGTGTGCACAAAGGCCGCAGAGCTTGTGAGACAGTGATCAAGGCAACAGCTTACTGTCTGCGGAAACCTTGGGAGTGAATTAGGAGTTAGATGTTATCTCATTCTTTTCACACAACATTTATTCATCGGGGCCTTATCTATACAGATGATGATTAAAGCAGCAGCGTACTTGTTTCTTTAGGCTGTGCAAAAGTGATCTTTCAAAAGACTTCAAGACCGTTTGTCTTTGATGGATAAATGTGCGTCAAACAATGCCCGCCGCGCTTTTGTGCCGCTTTAATCCAGCTCGCGGGGCCCGACTGACTGGAAAACGGGGAAGAAAAGACAGCTGAGACTCAGTGTAGGTGTTTCACAAAGACGAGCACAAGAACACCTGTTTTTACTTCTCCAGTTGTCAAGACATCCACACGCACACACACACTCACCCAGGGAGGTGTGTGTGTGTGTGTGTGTGACAAACAAAGCGTTCACTTTTGAGAAGGGAAGAAACGAGAGGACGAGCCGCTGCGAATCAATCGAGCTGTGATTCCTGTCAATGATAGAATGTTTGAACGCCAGCTCACCTGTGAGTATAAAGAATGGTAGAAGTTTTAATAGAGGAATTTTTTGTTTTGTTACTGTATGATGCATCATTTTAACCTTAAAGTTGAAATTGTTTGAATGTAATGAGAGAAAGTCGGTAGGTAGGTAGGTTTTGGTAAAATTGACTATATTAGCTTATGGCAGGGGTGTCCAAACTTGTTATAACGAGGGCCAAATTTGATAATGTAAAGATTTCTGGGGGCCAATAGTAGTCTTTAAGAGCCTTTTTCAACAGCCAAATTTACACACAAAGGCCATGTTTTATAATCATTTTATTGTCCTTTAATCTAATTATCATCTTAGATTTGGAGATGTAACCCAATGTAAATCACGCAGGAGTGGACAAATGAAACAATTCTGCATTTCTTTCACATCTGGAGTCAGATATCACAATAACATAATAAGGTAACAGGAAATGACATGTGATTGAGGCCGATTTGCTGCCGCAGTCCCTCCTGGGCCATAAATAATACAGGATAGAACTGAATCTGCGGGCCGTACAAAACCTGACCGAGGGCCATGATTGGCCCCCGGGCCGGACTTTGGACATGCCTGGCTTATGGGACCAAACGTCATAAAAAGTCATAAAGCGATAAAACCAGTGTGCGAAATACCCATTATTAATCGGGGGGGGGGGGGGGGGGAGGTCCCATCTCCCATCTCCCATCTCCCATCTCCCATTTGCACAATACTATGTCAACACCACAGGTGCCACGCTGCAGTATTGGCTATATTCCCTGTCAGATGTGGGCTTGTATGGGGCCTTTTCCACAGCGCCATTTGGAAAGCGATGATTGAATGCATTAAAAATGCAGAATTAGAAATAAAATAATTGACATTTTGTCTGGTTATAAAGGATAAGAAAGCATGCAAAGTGTATTATGTGTGTAGATCATATAAGTATATAAGTATAAGGGGGTCTCGAATGTTATTCAGGGGGGTCTAACTATCCCCACAGTGGATAAAACTCTAGTTGGTGTGTGTCTGAACAATATACAGTACATGTGTTCAACGGCGTGCTCATTAACAACAGCTTCACATTTTTTTCCCTGGAGAAGACGACGTTATTATACTTTATTTATTTCCATCAAAAAATACTTTTAAAGTCATTAATCCACTTTAAAAACAACAACAACACGTCAAACCCGGTGAATATAATTCTTAAGAGAAACAGAGCATTCTCTTCCTCACACACACGTATGCACACGCACGCACGCACGCGCACCCACAGCTTTAGCTCCAGTGCCACAAGCTAAATTCCTCAATTCATTAGAGGAGAAAAACACACAGACCAACACTCTCGTACATTCATCTGGTAAATGTGGCCTGAGGAATAATGATTTAGTGTGGCTCATATTTCACCTGAGTGCACAGGGCAAACAGTTGACTGAAGTGTTGTTGGAGAAAACGGAGGCTTTTTTTTTTTTTTTTTTTGTTGACACGGAGCAACTGGACAGACACTGTTTGTGTGCATGTTTGCGCAAATATAATATCCTAAATGTTCACAAACACTGCGCAATAGAAATAAAGCCACTGTGTGTTCACTGATATTGCGGGTGTGTATTTCCACTTGCATTATGGGAGAAGTTTAAGAATCGAATTTTACATTTTTAAAGTGGAATAATCAATGTTTGTGAAGCTATAACCTGTATTATGGCCAGCGTGAACAATATGGTTCTCTGTATTCACACAGTGGACTCTCTTTTTCTGTCAAAGCCGGCACAGGTAGAACCGAGCGGAGAAGCGAATCCGTGTCGGCTGCGGGCGCCGGGGGGGCCCCTGCCTCGCCACCCTGTGTTCGCGCGCTCATAAAGAGCTTGCACTTATCTGCCCGCCACAGCACTGTCTGTGTGCGCGTCACGTGGTCGCCGCTCACAAATCGATTGTAACAGTGGGAGAGTTATGTTTTTTTTTTCGCTTCAGGCGACCGTTTCGGGGGGCGCTCGGTGTAACGTTGAGCCCGTTTTTCTCTCGCTTTCGCTCTCTCTTATGTGTATTTATTATTTTTTCTTTAGCAAATTCCCATTCCAATGAATACAGCTTGTGTTCCAATTTAGCAACTACATATTTTTCCTTCACTTTGAGTAAATGGTACCCGGGCCCCGGACTGTTGCTCAGGAGGGAAAGTTAAACAGCTCTGTGTGAGTGTGAGCGGAACAGAGAGCGACTTTATCTACAGGAGGACGCCGTGTGCACACTACTAAAGTTTGTGTACATTTACCCACAACTAATGGGTGTATACATCTGCACACAGGCCGACACTGTGCTGTCACATACAGCATTTTATGTAACCAAAATGATGAACGTGAGAACGTTTTTTTTAGCTATAATACAGCTGAAATTATTATTGTCATTTTAACTCTGAGGAAATGAAATATACACTAATGCTCAATGTACGACTGAGATTTAGGATTTTTTTTCCAGTTTTATGTTTTAGAATTGAAGTTTTTTTCCACATCACATAATACAGTCTCTAATATACCAGAGAGAAGAATGATGACAGCATGAATTATGATGATTTATAAATCATTAAAATCCTCATACACTTGCTTATTGAAGACTTTTAGATTAGATTTGTAAGATGACAACATTTCCTTGTCAATAACCTCAAAACTTACATTTTACATACAACAAAATCACTTTTATGGTATTGATGTATCATGTTTCATGTTATTATGTATACGGTATATGATCGTTTATTATTTTTTTGCAAATTAAGCAACTAATACATTTGTTATAGACCTCAAACAATTAATCGATGAATTGGTTTGAAGCTTTTTTCATGACTAAAACAAGATTTCTAAATGTTTTAGCTTCTTAAATGTAAATATTTCCGTTGTTTCAATCATTCAAATTGAATTTTGGTTTGTGGACAAAACAAGACATTCGAGAACGTCGTCACTTCCACGTTTGATAAACACCGATTGACGTTTTTTTGACATTTTAATCGAGAAAATAATCGTTAGTTGCATCTCTACTATGTAATTCCAAAAAAGTCTCCACATCAAAAATCATTTTCCCTCTCTGTGCCTCTCTCTCTCTCTTCCTCCTGCACCTTGCCTCCTATTATCTGCTACTTTCTGCGGTTTGGATTCCTTCCAGCTGGCCTCCTTTTCTTGCTCTGTGGTTTTGTTCGCGGGGAGATTTTCATCTCGCTCCTCATCGTTGCTTGCAGATTGACAGCTAAGCTCAGGTATGAAAACAAACAGCTCCCGGATTTGACTGCTGAAAAGAAAATCCGCCGCTTAATGCCCCCTTCACAAACTCTCCCGACTCCGTCGATGCTTAAGCCCTGACAGCGATACAAGAAAAGAAGTGAAATCATTTAACTTTTATTTAACACCTCTCTACATATCTACTTTAAGCCTTTCACTGAGTTATTGTTTTTTTTTATTCTTTACCTCAGAAACAGGACGTTATGGAGACAAACACCCACATCACAACAAGCTATAATTATAACCGTGCCCTGTGTGTGTGTGTGAGAGCTCAACGCTCGGCTGCATTCGCAGACCTTGAAAAAGCAAATATCTGATGTTGTTGATACTATTGTTTTGTTTTGTTTACTGTACGTGTGTGTGTGTGTGTGTTCACTTCGGGCAGCGTCGAGGGCATGTTTCAACACAGCGGCAGTGGAAGGAGGAAAAAAAAAAAGAACGTCTCTCCTCCTTTCACGGGGAAAAGCCTCGGGTCAAAGTCTGTCACACAATATTGTTTTTTTTTTTTCCTCACCAGCGCTCGCTGCTGCTGCTGCAGGAACACACGTATTCCTTTTTCAAGGTTTTGACGGAGCAGTGTCAGAAGGTAGCCTATGAGGTGCTCGGTGTAAACTGCTTAAGGAATCATTGAGCTATCGGCACAGAGTCTCTGCAAGGCCACTCTGCCAGTAGGTACCGCGGTACCTCTTTATCTGAATGTCAGCCTTTATTCTCTCCGCGCGCCCACTTTTATTCGTTTAAAAAAAAAACCTACAGGCATGTTTGCCTTTTGTACCGATTTTAACCCAACAATTAACGTAACCTCTGATTCATCAAAACACTTAATCATCAGGTGTTTTCTGCTTGGTACCTTTGTTTGTGTTTTAATTTGGTGGACCTTGTGCATCTCCGACCTTCTTCTTTTTTTTTTTTTTTTTAATTGCCCGTATTTACATCAGGCAGACATCAAACACAGTGTGTGTGTGAGAGAGAGAGAGAGACATTTTGTAAAGGGGGAGCACAAAGGAGCCCTTTGAAATGTCTACAGTCATATGAAATGACATGCTAATTAAAAAAATCTAAGGCTGGCACTATGATAGCAGACACATTTATATTGGCGACTGTGTTGGCGCATATAGACTAGTCTCCATAACTCATCCACAGACAGCGGCAATAGTGTTTATTATCAGACTTGCCTACCTGTTTACAAACCACAGAGTAACCTTCCTGTTCCCATTCATCACAGGGAAACGCCCGGGTCTGTAATTTAACACAGCAGCTTTCAAAAGGCTAAATCATTTTAAACATTTTTACCCGCTGCACTTTGATCTACAGTAACACAAGCAGGTACAATCGATGATTTATCTCTCAGTTCATTAAGATTATTGCCAATGTATATACTTATTAGAGCATTCAAGGGCCATTTTTTTTTCGTTTTTCTTTTTCCCCTGCACGTGGAGAAAGTGTAATTCAATAATTAAGGCAAAACACTGGTTTTATTTATGCACTTTGTGAGAGAAACAATGAAGCAAATGATCTCTATAACTCATTGTTTCTTACAATATAATGAAACTGAGACTTCCTAACTTCTCCTTTCCACGGTTGACATTTAATCCCAGGTTTAAGTTAGATCTGCAACTAATGATTATTTTCATTATCGATTCATCTGTCAAGGATTTACTTGATGAATCGTTTGGTCCAGAAAATGTCAGAAAATGTACATTGATCAGTGTTTGTCAAACCTGGAAATGACGATGTTCTTGAATGTCTTGAATGTTTTGTCCACAAATCAAAAAAATATTCAGTTTTAATGATTTCTTTGTCATGTGGAGCAAAGAAACAAAGACGATATTCAGATTTAAGAAGCTAAAACAATGGATTTGACACTGGTTAAGAGAAGAGCATTGTTTGCTGGCCTTACGGCCGCAAAATAAGACTGGTTGCCACACGTTGGAAACCTCCACATTCACTCTCTTTTCGAGCATGGGTTTTTAACATACTTGTGGATATTGTTTATTTGGAGTTGTCGACAGCTCGGGTCCACGGAGCTAAAGATTCAGTAACAGAATCTTGGAGCTTGTTCCTAACTATCCTCCGTGGGCTGCAGGTGTCATTTGTGTGATATGAAGTTTTGGATCCAGGGGGTGGGTGGGATATTTTTGGGATTGTGTTTTGTTTTTATTTATATATATATATATTTCAAATTGTCTATTTGTGTGTATGTATAGGTATGTATGTAAATGTAAATGTACTTTATTTATACAGCCCTTTACAGCAATTAAATAAATAAAGAGGAAACAAATAAAAGTAATTAAAAACAGTAAAAACAATAAAATAGTGCAAAATAAAATAAGACAGAATCAGATAGAAGATTTAAAAAATGTTATGTGTATGTATATTTTATGCTCTACTTTTGTGGATTTATATACCTTTCTGTATATATATGTATATATATATATATATATATATATATATTTATTATGTTGTTCCTTAAAATAAAATAAAAATTTGATCACAAAAAGAAGCTAAAACAATCACAAATCTTGTTTCAATCATGAAAAAAAGCTTCAAACCGACTAATCAATTCTCAAAATAGTTGAAGATTAATTTAGTTTATTTCGGCTTAAGAAACATTTAAATGAAAGTATCGCCAACAACAACAAAAAGGGATAAAAGTCGATGCCAAAAGTTATCTGAAGAATTGAATCAGTGAGGGAGAGAGTACAGAACCCAGTGACAGCTTGCTGTTATCAGACAGCTGGTATTGTGCTTTCCTGTGCTGTGTAAACACAGCAGCTCTCAGTAACAGTCAGTGCTAAGGACTGAAACAGCAGCCCTGCCCATCCTCAGCCCACCTTCCTTCACTCTGTCAGAAACGCAGAGATGTTTGGGGGGAGGGGGGGAGTGCTGAGTTGAGTGCTTGATATACACTGCACGGGGGCGTTCACTGTCTCTGCGCAATCTTCGCTCTCCGCTGGCCGCCGTGCGAGCTCTCTGTTTACGTCGAGCGCGCTTTTCAAGTTCAACGGTTACCAGAGCGGCGTGAACCGCGCGCAAACCGTGTGCCAGAGAGCCCCCCCGAGCAGCTCTGCTTCGGGCGGCGACAATAAACTGCTGACAAGCATGGAGTGCTGCAGAAAAAAAATAGCATAAATGGTTGTGGAATTTCGAAGACAGCACTTCGGGGGACTGAGCTGGGCATTCCGACAAAGAGATAGGAGAGGAGGGAAATGAATGAGGAGGGCAGCCAAAGGCCTTTGTTCTATTTCAGAGTACAAGGCAGTTTTCCGAGACTTTTCCCCTGCATAGATTATGTACGTCTGATAGGAATGAGGAGTGAGCTTGTTAACATGGATTAAAGCAGTGCTTGTGTGTGGTACATGCTCGGGGTTTGATTTAGCCATTGCGGTCCTACCTTTTACATCTGCTAAAAGTTCGCTGGTGTTCAGCCTCTCCATCTTCTCTTTCCACTCTTTAGAAAGAAGTGTCTCCATGCATGACGTTTCTAAAATAAAAAAAAAAAAGAAATACCTTATTTTAGAGAGGTTGTTTTTTCGTTTCGTTACACATGTAATGTTCTGGTTTTAATTTGAATATCACATGAAATAAAGGTATTTTTTCAATGATATTGTGCTTGAAACAGTAAAGGAGACTCAGTTTGACTCAGCGGAGGAGGGGACCAGACATTGTGAGGGACAGAGTAAAGGCCACATTATACTTCTTCGACTGCATAACCACGGAGACCCCTCGAGCCTTCATACTTCTGCGTCGCGGTGACGGATACGCGATGCAATTTCTCGCCCGATCAGTAGGGGTCGCTGCGCAAGGTTGTTGTGCTTCTGGCTACAGTGAGCAATGGCGTCCGAGAGAGAAAGAGAGAGAAAGACTGTTGTTGTTGAAACAGTGGCCGTTTCTCACTTTTCTGTGTCATGGAACGCAGTTTTAAGATCATTTGAGGCGAGAAATTGGCCATTAAGAGTCTAATCAAGTGCTGTGTGTGTTAAGATATGACGTATTTATATATATATATTTATATTGGCAGTGATGTTGTCGGCGGTGATCAGCTCCGCCTCTGTGGACCCTCGGTGCGCACTGTGAGCTGGCAAAGGGCAGCTTAGCTCGGCCTGTCTTTTGAGGCGAGAAATTGGCCATTTAGAGTCTAAACATGTGCTGTGTGTGTTAAGATATGACGTATTTATAGTTTGGCAGCGAGGTTGTCGGCGGTGATCAGCTCCGCCTCTGTGGACGCTCGGTGCGCACTGTGAGCCGGCACAGAGCAGCGTTAGCTCGGCCTGTCCTGAGGACCAATCGCAGCTCTTGCCGTCTCCGTAGTCCCTTGACGGAGTGACGGACACTTACAAAATTATTTCGTGCAGTCGAAGACGACGCAGAGGACTCTGCGTAACCTACGCAGAGCACTTTACGCAGGAGTATAAATTGGGCTTAAGGGCAGAGAGACTGGGTACATCCCAAGCGTTCACATGGCTGCCAATGATGAAAACAATTAACATTTGTCCGGGCAGACAATGAATCAGAGGAGAAATGACTGCAATCTGCCACGCTGTTGCTGAGCTGGCTGATAAAGAACATGCTGGGCCAGCTGACCCCCGGGGGCCTCTGCCATCCCCACACCGCTCAGGGGTCAGACTGTTCCCATCAAACACCGGCAGCACCAGGAAAACCACCTTGAGCCAACGTCTCCTCTAAATTAAACCAGATCAAGACATCGTCAGATTAACTTAGCGTCTATTTGATGAGTGCAAAATGCTTCTTTTGTGTGCGTTTTTTTTCTTTAACAGAAATTGTCCTCGGGCTTTGTTTATTGCCTGAGGATCAAAATGCAAAACCAAAGCGGACATACTTATTATACTTGTTCCCACTGAGCCATTGGGTGTAATAATAATAATAATAATAATAATAATAGTGAATCATTAACATGAGCATAGATTAGTTTTAATAACAAAAGGACACAATTCATGAGCATTCTTAATGTTTTCAAATGATGCCACTCGGGAAGGTTTTGTGTGTGTGTTTTTTTCTTTTTTCTTTACATAATAAAGATATATAGGCAATATTTTTGGAGCATTTTCACTGAAATCAACAGTTTGCACAGTTTAGTTTATCCCACTGTAGCATCGCTCGCCCTCTGCTCCCACAAAACCAAACACCGTTCCACTCTCTCTCTCTCTCTCTCCACGACAAACACGCTGACTTCAGACGAGCGGGGAGTAACACGAGGTCAGTCGTTGTTGTGGCCTTGTTTAAGGATGGCTTTCAAGGAGATCAAGCAAGAGTGACCGTTTTTTTGTTTGATTGTCCACTTCCTCCGACGTGATGGGGGTCGACAGGACATCTTCAGCTCCAAGGTCATTATAACATTACTTCTGCTTTATTGACTTTCCAATTCCCAACTCAGTTTGTCCCCTTGACCCTATAAGCGAGGGAGAGAGAAAGGGCTGCATGCGTTTGTGTGTGTGTGTGTGTGTGTTGACACAGAGATCACAGATCTGAAAACTGGGGTTTTTAGGAGGAGGAGGAGGAGGAGGAGCAGAGCTCAGCTCTTCTTCCCTGCGCCCTGACCCCTGGGTGAGACACAGCTTCCTCTACCAGAACAACAAACTCCTCTCACATCATAATCCTCAGAGAGAATATTTGTGCATGACATTTTCTCCCCTAAAGCACAGAAAAAGGCTTGTGTTTTTTTTTTTCTTTAAAGGGGAATTAAACAAACACAGTTAACATATGTTGATATGTACTCATACGCACACACACACACGCACACGTTCATCACAGATGCTTCTCAAGCACTTGATCATTAAGGAATGCACCAACTGTTAGAGATAATATGGTGCCAGCTTCCATTCTACTCCAGTCCTCCCCCTCCCTTCCTCCCAGAACCCTCCCAGGAGAGCGGGCCGCTCCCCTTCAAATCTCCATCCCCTCCACTGGGCCAGACAGGCTGCAAAGTCCTCCAAACAGGAGAGACTACAGCTGGAATGCACCGCTGTCCTCCGTGCCTTGCACCTGGGAGAGGTGAATAATGACCCGGATTAGTCCATAAAATAACTCTCAAACACGCTTTTCAGCGTTCGAACCTTGTGAGACAAAAAAAAAAACGGGCAAAACCAAAAATGGATCTTTTGGTTGAAAAGCAGCAGCAACTTTTCTGTGCAGCAAAACGAGTCAGATATCTGGCTTTTTTCAAAGAAACCCTTCCACGGCTTATTTTTCAGAAGAATTTAGATTAATGGGAGGAATGCTATTTCAGTTTCTCAAATGCCTGTCTGTTTTCTCTGGAGAAATGATAGATGCCAATAGAAACACCGGTTAGTATCAACATGATAATAATTACTGTCAGGTTACGACACAGTGAATATCAATTTGATGTTCACTGTAAAAATAGCAAATAATGTATGATTTGGACCAAAAAAATAGTGTTCACGCTTTGCTGATTTCGATGGATCTCTAAAATTGAATGACGTGATTATTTCATGTAGAATTGGAGAAGTTTGGCCACAAAAGAGAGTCGTGCACTTCCTCTCAAAGTAGGACATCACATACTAGGGGAATTAGCTTAAACAAGAGAAGGGAGTCCAGTGAGTTTATTTTTATGTTCCTATGGGGGCTCTTAAATCTCTCGCACCCCCCACCCCCTCTTGCATTGCATTGCATTCCCTCCCCCTCTCGAGATAAAATGCTCCGTGGCTGGGGAGCAGGCCATTCAGCTGGGATGAGAATGGAATGAAAACAATAGCCCTTATCAGGCTCTTATTTACATTTTCCCAGCGTCCCTGCAGTAGACAGCTTGGCTTGTCACCAAGCCCAGATCGCCCCCACTGGACCCAGACCAACTTCCTCCAGTCTTTGCAATTCCAGTGGTCCCGATGGACGCTGGCCTGGCACAGACACCCCCCCACTCTGCAGCTAGCACAGATAGCAACATACAAGACAAAACTACTGGACTGCGAGTCCAAGATGTGTTCCCATTGAGATGGGGGAACGGTCTCTGGACGACGAAGCCTGTCTGGGTTGTATTGTGTCTTCTCTGAAAACCCTGGAAAAAGACCTATCCCTGAAATATATATGCATATATATATGTATATTATTTTTGTGTGTGTGTGGCACTCAATAGTCATCATTCATTATATTTACGTAGAAAGAAATGTAATTATTGTGTCAGTCCCAACACAAACTATACTTCTGATAAACGTGTTAACAAGTCTGACTGGAACTGGACCAAATCCACTATGACTAAGGGCGCTTTCACACCAACAGCAGTTGGTGTGAAAGCGGACTGAGACCGCCAAAAAGAGGTGGTCTCGGTCCGCTTGACTCCGCACCAAATGTCAGACTCTGGTGCGGTCCCTCTGGTGAGAACGCGAACTCGGGTCCGAACCATATTCTGCAGTAAATGCCATGGACATAGCCTACCTTGTAGGTCTTTGGAGCAATCTTCATCTCATAGTTAGCACGACCACATTCATGAAAATAGCGCGTCTCCTCTGCCTGAAATGACACGATATACGTCTTCGCCGACTCCAGGGCATCAGCAGATTGTTCTCCAGACGCAGCCGCGACTCATTCTCAAATTGGATATTTTGCCAAAATTGGCCAATACAGAGAATGTAATAAACGAAGATCAGATCAAGTAGCAATGTGCGAACGTGTTGCTCCATAGTGAGTCAAAATTGGCGCTTTTCTACCGGAAGATATAAACACATTGATGAAACGTCAATCGGACCAATTTTGGTTCGTTTGCTGTTGTGAAAGCGGACCACACTGGAGTCTTATGTTACATAATAACAATTGTATTGCCTGGTGCGGATCAAATAATCGAACTAGTGGTGTGAAAGCGCCCTGAGACTATGATGTGGTCTACTGTACGTTCGACTGGATCCAAACTGGTCTAAATGTGCAGACTTCCCGGTTCTCATAACCACGTGTTGACCCAGAAATAACAGAAGAAGACGAAGATATGACAAATATGGCAAATTCCAAACTCCAAACTGGTGCATTTTTTTTGGACAGAAAAGTCCACGCTATGTCAACTCCAAGAATTTAATATTTTAACGTTTAATGGATGATAGAAAAACAATGGAACAGGGGACACATTGCCCCCTTCTGTAGTGGAGGGGTACTTCAACAACCATCGCGTAGCTTAGATAACTTTTCATGGAAACATACTGATTGATATACTTCTGCCAAAAAAAGTAGTGTATCAGCGCTGTCATCTCGTGTGTATACAGCTTTCCTTATGCAGGTACTCTGTGATCATGTTGTAATGTGGGTGACTGGCGAACAGAGGAACCGAGACGACACCCAAATCTATCCATTAGCCGGGTAGATAAGCCTACAGCTGTTTTTATTTCACCGTATTAAAAACAAAGCTAATGATCCTCATAAATCTCAACAAAAGAATGTTTCGAGGCTGATGTGTGACATAAACAAAGCTTTCAGCACCTGGCAGTGGAGGCAGCCAGAATATCATGTTCACTGTAAACCACAGTTGTGAAGTTAAGAGGCAGGTTGCCACAAAACTATCTGTCCTGTCTGTACAGATGGAGATAATACGGCTGTGTTATGATTTCTGTTCATTGTCTTTTTCTCCATGTTGCCGAAACCACAATCTGTATCTCGTTGACATTTTTTTAATAACTCAGCGAGATAAAAAAGAAACTTTATTGGATCGAGCGCTCGTTCTCTTTTAAATGCCTGTGGTTGAGAAGCTTTCCTCAGTCCAGGACAGTTTTGTTTGCACATTTCTGATCGTTGTAAAGTGTAGAAAAGCTCAAATGACAAATCAAAGCAGTTACTAACAAATAAACAATCCTGTCACTTTGCAATTGGATTGGATGATGATAAAGCACCTAGACCGGAAGTTTCAGTTAACGCTGTTTTTTAGTGTGTATTTGCGTCATTACCTTGTTTAAGAAGCCCTGAAGGTTCTAAACAAACATTTCAGCCACTGCTGAGAGCGCTGTGTTATATTGTAATCTCGGGCTCAGCGAGATCTCTGAAAAAACCCGGTCCGGTTACGTAAACACCGGTTCTCCGGAGCAGCTGATCCTCCTGCTCCGGGCACTAGTCCGGGCACATCCGGTTGCGTACATGGAACCGCAGAAGAAGAATAACGTCCGTTGTGGAGGTGTTTCACGAGTGACAGTGTCTTCTGACTCTGGGTCTGACTCCGGGTCAAAGTCATAAAAGGGACTGCGGCGGGGAGTCGTGAAGAAGCTATTTTTAAACACTGTTAAAACAATGTTTTGATAATGAGTAGCAGTGCATCCACCGTTCCAGAGGGGGGAGCTGTGCTTCTGAGCGCGGGTGGCTGAATAGTATTGGCCAATCACAAGACTCTGTCTTCTGGGTGAGAGAGTTGAGTCTCAAATATCGCGGCTGGGAAACAGCGTCAGAAAAGAGGATTTCTATCGGCTCGTTTACAGCAACTAGGAGGTTTTTTAACCATAAAAACAAGTTAATGTATGTAAGTAGACCTCCATAACTAACATATATGTGCAACAGGACCACTCTATGTGAGCTTTAAAATGAACGACACCAATCTGCAAATAGCTCTCCATGGAGATATGAAGTATAATGTGTGTGTGTGTGTTATGTAAAAGATCACACAAAATCTTTCACTTTTACAGATCAATCTATCAGTAAAGGTTTGATTTACTTAATCTGTTTATTCCAGAAAACACCCACGGTGTTTGCAAACAACTACAACTGCTGCCAAGCGCAAAAAAAATGGTTTGTCCCAACACGCAGCAGACGGTGATTTATTACCCCGAGTTGTCAGCAATGAAAATGTTTCAACTGTCTGCCGCTACACACTCAGCTTCCCTGTGCGCACTGTTCTCCGGGGAGAAAGACGATACTTGTGTTCGAGTGTTTGTTGTGTTGAAAAGCTGCTGGCAGAGGAAAGATTTCCATCTACGAGAGTCAAATTAGCCATCAGTCAAGGATAACAGACTCAGGGACCTCCCCTTTAGCATTGGCCTTGTGTATTATATACCAGTTGTCCCAGCCTCTGGGGGGGGGACACATGTAATTACCAAATCAATGATCAGCTGACACTGACCATGGAGATAAAGTCGCTTCCAGGATGTGGCAAACATGGGAATAATGCGATTTTTCAGCGAGTGACAAACTGTGAATGTACTTCACCTTGAATATAATAATAATGATAATATAATAATCGCATATTTGAAATGTTTCAATGCAATCACAGAGCCCAAAGTAATCATTGTGATGATTTTGTGATATTTTCGTAATCGCAATCTGTCGCAAAATTAATTTAAAGTTTAAGTTTGGTCCATAAAATGTCAGAAAACATTAAAAAAAACGTTGATCAGTGTTTGTCAAACCTGGAAATTACGATGATGTTCTTGGATGTCAGTTTCAATGATTTCTTTGTCATGTGGAGCAAAGAAACAAAGAAAATATTCACATTTAAGAAGCTAAAACAATCAGAAATCTTGTTATAATCATGAAAAAAGCTTCAAACCCATTAATCGATTATCAAAATAGTTTACGATTGATGATCGATGAATTGATTCAGCTCTATAAATATGTATTAGTTTCTTAATTTGCATAATAACTAATAGTAATAATAATAAAATGATCATATAATGTTTATATATTCAAATAGCCAAAAACATGACACATCAGTACCATAAACGTGATTTTGTTTTTGGTTTATTGCTCGGAATTTGTTCAAAAGTGTGAGTCTTTAAAAAGTAAGCAAGCGAATGAGGATTTTAACGATTTATAAGCCCATAATTCATGCTGTCACTACTCTCCTCTCTGGTATATTAGAGACTGTATTAGGTGATGTGAAAAAAAACTAATTTCTAAAACATAAAACTGGACAAAAAAAAAAACATCCTAAATCTCACTCGTACATTGAGCATTAGTGTATATGACTTTTCTGTGGACACAGATTCCATCTTGGAGCTAAAATGACAGAATCAAACACTGAGTCTCACTCAGACAATGATGAGGCTGACGTCTAATTTCCCGTCCACTCGTCAGTTCGGGAGAACGGGAAACAAATCAAAAGTCGAGATTGATAAAAAAAGAAAATAACAGTGACACACTCCAAGGAATCCTTTGAATATCTTAATCACAGACACACTAAAAACAAGACCCCATCATCACACCAAATAAAACATAATAATTACAAGAGGCAGGCAGGGAAGTGAAAACGCCGAGAGAGAAAACATGTTTTTGTCATTCAGCCGGTAGTCCCCAAGACAACAGCTGTTGGATGCAGCAAATACTCCTGAAGTCTCCATAATCATGGCGTTATTGAAGTGAGGACAAAAAGGGCACTAATTGCAAGGGAGCAATCGAAACGCAATAGGTTACACACCCGGGTGATGCCGCACAATGCAAACGCTAAAGAGGGAGCCGAGGTGGAGGGTGGTGGTGGAGGGGGGGGGGGAGTCGTTCTGAGCACAACAGTGTGTTGTCGCTCATTTTCAGGCAATTGCCTTTCGCACGTTGTCAACAGTTTTGATAACCTCTAGCATCTCCGGAAGACTTTTTTTTTTTTTTTTTTTGTGTTGTTGCATTTAAATAATCCAAGCTTTTTAAAGTGTAATCACCAGTGTTGGCATGCGTAAATAAAGAGGTCCAGCTCCTTCAGATTCTGTCACTGTGTTATGGAGCACCTGCACCTGGTGGTGGTGGTGGTGGTGGTGGTGGTGGGCTGAGCTGACACCTAATCATTATTCCACTTAGTGAACATCTCTGTTAGTCACCTTCAGTCTTTCCTGCTCGGTGATGTAAACAGTTGCTATAAATGTAATGCAGGTAATCAAGAGGAGCTGCGCGCGTTTATCGGTGGTCGAGCCGGTTGCCAATATCGGTTGTTAAGGCTGTGACTTTTTACGACGAGGAAATTGAGAGGATGCTGTTGCTCTGAGGGGCTAATATTAGATATTATTTAAATAATAATAATAATAATAAAGTTAATTTTCTGCAGTCAGAATACAGTTTTTTTTGTGACACTGTCACATTATTGTAGTTCAAAAATTAAAATAGGGTTACGAAGCAAGGTGATATTTTTTTCTTTAAGAAAAAGGTCTTATTTCATTCAAAATGCCAATTTTCAAAGGAGATTTTTCAGTCAAACTGAACAACCTGGTGCCAACTAGTGGCTGGAGGCTTAAATGAAACACATAACCACTGTAAAGAATATTAACGGTAAATCGATAATGGGTGTTTCAAAGAATAAATAACAGCGTAATGCAAATAAATATCAGGATATTTTAATGCGTTGATAATTTCCTTGCACCTGTAGTTGTCAGATTGTTGAGATAATTCAGTTAAAATGAATAATTTTTCATTTTTGAAGGTTTTAGGACGAGTCAGTGTCTTATAAAGATGTCAGCACATAGAAAGAGGGAAAAAAGCAAATTAAATGTGCTGGATTTGTTGGGCTTATATTAGATATTATTTAAATAATAATAATAAGGTACATTTTCTGCAGTCAGAATAAAGTTTTTTTTGTGATACTGTCACATTATTGTAGTTCAAAACTATAATAGGGTTACGAAGCAAGGTGATATTTTTTTTCTTTAAGAAAAAGGTCATATTTCATTCAAAATACCAGTGTTTCATGCACAAATAATATGCAATTTTCAAAGGAGACTTATCAGTCAAACTGAACACCTGGTGCCAACTAGTGGCTGGAGGCTTAAATGAAACACATAACCACTGTTAAGAATATTAACGGTAAAACGATAATGGGTGTTTCAAAGAATAAATAACAGCATAATGCAAATAAATATCAGGATGTTTTAGTGCGTTGATCATTTCCTTGCACATCTAAGTTGTCAGATTGTGTCTTATTATAGACAAGGAGTTTAAGAAGAAACCTTTGGAGAAGCTTAGACAATGGATGATAATAGATCAGCTGTTGAAGAGAGAGGGGGAAAAAGCAAATTAAATGTGCTGGATTATTTTATTTTTTTACCTCAGGCATCTAAAAGGTGCTGCACTCCGAAAACCAAGGACCTGTCCCTCATCCTTCCCCTTTATTTGCACTGGCCAACGTGTTAATCCCACCGCGTTGACCCCGGGCCGCTCTGAGAAAGCCGTATACACACACACACGCAGAACCCTGACCTCTCCAAATAGGACATGTGTCTATCAAGCATGTATGAATTAACCGCCCCCACGAGGCCTCACCTCCTGAGCCCGAGCAGCACGTGACCTCTCCCAATCCATTTTACTGCAGCACTCGGTGGCAATCAGGCTTGAATTATTAAAGTGAGCAGTGAGCAATGATCAATTCATTGAAGCCCCTTGCTTACAGACTGACTGCCCCGGCCGTACTTCAGCAGGAATGACATTGAGAACACTCGAGTACGCTTCCAGACAATGCACATAAACGTGAAATATGACGGACCCGATATGTCAATAATCATGACTGTACAGGAGGAGGCCATGTCTGGGCTAATCCTACGGTGGTGCTGTTTGGTTGAAGATAAGGTGAGCAGGTCTCCGAGGCAATACCACCAATACTCTATACCACATTTCCTCAAGGAGAAATCCCATAATTTAAACGTTTAATAGCAGTTTTTCTTTGTACGCTACTGTTGAAAAGTTTGGGGTCATCTATATATTTTTTTTTTTCACTAAAAATCACACTTTTATTCATCAAAAGAGTTGCGAAATAAATAGAAAATATAGTCACGACATTGACAAGATTAGAAATAATGATTTTTATTCCAAATAATCATTTTGCCCTTTCGTCAAAGAACCAGCAAAACTGTTTTCAGCTGTCCTAACATCATTGCGCAAGGGTTTTCTAATCATCCAATAGCCTTCTAACGCGATTAGCAAACACAGTGTACCATTACAACACTGGAAATGGGCCTCACCTATGTACATATTAAATTAATAACCAGACATTTGCAGCTAGAATAGTCGTTTACCACATTAACAATGTACAGAGTGTATTTCTGATTCATTTAATGTTATATTCACTTCAAAAATAAGGACATTTCTAAGTGTTCCCAAACTTTTGAACGGTACTGTATATGCGAAAAAACGTTATCTTGCAGAAACACGACTGAAGGCACCGCAGCTGCCCTTCAAACTCTTGTTTTATTGGCAACAAACAAAGTGGAGAGCGGCAAAACAAGTCAAAACAGAGCGGAAGATTGCAGCGAAGTTTGCAAGTCAAGGAACCTGGAAGACCGAGGAGGAGGAGGACGAAAAAAGGAAGAAAAAAAAAATCAAAGCAAAACTTTGCGAGGAAGAGATGAGGAGCCAAGATAAACCAGCACTCAGAGCCCCCAAAACTGCAATCTCCCCTTTAAGCTGGAGAGTGGCAGCTGGCAGAACAGCTGGTGAATAGGATTAATGTCAGAAGAATGAAATAAAACTCAACATATGTCCGAGCCTGAGGTGTTGGGACTGTGCGTGATTGTGCCCCCGATGGATGCCATGTGTGCAGCTGGAAGGAGCTGCTGTGCTGCTTCGCTCTCTACCCCACAAGGTCACTTTTAAGAACTAGGACCATTAAATGCTTCGATAGCAGAATGAACTTTTCTCTCTCTCTCTCTCTGCTTCAAGGGGGCAGAAGAAGAAGAAGGAGAAAAAGACTAATTTTCTTGTTTAATTTACTCAATGGTTTCTTTAGTAAAAAAAAAAAATAAGGTCAAATAATAGTTCAGGTTTTATTACAATGGAGGAGAATTGTCTGCGATTTAATAATGAACATCATAAAATGCTTTTTTTTTTTTTTTTATGTGTTCACGTGCGGCCATGTCTGCGTTTTTGTTAATTAGAAAAGGAAAAAAAAAAAAGTGGACATTACTTCTCAGCAACGCTCATGAGATGAGCATTATGGGTAGAAATACGCGGACCTGTATTCAGTTCCTAATTTCCATTTGATGTTGGTAATCATTAGGGTCCACACACAGTAATAAATTATTATAATTTCGCGCCGAAATGAAATTACTGGGTACCTTACGTGGAGAGATTTTTTTGTGGGGGTACCCAGCAATTTATCTGTCAGATATAAACTCGCCCGCTAATCAACGCTGGGAAACATTCACATTTATTCATCTATGTTAAATTAATGGACGTGCGAAGAAAAAAACGTGGAGCACTGTGATCATGGCTGTTCAGCGCGATTTAGTAAATTAATGGGTGTCTGACTCTACATGAACAAAAAGAGACTAATAGGATCCACATGGATGCATTACAATTTGCCATGAAGCCAAGTGACTGCCATAGACACATCCAAACTTTATTTCATCGTAAACACTGGACGATGGCGCCACGCTTCACAGATTACACCATGAGACGAGATATTAAAAAAAAAAGCACAAATTAAAAGGATAAGCTGGATGATATACTGTAATTTTGGCGATGAAGAGCACTGGGAAGGGCTTCTGTTTTGCTCGAGTGTATGCATGTGCATTCTCTTTTTGTCTGGGACCAAACTCATAGGGCCTGATTTACGTGCAAAAAAAACGTGCGCAAACTGGACTGCGCGCGCAAATTTGCGTTGATGCTGATCTACTAACAGGGCGCAAACGAGGAGCGCGTCCCTCAGAACGGGCAAAACAGCACTCACAACCCATTTAGCAGGTATCGCCTTAATGCATATGCAATGTGGGGCGTTTACACACAATTTTGCGCGTGCTGGGAGGAGAAAATGTAAATATGTTATTTTAGCACGCGCAAAAAGTGATTTATCAAACCTGAAACTGATTGGGTCTATATTTAGCACGTTTAAACGGCAGGTCTTAACTGGCACAGCGGTGCGCGGACATGGCTGCAGTTACGCACATTATCATATGAGAAATACATAAACAAAAATCCTATTTGTAAATAAGGAAATTATGCTTTTCCAGAGCATGTTCAACTACGCTTTCACAGGTGACACACACATTCATTCCTTATTTGGTATATCTGAATAAATTAAATATAGATATCCAGAGGAGAAATGCACGTTTGTACTGGTATGGGCTTACCTTGGTCTGCGGTTTGTGGTTCAAGGAGGGGTCGTAACATACATAGTCCATAGTTTTCTTTGTTTGATACGTCAGGTAATGATGGAGCTGTCCAAAATACCGCCGCAGGATTATAATAATAATAATAATAAAAATAATAATAAAAGGTCCTATGGACCTGGGGAACAAGGATGTCAAATCACTCGATCTCAGTTATCTGCTCAACGTCAGCTGTACTTCCTGTTCAGTAGCTTCAAATGTCATTCTGCGCTTCCGTTAAGTCTGCTCTCTCTCCATGTTGACAACCATTTGACTAGCCCAAAATCCTCATTCAAATAGGGCGGTCTTAACCACTTTTGCGCCTGTAGTCAATTGCGGTCACAATCTTAGTAGTTCACCCGCAAAACGCAATCCAGCAGCAGGCGCAGTCTTTAAGCTTGCGCGCGCAATTTAGCGCTCTCTATATATTTGGAATCTTAGTAAATCAGGCCCATAGTGTTCTATTCCTCAAAATCTGATTTCACAATAAAGGAGCCCTACATCCTAGTGTTTTTTTTTAAACTAGAAGCATCACACGTGGACTGAAATGTAAAATTTAAATTGCACTTTGGGTCAGTTTATACAGTTTAAGCATTTTAAAACAATCCCACCTGAACTAAATCTTAAAATTATGACCTTAAAATAACTTACATTTACCAAACTATACGTCAGTTCTTTATAGGATGACCATGGCAGTGTGGATTCACTTGACCTTGGGTTTGAATTCAACTCTCAACCCAGATATTGTGAAGAGATGGAATATTCTGACCCATAATTCATTTAATATTCTCGTGGATGTCTGTCCACTGTCAAGGAAAAGGACACTATTGTGTCCAGGGTGTTCAAACATCTCCACTTCGCTCCATGCAGTTTCGCAGGCGTCCAATAGATCATATTTAGAATATTCAGAAGAAGAACAGTCGGATAAAGGCATCGTTTGAAATCCATGCGTTGTTTTTCTTCCATTTCATTTAAGTAAATGAGAAACTTAATTGCACAAAAGCAGTTTGTTGAATTTCACACCAACTTTGGCAATCTTTACCAAGATGACAGCTTTTAAAAAACGCACACGCACTGATTACTATGCTGCTGAGACCAAAGGTCAGTATTTATAGATGATGTAATTTATCTTCGGAGCAAGAAAATAGTTCTTCAGTTCATTTTTAAAAGTTTCAAGAGCCTCTTTTGTAACATGTCATACCAGCACTAGCATTTTAACCACTTGATCGACTGTATTGCTGAAAGAAAAACACTATTATTTTAAAATCGGATTGTTGGTTCCTCTATAGCACTTATAGGAAAGCACAATTCCAAAGTACTTTTAAAGGTTAAGCATTCCGATTCCTCGAAAGTTTGTTTTCTCCACCACTTAAGAGTCTCTTATGTGCTGCTGTTCAAACCCGGGTAAAGCAAGAATAGACGCTGTAGTTTTCCATTCATTCAGCTCTTTCCCTTTCGCTGAAAACACAAAGCTATTTGGACGAAGACCCGCTGAGCAAAGATGGAGACATTTTCTTGTCTCCATCATGAGCGACTGAGCTCATGAGACCTGCTCACGACGGGCGCACGCATCGTTGGCTTTGTTGAAACAAAAGTGCCGCCTACCCGGGAATGAATCAAATAAACTGTATAAGGTCTAAAGCAGTGGTTCTCAAAGTCTTGATACCTGAGGGCCAATTTAGGAACCCAACATTGGACTGAGGGCCGCCAAAGAAACAATAAACAAAGAAGAAAACAGAAAGAAATCCCATTTGTAATCATTTTAATGACCAGATTGCAGTTCTACAGTTTAGCGTTAAGTAATATAAGCGTTAATATAATGTAATTTACTGGATAATTACCCAGTATTTTGGCCATTGTTACCTTACCTTCTAGTAACACATTTCTGTTACCATATATTTACTGGGTAAATAGCTTGTAATTGGGGGCTGTAGCTACCTGCTTATTACCAGCTTATAACCCAATAATACACTAAAATTCACCATATAGAAACCAGGTAAATACTCAGTATTTTTGTTTATACTTATTGGTCTGTATCCAGTAATGTCCAATAAACATTTAACAAGCTTAGTAGCTCCTGGAGCTGCCAGAAATGTTTCTGCGGGCCGCCATTGGCCCCCGGGCCGCACTTTGAGAACCAATGGTCTAAAGAATAACATGACATGATAACATAGTATGAATTTGACAATATAATCTTATGTTAAATTGTACTTTTAAAATGATGTATTAGTTCTCCTGATATCTAGGTCACATCCTCTGGAATTGAAGATGTGTTTGATCACGGCTGATTAAAGAGTCTATTTGTTCACGTCAACATTACATTAAAAACAATGTAAATCACGTTAACGGAGACACCCTCGCTGTCGTGTCTGCTTATGTCGAGGTGGATCTCTGGGCTGGATGACTGACGTACCTGTGACTTACAGAACAAGCCTGAAATGTGCGTCTGAAATCATTAGCAGGGCCACAGAGGCTGTTTGTGCCCAGGGTGTGAGTTACACTCCCACTATTTTCATCCTCGGTCAGATGACACCGGCTCTTTTGTCAAGTTATGTGTGGAGAATGCTTGAGAGCTGAATGCCACAGCTAGGACAGTGATACTGAGCTGGCACACAAGTCTCCCAGTGTAACCCTGCTGCAGACTTTCACACACACACACACACACACACACACACACAGCAGGACACATGTGCCCTCCCTCTACCCCCATCCCATTGTGGAATATCCCCTCTTCTTCACATATTTCACTCATTTATCTCACTCGCCGCTGAGCCCCTCCCTCTCTGTATATGTCACTCTTCTGATTTCTTTTAATTGAAAACAAACCAAAAAAACCAGGCTGATGTTTCCCAATTCTCAGCGTCACAGTCTTAGCGTCAAATATAGTCACATTAATGGCTTCTGGTTTCTTACGTGTCAGCGTTTCACCCCCTTTAAATACTGCGGTGTCACATAAAACAGTCAAGCCTGTTACAAACTGCAGCTTGACTTAATCACTTAGTCACTTGCCTGCAACACTGGGCTAAATCTATTGTTTGCTTTCTTATTTAAACCTGGA
The DNA here is from genome assembly GCF_963457635.1 of Microchirus variegatus. Lineage (NCBI taxonomy): Eukaryota > Metazoa > Chordata > Actinopteri > Pleuronectiformes > Soleidae > Microchirus > Microchirus variegatus. The sequence goes on along the minus strand of NC_139807.1, from coordinate 28,120,244 downwards.
GAAAGAAAAAAAAAAACACTGTGTTTTACAATTTCCCAAAATGCCACCGTTATATGCTCAGTTCATTTTAAATGCAGCCGATGAAGCGTATACCTACACCCCGGTGTGTGGGTGCATGAGTATATGTAAAGACAAACAGGCCTCTGTGCAGCGCTGGCTGTGATTTGTCTCCCAGAGACACCCGTTTCCTCCTATCAAGAGGTTCCTGTGCAGCCAGTAAGCCCGGATCACAATGGGAGTTTTGTGCTGCGTTGGTTGCAGGAGGAGAGGGGTGGGGGGGGGGGACACGCACTCAACAGCTGAACCCTAGGAAGATGGCCTCTGGAATGCTCCAGAGCAGTTGCTACTGTTGACTAATCGGAATATGAGAAGTGGGGAAGGTGATCTTGAATGCAAAGAATTGCACATTGAAGAAGCAGCTGCTTGTTTTGTCATCTGAATGACCAAGGCAGCAGAAAGGAGTCCCGTTTTGAAAGAGGAGGGGGGGGGGGGGGGGGGGCAACGAAATCTGTATCTTAGCTTGTGTAAAGTGAAACCTGTGTTGGCCTCCATCGTACAGGGGACGTGTACACTGAGGCCTCTGCATTGGAACACACTGTAAATGGATCATTCGACCGTGCACCCACTCTGCTCTAACTGTTCCACTCTTGACATCACCATCCCAAAAAAAAGTTAAAGTCCTCAAGATTTGAGATTTGGCTGACACCACGTAGAGGTGTTGCAACCACAAATTCAAAGATATCACCTGCAGCCAGGCTCCTATTAGATAGAACAGCTGACAATCTGAAGGGTAACGCAACACCTTTGCAAAATTGACATCGTGTTCTATTGAAGAAGACCCCAAACTAGTGATTGAGACATTATCTTTTCCTCTTAAACTGGGGCTAATTTTCCCCAGTGGATATTCACTATATTTACACTTTCACATTGGCTTCAACAGGAAAATCTGAAGACTAATTATTGATTTACGGTCCAAGACTTCTTCTTCTTCTGCATCTCCTTCCACCAGAATTTTGACATCAAACACAGATTTGAACACATCAGCACATTTTCTTCTCTACTGGTTTACTCATTTCCCATAGATTTCCATTCAAGTGGACTTTTTGCAAGCAGCAGAGTCGCAGTCCCAGTGGCTATTCAATGTATTTGCACTTTCACGTTGGTGTCAACAGGAAAATCTGAAGACAAAGTCAAATCAAATAAGAGTTTGGACAGAGAATGTTGTTTCTATGACCTTTCTTTGAGATACCATGGTTAAAAAATGCCAACAATGTCCCATAGGAATTAATTAAGAACAAAAATCAAATGTGGATTAAACTATTATTATTATATTAGATTAAAATGGCTGGTTTCCCTATTCAAAAGCAGATTAGATGTAACAGTTCGGGTAGCGTGAGAGACAGAAAGTGTTGATCTCTTCACCAGGTAAGTGTAACAAGATGGGAGAGGAAATGGTAAAAGGGAACGGGACAAAAGGAAGTAAAAGAGCGGAAAAGCAAAGAGTGTAGAACAAGGAAAAAGGGTGGGAAAGTGAGATTAGGGAGGAGTGAGGGGCACGGTATCTTTCTTTTTTTCTTTTTTTGGTGAAAGTTCACATGTCAGCGTGGCAGCCTGCCCGCGGCGTACAGCCCGAAAAAAATCTATTTAACGTCTGCTTCACAGGGCGACAAGAGGGTTGATTGGCAGAGAGCAGAGAGCCCTCGCTTTTGATCATGTGCCTTAACAAGCGATTCCAACTCATGTCTATTCAGCCTGAACAGATCTACATTACCTATTCAAACAAAAGTGACAGACCAGAGCACTGCTCCGCTGGGCCGGTGCACCGTGCCACAGGCTAACAGAGAACACACACACACACACACACACACAGGAAAGTCCTGACTGGTGCACACATGGGCAAAACTACATCAGTTATTTAATCAAATATATAATTTGCAAGTAGGTTTTTTTGAAATCACGTTGAGGAATTAAACAGGAGATTATTAAGGGAATAGGTGACTGATGTTTGGCCTGTGTGTGTGTGTGTGTGTGCTCTCAGCCTCACACAGTCTGCTCGGATGCTGCACTCAGAGGCAGCATATAGAGCAACGTGTGAAGTGAAGAATGCCTCCCAAAAAAAAATCTGCAATCAAGGCGACTGGATTTCCAGCCCTCATTGCATTTGCATAGAGTCAGAGGCTCATGCACGGATCATTATAACAAAGATTCCTATTAATTAGGTGGGATAAAGCAGAACCAGATGACATGGCAGCTGGGATGAGAGGAAGTGGGGAGAAGGGAGGGAACTGGGGAAGAGAGGGGGGGGGGGAGAAGGAAGAAGGTCTGTTTGGGGAGAGAGGGGAGGAATATATGGCATAAAGCGTGTGAAATTATACTAAGGAACATCATAATCTTACGAAGAAATCATTTCAAAATATTTTTTTTTTAAATGCACAGCAAGTAAATGCTGCTGCCAGGAGTCTGTCAATCAAAACACTAACAACAGACCATTTTGAGTGTTATATATACACAACATATAATGGGCCAATTCCAATTCCTATCTTAACCCTCAAGCTCAACCCTTAATCTTAACTGGCCCTCAAAACCAAGTGTTGAGGGTTATTTTGTCACTTAGAAATGGGACACCCCTTAAATGCAGATACGTCTTCAGACTGTAGGGGGCAGAATAACGCAAAAGCTGCGTCCAGTCTGTCAACTCCAAAAAAGAAGAAGAAGAAGAACACATTTACGTCAGGATTATTTATTACGATCCGTTTGTCAGTCAAGTTATTAGGTTGTCAGTTAGTTATAAGATGATACTCATACAAATACCACAACCACAGACATATTCAGCTGACAGTTACCACACACCACGGCTTATTGAAAAGTAAACCATAGCAAACCATCGCTTGTCCGCACCGGCCGGCTATTGACAAAAGATCGTAAAATAAAAATAAATGTTACGCAACAATGACGTCAGTAATCCATAATATGGGCCTAAACTAAGATAATACAATGGTTTTCATCATTTTTATATCTCTATTAACAAAGAAAATACTTCATTTGTATCGCACTCACATCTTTCTTATGTGAAAACACGCAATGCATTCTGGGTAGCCCTAGCTCCCAAGGGTGGTCTCGGGACAGCACTTGCACTAGAGAGAGCGCACATTTTTGAGATTGAGGGTTAAGCAAGGAATTGGAATTCACCCATAGCCTTGTCATATTTAGATGTTTTAATACAGAAATGTTCCATAAAAACTCTCGTCATGGCGTCTGACTTCCTGTGAGCCTCAGCGATGCCCGTGACGCTGTGACGGTGTTAACAACAAGAGTCAAGAGTTCATCACTGCTAATCATACCACAGGCTTAGAGAGCTGCTGATCCTATTCTCTTCCCAAAGCTTTCACCCAACGCCTGAATCTCATTACATGGCCTGGTTGTAATAGAGGATAATGACCTGGGGCCATGCGCACACAATGCTGATCACTCCTCTGCACTCCAACCTAGCGCACTGTCATTATACAGTGATAATACACAGCCTTACCAAGAGGGATTTACACTCACAAACAGAGGAGCAGCAGCAGTGACCTCCGACACCTACACACTACACACACATATAACCCTATATTTGCCCAAACACAATTCACAGTGGCAGGTTCATGCTGACACACTTTATATGACATAAGCAGCGGTTTCTGCCACCGCTCTCTCCTGTGCAGTCATTAAATACTTCTTCCACCTCAGATTAAAAATGGCGTGCTGTTTGGCTGAATAGTGGCGTGGCTCCCCTTTGTTAAGCTAATTGGCCATGACTCCGTCAAAGGGCTCCAGGTGTTGAATATTCTGCTTGAGCAGCCATTGTATCTCCTCTAATCACTCGACAAAAAAAAAAAAGAAATAGAAAAATAAGCTGTATCTTTAAGGAAGAGCATTTTTTAGTTCCGAGATTTATTCGATTCTAGTCACAATAAATTTGACCTTTGCGGAAATATTGGATTACTGGTATTATATCCAAAGCTGTGTCAGATGTCCTCAGATCACACCTGTTCACAGGCTGCATGAACCCCGATCACGTGCAACGCTATTGTCTCAGCAGCATCCAGGGAAGTGAGCTGTGAATCAATGACAACAATAAGTAAACACACAAAACAACAGGCGAAAAATCATCTAACAAATATTCCCTTTAGATCATTGGTTCTCAAAGTGCGGCCCGGGGGCCAATGGCGGCCCGCAGAAACATTTCTGGTGGCCCGCAAATGAATTACAGTTGATAGTTTTAATCCAGGACATTACTGGATACAGACCAATAAGTGTAAACAACAATACTGGGTGTTTACCTGGTTTCCTATATGGTGAATTTTAGTGTATTATTGTGTTATAAGCTGGTAATAAGCAGGTAGCTACAGCCCCCAATTACAAGCTATTTACCCAGTAAATATATGGTAACAGAAATGTGTTACTTGGTATTAACCTGTAATTAGAAGGTAAGAACAATGGCCAAAATACTGGGTAATTACCCAGTAAATTATAAAGCGTTATTATATTGATGCTTAAATTACATTATATTAACGCTTATATTACTTAACGCTAAAATGTAGAACTGAAATCTGGTCATTAAAATGATAACAAATGGGATTTCTTTCTGTTTTTTTTTCCTTTGGCGGCCCTCAGTCCAATGTTGGGTTCCTAAATTGGCCCTCAGGTATCAGAACTTTGAGAACCCCTGCTGTAGATGAAATCTCCTCCTCACTTGACTACATAACACAATAACTGCATCCAATTTACTGCTTGCTTTGCTGGCAGAGACTCAGCTGAGCTGATACGGAGCCCAGGACAAAATACCTAAAAGCTAAGACAGGAAGCAAAAAAAAAAACCCAATTACTCGTCCTTGTCTTAGGGACAACCATAAAGACTCTGCACACAAAGTATTTCTGTGTTGACTTGCACGGGTATTGATTCATACTTTAGTGCATTATATAAAACTGTTCTAATTGCATGTGAATCAAATCAAGGTCACCTTGGCTTTTTATAATGGTGGCTATTTTTCTTCTCTCCTCCCCCCCTCCCACCCACCCCCCAAATACTTAATAATGACATTTTTAACTCTTGACAAGTGCTGTCTGGAGACTTATCCATAAATAATGCATTTACAATACCTAGTAAATAAACATGGGGCGCAATCGTTAGCCCTGCTGGCAACTGGGCCTAATAGAGCTTTTACAGCAAAGGTGACTATTCAGCTAAATGCGGCACTTGCTGCTGGGAGAACATTTTCATTCATTAGCACAGTCACAAGCACTTAGAGCACTTTAAGGACCAGAAATGGAGAGGAAGGGTGGAAGGAGAGCGAGGGCGAAAGGCTACAAATATATGGAGATGAAGGGATGGAGGAGTGATACCTACAATACTGCAGCACTATCTTTATTGTTTCAATGTTTTTGAAGCAATGACCTATGAACACAAACTGGACAATACCCAGAGTATAATATTATTAGTTTGCTATTATTAATAGCAGATAAGTTGAGATAGTATCAGTTAACTTAAAGTTAAAGTGATAGCATGGTAATAATATGGTAATTTAGGAGGTAATATTATAGTTATACACCATCTATTCAGGTAACTGCTTGGTAATGAGAATTGTTATTATTTATTTACTACATACTGGCTATGATCACCTGCAAATGATTAGGAATTAAAATTAAAATAAAAAAAAAGTTTCAAGGCAACATTGTCCACCATGTGTTTAATTCAGGGGCTTTTATTCTGAAAAACACCTGTGGTCGTTTCTATGTAATAACAAGGAATCACGCCTTTTCATCACACTATTACATTGTTATTACCAAGCTGTTACCTGGAAACATATATATATATATACATATATATATAACGCACAGTATATATGTTTGTATGTCATAATGAAATGCTTGATGAAGATGTAAGTTGTATGTGTATGTAAATAGGGCATAAGAACAGTGACCATGCAGCAGTTGTGTGTCATAGACATTTCAACACAAACTCAGAAGACAGAAGAACATAGACCAACTGTCTGGTTTGTGTTACTGCACAGTTACTGTGTTGCTCTAATTTAAAATTCAGTGTCCTCGAAACTTTTTTTTTTAACCCAAAAACTCCCAAAAAGTTCAATGTAATCATCCACACAGAGTTAGAAACCATTGAATTTCCCCCCGTGAAATCGGGGGGGGGGGGGGTCACTGCGTTTTACGCCGTGTGCGTCAGGTCGCTGAACTTTCTTGACCGGCCAAGGAAAGCCAGAGAAGAATGGCAGCAGATGGTTCGGGAGTCTCTGAGGACATCAATGTTCCCGACCAGGCAGGCACCAAAGCAGCAGAATTAGCCGCAGCAGTTGTCATGCTTATATTTAGCTCATCGGTTGCTCGTGGCACATTAGCAACATCATTAAGACAACAAATGACTTTTTCCAACCTTCTTGTGTTTACTTTAATAGGATAATCCTGCCCCCTTTTTTTCAACTGTCTCACTCCATAAACAATGACACGAGATGAGGATTTTTTTCTCAGACGTCTCTCTGAGGTTTCTCTCCGAGTCTCCGTTTTTTACAGTAATCACTGATCATCACCGTTGAAGTTTGTGTCGAGAGCCTCTCGAGAACAGAAGAGCGTCTCTCGGTTTCCTGCAGCTCGGGGACGGTGAGCTGAACTTTGTGAGCCTCTCGTCTCCTTCCGTGTTCCCCCCGCTCAGAAACTAATTTCCTGCAACAAGGGAGTTTTATTTGCGGTGGCGATGATGCACGGCGCATGAGGCAGACCGAGTCTCTATTATTAACAGGAGATTAAAACAGCTGTATCGCACTCTAAAGCACCCTCTACCCCCCGGCACTGACATGCGGCCCTGGATTACAAGCTGCACTTGACCATTTAAATTACTGCAACAACCAGCCTTCACCAGCTGGGGCTCATTACCATAACAGCCGCTGCTGCCGAGGCCACAAAGAGCACCGACAACCTTGCCCTGGAAATCAACTCCACGAGAAACACATTAAATACACCATTATTATTATTATTATTATTATTATTATTATGATCATTTCCTTAGTGTAAAACAAAGTATTGGTGGCAGAATCAGAATCAGAATCAGATACTTTATTAATCCCCGGGGGGAAAATGTTTTTGTTCCAGATGCTCTGTGCAAAGTAAGAAGAAATACAGCATGAGGAAACAAGAGCTAGATATACAGATAAATAAAATAAAATAAAATAATAAAAAAATAAAAATAAAATAAGTTGATTTATATGTATTTCTATTCACTAAAAGTGTCCTGTAATCCAATTGGTGGTGTGGTATATATGCTGTATTTCATTAAATTTTTATATTCATAAAAGGTCTTTATAAATTGTGTTTTGTGTTGTGTTGTTAATATTAGTGATTATTAAATGTATTAATATCCTCAGTTGGCATTTAGGGATTTAAAGAATGTTCTAAGTTGAGTTGCCTTGTGACAAATTGTGCATAATATAATATTTCTGGCTGTTTTTTGTTATTTTTGAACAGCCATTTCCAAGAAACACCATGGTCAATCGATTCATTTTATTCATATTTTTGTTAAATAAATCTTAAGGAGAAAAAAAAAGTGTATTTGCCGACAGAAACGATATCTTCCGCCACCTGAACCTAAACGACACCGTAAAGTCACAATGGGACTAAATGAGTCTCCGCTCCGACACAAAGATCACCCCGACGAACACTTAACAAGTGGCAAATTATTTTTTTAGGCTAACAGAGGTATAATTTATTCATCTGATGAAGTGCGTAAGCTAAGAGCCCCCCAGACACTAAATGAGACACATGCGCTCCCAGGAGGGTTTAACATTTGATTGGATGTAGTTATATTACTACAGCCCTAATTAAGAAAGGGGATGTGTTTCAGCAGCACTTTCAAATATTTGTTTTTCTGCCTACACTCTTGATAGACTGCAGGCTGTGGGAGGGAGGGAGAGTCGAGCGGGGTGATATGCCGGTGCAGATATGACAGAGACCTAACAACACTGTTATCTTATTATTTATTTATTTCCTCTGCTTAAAAAAATCCTCACACTGTGTTGAATGGTATGAATTAATTAGTCAGTAATTTAACAGGTAAAATCCTGAAAAAAAAAGAATAACTCAGAGTTGTTTGTGTACGTGCTGCAAACTTTGACGAACCACAGAAGTGAAAAAAAAAATGTCTTTGTGAATAAAGAAGAGGTAAAGTTCCTGGTGTCAGGTCAGCACTGTGAGTTTTATTGTCAAAGAGTTTGCTACTGGCACAGAGGAAAACCACACTTTGTCACATTGGACAAGGCTAAAGCCCAATTTAAACTCCTGCGTAAAGTGCTCTGAGTAGGTTACGCAAAGCCCTCTGCGTCGTCTCCGACTGCACAGAATATTTTTTATAAGTGTCCGTCACTCCGTCAAGGGACAACGGAGACGGCAAGAGCTGCGATTGGTCCTCAGGACAGGCCGAGATAACGCTGCTCTGTGTGCGGCTCACAGTGCGCACCGAGCGTCCACAGAGGCGGAGCTGATCACCGCCGACAACGTCGCTACCAAACTATAAATACGTCATATCACAAAACACACACAGCACATGTTTAGACTCTAAAATGGCTAATTTCTCGCCTCAAATTATCTTAAAACTGCGTTTCTGGGGACACAGAAAAGTGAGAAACGGCCACTGTTTCAATGTTATTCCGCTGCAACAACAACAACAACAACAGTCTCTCTCTCTCGGACGCCATTGCTCACTGTAGCCAAAAGCACAACAACCTTGCGTAGCGACCCCTACTGACCGGGCAGGGGAAATTGCAGCGCGTATCCGTCCCCATGACGGAGTAAGTATGAAGGCTCGAGGGGTCTCCGTGGTTACGCAGTCGGATAACGCATTACGCAGTCGGAGAAGTAACTGGAAACACTGTAACGGACTTTCGGGAAAACCAGAAAATGATACGAAAGAAAGAGGGAAAATTGGGACAATCATACACAGAGAGAGAGAGAGAGAGAGTCATAGAGAGTCCTTACCGTCTTGCTCTGTCTTTGTCATCTCCTCCATCTTCTTCTGCTTCAGCGTGTCCACCACATCTGCCAAGCTTCCTTTGCGGCGCTCCGGAGTTCCGAACGCTGACGCGCTCAGCAGGTCACCTCGCTCCCGGGCCCCCTCCTCTGGCCTGTGCGGGGAAGTAGAATTGTTCCGGAAGGAGTACAGGGAGCATACTTTATTGCTGTCCGATTCCTGCAAGACAAACCACAGAAGGTTGGTATTTGTATTTGATGATAAGGCTGATGCGTGTGTTCTATCGAGGCTCCTTTCAGCTTTTTTTCTGACAGTTTTCCCATTCAAATGCGGTGATTGCTGGGTGTTTGCAGCTCAGACACAATTTGGCCATATCAAGTGGCTCCTCTCTTTCACGTAGTCACCTCTGTATCTTCGACGGAGCTCGGCGGTGCAGGTAAATGAGACACGACAAAAGAAAGCATGAGATGAAATGATGAGGTGCACTTTCACGGGGCACATCCGCGATGTGCTCAGGCGTTACAGTACTTTTCATTTGCATAGATGACACAGAGGAAACCTCCCAACTGTAATTTCTCAAATTGCTTTTGAGTGTGCATTTGTGTCGGAGGGGGTTGACTGCTGTGTAATTTCTTCATTTTCATGGTGAAGACCTATTCTCAGCTGAGTGCCTCAAGCCGTCGTAAATCTGTGTCCTGTCTCAAGCTGTTGTTGTTTTTCAGTCCCACCTGTGTATGGTTTAGTATTTAACTAAAGGGTCCTGTCTGTGACTGACTGGCTGAGTGCTCCCTGTGCACAAACACAGACATGAAGGAGAAGAACGGGAGAGAGAGCTTGGGGTGGGGGGCAGCGAGGGAGGGAGTAGAGGGAGCGAAAAAGACTCTGTGCAGACACACACCATGGCGAAGAGGCTGTGTCTGACAGAAGGTGGTGTTAATTATGGGTTTTTTTGGGAGTCTGAGAATGCAGAAGGTAGCTAAACAGCCGGGAGTTTGCAGCCTTTAACAGGGGAACAGTTTAAGTTTCAACCCTCTGACGAGAATAAATATATGACACGAGCGAGTGCAGCCAAAACACACACACACACACACACACACACACACACAAACAGAGGTGGAAAAAGTACTAAAATATTGTAAAAGTACCAATACTTTGATGAAATATTACTCAAGTAGAAGTAAAAAGTAGTCATCTGAAAATATACTCAAGTAGAAGTAAAACATAGATCATTTGAAATGTACTTTAAGTTACTTAGTTACTTTGCGTGGGGTGTGAAGGTAGTAGAAATATGACAAGGGTTCAGAAATCCAAAACTATTTTGGAGTTCACGCGCCCGGCGCGACACAGGATATTACGTCACTTTTACATCACAGTGCTAATGCTAATCACATCATCATTCGTCTGGTTCTGGTGTATATTTCCCCCCCTGTAGGTCTTCATTGTGCTGAATTTCTATTTTTACTCAGTAACGGATAGGATTTATAAAGTAACTGTTGCTGCGTTCCAGAGCCCATCCAAACCAGTTGGACGTGGGACTTATCCGACCTCCGACGAGAAAAAGTGCACTGGAATAGTCGGGGCCGATCGACCTACCCCCGACTTCACCAAAATGACGTCGGAGAATAATGGCGGCGCCCATGGAGTCACACGAATAGGCTATGAACTTTACTTTTCTGTGTATAGACTTGTTTTAAACACAGCAATTTCATCACAACTTGTTTTCCATGTTATGGCGTGAAATGATGTCGTCGTTGTCATCTGTCGGCATGAAGATATGTAGGGCTACGGTAAAAGTATACTCATGACGTTACATATGTAACGCTTTTACATATACGGCTCGCTTGTGTATGTAAGTAGAGAGTGAATTGCTGACAGTCAAAATGCCTCTTCAAACATAAATCTAAAGCGCCGCGATCGTGTTTTCGACATCGATTGCTTGAACGCTTTGAAGTAGGAGTTAGTACAATTCAGGTAGGATAAGTCCCACATCCCATTTGTTTGGATGGGCTCCGGAACGCAGCATAAGTACAATACTTGAGTCAATACGTACTCAAGCAAAATACAAAATCCTGATTTTAAAAAGTATTCAATACAGTAACTTGAGTAAATGTATTTAGTTACTTTCCACCCCTGCACACACACACACACACACACACACATCTATTGGAGGGAAAAGTAAGCTTTTAATCAACACAAGTGCGATAACAGCGTGTAATAGAGTGAGATTTAGTGATAGAAGCGTGCACGGAGCTCCTGACAATCCTACATGGAAAAAAAAAGAAGAGATAGGAATGCAAGAGACTGGATAGGAATGTTGACAGTGCCAATTTCTCATCCCTGCGCGGCATGTCGAGCCTCCGGCAGATTTGCACACCGTGTGTGTGTGTGTGTGTATGTGGAATGATCTGGTACCAAGCGCCAGGGTGGCACGACCTGCCCGGCCCTACGCTCTCTGCACCTCCCAGCCCTGTGTTGGCTGATTATGCAGCGTGGCAGAGACAGTGGAGAGGTGCTTGAGGGGGGAGTGTAGCAGTGCTGGGTTAATCAGTTGGCGCAGGTTCAGGGCACAGCCCACACAGACGCATGGCACAGCAGTGGAGTCAGGTAATCAGCAAATACAAGCGCTCTCGTCCCTGTCTCCGTATGCCTTTCCTTTTTCTTCTCTCTCTCTTCACGTCCTCGCTCTTTCAACCCCATTATTCCCCCATTTTTGGTTAACTTTTGAAAAACACAAATCCACGCGGAGAGATTTACACTCCTCACAATGCAGTATATAAGCCGACGCTCTCCTCGCGACGCCGGATGAAGGCTACAGTGTATACAGTAGGGGGGAAGGTAGCTCATATATTCAACAGCCGACATTTAGAATGGCCATCATTCAACCTTTTATGACGTGATGTCATCACTTCAAACCCCTGTTAACTGTTTTCAGACTTGAGCTTGGTTTGATGCTGTCAGTCATCGCACTGTGCTTGAAGAAAGTTTGGCCGCCTTCAGTCAAGATCACATTGTGTGCATATGTGTATATGGTGTATATAGGTATAAATACATACATATTTATTTATTTTTTCACCTTTATGTACATTATTAATTTAGTATATTTGTGTTTTATTTCAAATATAGCATAAAGCAAACTTTATTCAAGACCATCCGGTACTCTTTAAACTCAGAATTCTTACTTTAAAACTCAGAATTCTTACTTTAAAACTCAGAATTTTCCAACTTTATTCCCAGAATTCTGATTTTAAACTAGAAATTCTGACTTTAAACTCAGAATTCTTACTTTAAAACTCAGAATTGTCTGACTTTATTCCCAGAATTCTGATTTTAAATTAGAAATACTGACTTTGAACTCAGAATTCTTACTTTAAAACTCAGAATTTTCTAACTTTATTCCCAGAATTCTGATTTTAAACTAGAAAATCTGACTTTGAACTCAGAAATCTGAGAATAAAATTAGAAATTCTGAGTTTTAAAGTCATAATTCTGAGAATAAAGTCACAACTCAAATGTTTTTTTTCTCCTGTATGGCCCTAATTCTCTTCCGTAGGATTTCATTTTTCTAAAGATGTTCAAAATCATTCTGACTTTTGTCACAGGTGCTTATTCGTATTCATCACTTTGACTCAATATTGGTTGTGTTGGGTATTTACGACCACGGAAATGTGATTTTTTATTCCGCTAAAATCCTCAGTGAAATCCTGTAGCGCCTGCACGCCACAGATGACGACGACACCTGAGCAAAATCCCACGTCTGCCAATTTACCTTCACTGTCACACTCTAGAGTCACGAGGACCAGTCTGCTACAGTGCGTGTGTGTGTGTGCGTGTGCGTTAGGTGTGTTAAGGTTCTCGGTGGCCAACTGCAGCGCTGCTACTTCAGAGGCCCTCGGGGTCTCTTTACCTCCCACCCGTCTGTCGCAGACAACCACCTGCCTCCTGTGTCTATGGCCCACAAGTGCCTGCGCTCGTCTATTCGCGCCGCTCACATCAAAGCTAGCTCCTCCGCACTTAGGATGTACAACATCTGGGATTTGGCTGCAGATGTGGTTCAGATGCAACAATAAAAAAATAACATGCGCGTGCTCCGAGGACAAGACGTGATTCTTTTATAGCGACGAGAATGCGAGCGGCGGGACGCGCATAAGGCCGTGCTTCCAACTCCGTCAGTCATTTTATTTGAAGCCAGAATCCAGTTTTTGGCGAAAGAATATAGCTGATGGTTTAGTGCAGGGGTTCTCAAAGTGTTGATACCTGAGGGCCAATTTAGGAACCCAACATTGGACTGAGTGCCGCCAAAGGTAAAAAAAACAGAAAGAAATCCCATTTGTAATCATTTTAATGACCAGATTTCAGTTCTACAGTTTAGCGTTAAGTAATATAAGCGTTAATATAATGTAATTTAAGCATTAATATAATAACGCTTTATAATTTACTGGGTAATTACCCAGTATTTTGGCCATTGTTCTTACCTTCTAATTACAGGTTAATACCAAGTAACACATTTCTGTTACCATATATTTACTGGGTAAATAGCTAGTAATTGGGGGCTGTAGCTACCTGCTTATTACCAGCTTATAACCCAATAATACCCTAAAATTCACTATATAGAAACCAGGTAAATTCCCAGTATTTTTGTTTACACTTATTGGTCTGTATCCAGTAATGTCCTGGATTAAAACTATCAACTGTAATTCATTGCAGGCCACCAGAAATATTTCTGCGGGCCGCCATTGGCCCCCGGGCCGCACTTTGAGAACCAATGGTTTAGTGTTTTGAATGAATCCAATGTCGTGAGCTCCTCCTAAGCTCGGATCTTGAATAACTGAGGCAGAACAGAACGATGTTTTCTTTCTGTTGTCATTGTGTCAGACAAGTGTGGACAATGTTTTGAGATTCAACTTTTGCTGAGACTTTCTTTTTTCTGGAAGTAGGGCTGGGCAACACGGCCAAAAACATGAGCTCATTCAAATGTTTCCAAACAATGTTCTCCGATTACTATCTCTATAAATGTCAGATAATCAAAGAATGGATTTAGCTCTTGGGCGTGTGAGTCGAGAAAGTAGTTTTCAAGGTCTTTATGAGCAGAATTTCACCAAATCCCATAGCTATTTGAATGTTTCTGTCTATTTGGCTTCTTTTTTTGGAAATGTAAAGTGAAATATTTGTGCTGTTTTCCATTTTTGGTTTGATTTCATTGATTATGCACGCGTACAGCATCCACTACAATGATAACACTATATCCTCTAATGCATTGGTTCTCAAAGTGCGGCCCGGGGGCCAATTGCATTTACTTTAGCCCAAGTAATAGTTGTGGCTTTGTGGCATCAGAAGGAGCTGAGTTGCGTACTAAGTTACTCGTTAGTTAGTTTGTCACACGGCTCACCATGCGCTGTTGTGCTGACACCAGGCTGTCCCAGTCGCTGTCCGGCGGCGCGCCGCTGAGCTGCTGCACTTGGTCGGGATGGGCTTTTCCGTGGAGCAGACTGTGCAGGGGCAGCTGCGGCGTGCCGTGGGCCTCGGCGCTCTCCTCTTTCTCCCAGGGCAAGTGCTCTTGACTCATGGCGTCGTCCCCGTCGACCACCGAGGCGAAAGGGGAGGTAGCTTGCTTGGAAGACATGACTCTGCTGTGAAGAGAAGAAGAAGAGAAAAAAAAGAGAGAATAGAGTCAAGAAAGAGAAGGAATTATATAAATAGAACGTGAAAAGAAAAAAAAGCCGTTTCCTTGAGTATTTCATGAATGACTGGTATGTTCACTCAAGGTCGTGACACAGCTGTGGCAGCTGGATTATGAAGTGGTGCATCTGAGCATATATCACTGAACGGACTCAATGCTGCAGCAGACTGTTGTTTGTCGTCGATATTATGGCCGGTGCGGTTCGGTAGCAGGGCACCAGGTCCCTAATCCTGTGTTTAATGCAGATGGATTGTTTGATCTGGGCCTGGAACTACGCCTGTTTGGGTCCTAGCCCAAACCCCAGAGGCAGTTACTGAGGCAGTAGGTCAGCCAGGTAACAGGACTGACATACTGATGGAAAGAAAAAAAAAAAACACTGCTTGTAGAAAGGCAAAAATAAGTTGATTTATTTAAATATTACTAAACTATCTCAGTAATTCATTAAATGTGACTTTGCTTGTGCTTTTGTCCTCCTTTTTTTTTATAATTTCCCTTTTTCATTAGTCAAATTAATAAAAATTGCTCCCCAGGATGACAGCACAGGATTCAATTCACAAATCATGTCACATGTTTTCATTAATATTACAGTGAAGAGTGTACTTGACATATCAGGTGCAAAAGAAATGTATTTTTCTCCTTTTACATCCATAACCTTTTTTTTTTCTCTTTTTTTCACTGCAGAATTTATACAAGCAATTCCTTTTGTGAGTGTGTGTGTGTGTGTGTGTGTGTGTGTGTTTCTCCTCACAATTAATGAGGCTGCATGCATGCTGTGTGCTACAATGAATGAAATTAAACACAGTGCCAGTAAATCTAATTACACATTTTGGTATTAAATTTAAAAGGGGATAATATGGCCTTCCTCCTGATGTGAAGTGGAGAGACAGAGCCGCAGCAGAACTCCTAATCCACTTTTCCCTGAGCCGTTTGTTCCCGCGGTTTTTTTTTTTCCTCAACCATTTCATTGGACATTGACCGCCGAAAATGAGGTGTCTGTGTCTCGGGAAGAGGAGAGTGTGATTATGTGAGGATATGAAGGTACGGCGTCTGTGTGACACGATTGCTCAAGGTCCTTGTTGTAGAACATCTCACAGCTGATCACCATCTGCCCAGTACCCCCCCCCCCCCCTCCCACACACTGAGAGCAGATACCACCAAGATTTAGGCAGACTGTGGTGTGATCATGTCCTTGCACTTCCTGTTGAGAGTAGAACACTGAATAGATATTGTCCTTTTTTTTAATTATCTTTTCCTAAAAAAAAAAGGGTCATTGGGTCTAAAAGTTCTTGGTCTTCCTCAAGGAAATCTGTTCACTGAGGTTTATTGTCCATGCACACACACACACACACACACACACACTGGATTTTGAAAAGGACTTGTGGCACCTTTCAGAAACAGTCAACTCAAACTAGTGTAAAAGAGAATTAAAAAGGAAGACATGGCAAAAGCTACTCCTTTCCGTGTAGCATGTCTCCGTCATTGTTAAGTTGTTGTTGTTATTATTATAATACAAATGGTTACTTACTGTCTGAAACTGCAGGTGTACAGTTTTCAATTCTGTTTGTATGCAAACTCAACAAAGTTTAATGAGCTGACGGCCGATTCTTAGACGTTAGATCATCGATTAATCGGTTTGAAGCTTTTTTTCATGATTAAGAACAAGATTTCTGATTGTTTCAGCTTCTTAAATGTGAATATTTTATTTGTTTCTTTGCTCCACATAACACAGAAATCATTAAAGCTGAATCTGTTTGTTTTGTGGACAAAAACAAGACATCCGAGAACATCGTTTCCAAGTTTGATCTATATTTTTTTTAGCATTTTCTGACGTTTTACGGATCGAACGAAAATAATCGACACATTAATCGATTATGAAAATAATTTTTAGTTGCAGCTCTACTAAGTTATAATTTCTATTAAAAAAATGTTTGTTCTTTTTATCATGTTATGATCAAAGGGAGGGGAGGTGGGTGAGATATAATAGAATTATATACTTTTATTCTCATTAAATATATACATTTAAGTGTGTTTCTTCTTATCTGCAGAGGAAAAACCCAAAGTGTACCAGCTTTTATCTGCCAGGCGCCACAAAAAAAAACAGGTTGACCTTCTCGTTTCACACATTCCTTTCTTTTTTTTTTCTCCCCTCAGTGTGTGGGCAGATGACAACTTCACCTTTGTTTCAAAGTCCAGTGTGTGAGACTTAGTGACACCTAACGGTGAGGCCACAGATTGCAACAAAAGGAAGAACTCTGCTCTCCTTTTTCCGTGTGGACACTACAGTGGCCTCCACAAACAAAAGGTCTGTAATCACTCTTTCATAACTCTGTCTTTTGTTGCGTTTGATTTGCTATAGAACTTTTTTTTCCTGTTCATACGCTTATAAAAGGTTAGCTCTGGCTGGTTTGTCTGTTGAGGCCTCTGTCGATACAAAATGGTGGCCTCCGTAAAGCAAGGTCCTTTCGTGAAGTTCACTCAGTAAAGTACTAAACCTTAAATTTCATTATTATACACTTGGACAAACACACTTATGGCCAGTAGATTCACTTCCTGTCAGTAAACCCTAAATGTAACACACTGGATGTTTAAAGCGGACCTAGACAGGAAGTTCCAATTAACGCTGTTTTTTAGTGTGTATCTGCGTCATTACCTTGTTTAAGAAGCCCTGAAGGTTCTTAACAAAAATTTCCGCCACTGCTGAGAACACTGAGTTCTATTGTAATCTCGGGCTCAGCGAGATCTCTGAAAAAACCCGGTCTGGTTACGTAAACACCAGTTCTCCAGGTGTGCCCGGACTAGTGCCCGGAGCAGGACGATCTGATGGTCCTGCTCCGGGCACTAGTCTGGGCACATCCGGTTGCGTACATTGAACCGCAGACGGAGAATAACTTCCTTGTGAAGGTGTTTCACGAGCGACAGTGTCTTCTGACTCTGGGTCTGACTCCGGGTCAAAGTCGTATTGGCCAATCACAAGACTCTGTCTTCTGGGTGTGAGAGTTCACTCTGAAATAGCGCGACTCAGGAACAGCCTCAGAAAAGAGGATTTCTATCTGCTCGTTTACAGCAACTAGGAGGATTTTGACCATAAAAACATGTTAATGTATGTAAGTAGACCTCCATAACTAACATATATGTGCAACAGGACCACTCTAGGTCCGCTTTAAAGCTCACGCACACGCTAACTGTGCCAAGTTCTACTTTGACGTACATGCTGCTGCATTTATGGTCACCTTTATAAAGACATTTATAAATTCCTTAAAGAAAACATTGGCTTTGTGATCTGTAATTCAGGTTTCTTCACCACAAGACCTCATTCTCCTTCTGGACACACGTCCTCTGAATACGTCACAAGCGTCGACCGTGATTCTAAAGTAAACCTGACGTGGACACCGGTTTATTTATTTATTCAGATGAAGAAAACGCGTATCCTCTAATGAGCTGTCACGCACGCGATCTGTGACATGCGCGCAGATCGTCACTGAAGGCTGACCGAAACAACGGTAGCCTGAGTTAATCTGGTGTGCTTCAGCAGCTGTACAAACAAACCTTGTGAGTCAGGTAGATGGCAGGGCAGCACTGTGTGTGACTGTTTGTCTGTCTGTCTGTCTGTCAGCCAGGCCCCCCCCCCTCTTTCTCTTTTAGCCTCGGCGCCTGCATGCGTTGCCAAATGTGTCTTTAGTGGGACGAGGCTCTCAATTTTAATCAGCCATCAAATTGTTTCCTGTAATTACATCAAGTAAAAAGTGATCTCCAAATTGGGTTCTGTTAATTGAAAACCAAAACTCAGAGCAGAGTTTAGAGGATGTGTGTAATGGTAAAAAAAAAAAAGAGGTGGCAGAAGTGGGGTTTGAAGTGTGTGTGTGTGTGTGTTCTTGTACTTGCGGCATACTGAGGACCAGTGGGGGTTTTTAACCAACAAAGTGAGGTCATTTTTACAGAGTGAGGACATTTTGGCCGGTCCTCACTTTGTTTTCATTGAAATCACTTCCTTAGGTTGCTACAACATGCTACACTAAATTTGTCACAAAAGAAAAAATACATTTGGGAGGACATAGTAAAGTATGATGTTTTTGTCAAATTTTGGACCAAAAATGTTGGATCAAAGATTTTTTCAAATTTTGGACGACATAGTATAGTATGACGGTTTTGTCAAATTTTGGACCAAAACATTTTGGTAAAAATCTTTTTTTAATTTTGATCGACAAAGTATAGTATGACGGTTTTGTAAAATTTTGGACCAAGAATAAAAAAAAATGTCCAGCCCTTTTTGCTCTGGGGCTCCACCTGCAGACATTTTATGGTACTGCAACCAGTAGTTCTTTGTAGATGTTATTCATGAAGTAGATATTTGTAATTGTGTTGATTTATAAAGTGGAAATGCTGGTCCTCACTTTGTCAACAACCCAGTCCTCAGTATGCAGCAAGTACACGAATGTGTGTGTGTGTGTGCGCGTGCGTGTGTGTGTGTGAGAGAGAGAGCAGGATTCGGGTGCTACCGTAGATTCTGACATATTTTTTATTCATGCACCACCAAAAAAAAGGCCGGAGCCTCCGCGCTCAGCGAGCACCTCGTCCTCCGCGGAGTGTGAGAGCGAAACAAAGCACTCGTGTCGTACAAAGCACTGCTTTTATATTACACAGCAAGTCAAGTGGTATTATTTTACCACTAAAATATTCAGTCTCTCAGGCACTTTTACTCGGGTCTCCAGCCATCAGTCAAAACTGCTGAGGCGTGAGTGAGAGAAGGGGATGGAGGGAGCAGTGGAGACTCCATTCCCCCTGTAACATGTGTCTACAGCAATCTTGTTAAAGAATGCAACAGATCTGCAGCAGGCTCCATAACAGTATTTGTCAGCAGGAGTTAATAATTTATTAGCAGTGCTGGGAGGGCTGCGCTCAGGCAGCTAAAGAGTGTGGCGAGAACCCCCCTCTCCTCCCGCACCTCTGATAAGCCCCATACAATACTGCCTCGTATTATTGAAAGGGAAAGCGAGAGGTGTGGCAATAATTCTCCGGAAAACACTGCATGGTATTTTTTAATCCTCGTGTTCTGAGCGGGCTGAGATCTAACGCGGCTGTGATGTGCATCGACGCAACAACGATATTTGATGAGAAGCAAACAACAACAAAAAAAAAAAAAGCAGAATGTTGGGTAACGCTTTCTTTTACAGTCCCCTAATTACCAGGTATTTACCTGGTAAATTCATGGTAACACAAAAGTGTTACTAGGTAATTACCAATGGTAATAAGAAAGTAAATACAGTGAAACTGTTGCCTAAATGCTGGGTATTCACCTGGTATCTATATGATAAATGTAAGTGTATTATTGGGTTATAAACTGGTAATAAGCAGGTACCTACAGTCCCCTAATAACTAGCTATTTACACAAGGGGTTAACATAACCCTAACACCAAACTATGTGTGTAATTACATGGAAACAGTAACAGTTTTACTTTACTTTACTTATCGATGACATTACCGTGCATTACCCAGTATTTTGCCAACGGTTTCACTGTATTTACTTATCTTATCTTATAACCCTTGGTAATTACCTAGCAACACTTTTGTGTCACCATGAATTTACCAGGTAAATACCTGGTAATTAGGGGACTGTAAAAGAAAGCGTTGGTTTTGCTACCTATGCTTGTGGTAGCCAATCCTATTTTCCTTTAGAGAATGACATTTAGAGCTCTGGCCTCCATGCTGGCAATAAAATAAAATAAGCAAAACTGTTTGTGCAACTGTGGTGTATTAATAATGGAGTCAAAGATAAGCCCCCCCCCCCCCCCCCCCCCAAAATGTGCTTTTATGAGCTAAACAAGTCGAAATACGGTGAACCGGATAAGTAGCTCGTAAATCCCGGACAGGCCGCCCTCCTTCACGCTTGATTACACAACAACAACGGACAGCGAAACAGACCAGGGTAATCGATAAGTGCATGAAACGCTGCTTCCTCGCTACTTACTCAAAGACAAAAGCCCCAGTGACTTTGAAGACTCGAAGGCAGAGATGAGGGGAGGGTCAGTCAGAAAGAGAGAGAGAGAGAGAGAGAGAGAGAGAGGGGCTCTCTATATATAGCTGACAATATTGTGCACATTCGAAGGATTAAGAGCGAGGTTCTCCTCCTCCAGCTGCAGGGCTCATATGGCTTTCGGAATGCTTCGAGTCATGAATTGTTCCCCGCGATACTGTTTCATAATCGTGCAAAACAACCTCGGCTTAATTGGTGAGTATAAGTGGTCGCGTTGTGCACTGCTCATCTTTGTGGTGGGGGGGTGGGAGGGTCTTGTGACTTGCGGGGACACCATGTGTCCTCGGCTGTCCGGCTATCCCGTTTCCTCCCGTCGTCATAAAAGGGTCTGACAGACTTTCACTCACTGTATCTGCTCCGTCACGCTGTTTACCTTTTATAGACAATGGTGATCTGTAACTCTACACCAACTCTGCCCCCCAACCACCACCACTCTGCCCCCCCCCCCGCCAACTTGCACCGACTTCAAGTTTTGATCTGAAGTTTCAGAGGAGGGAGAGGGGAGATATGACTCCCTCTGCAGTATTTTACTTTATAATTTACTGGGTAATTATCCAGTATTTTGGCCATTGTTCTTACCTTCTAATTACAGGTTAATACCAAGTAACACATTTCTGTTACCATATATTTACTGGGTAAATAGAAATTGGGGGCTGTAGCTACCTGCTTATTACCAGCTTATAACCCAATAATACACTAAAATTCACCATATAGAAACCATTTAAATACTCAGTATTTTTGTTTACACTTATTGGTCTGTATCCAGTAATGTCCAATAAACATTTAACAAGCTTAGTAGCTCCTGAATTAAAACTATCAACTGTAATTTATTGCGGGGCCGCCAGAAATGTTTCTGCGGGCCGCCATTGGCCCCTGGGCCGCCCTTTGAGAACCAATGGTGTAGTGGTTAGCACTCTTGCCTTTGCAGCAAGAAGACCTGGGTTCCTGGGTTCCGAGACCCATTTGGAACATCTTCGGAACAAGGGCCTTTCTGCAAGTGGTTTGCATGTTCTCCCCCGTGTGTGCGTGGGGTTTCCTCCGGGTTCTCCGGCTTCCTCCCACAGTCCAAAAACATGCGATATGTGGGGGATTAGATGAATTGGTCACTCTAAATTGACCGTAGGTGCGAGTGTGTGAGTGAATGGTTGTTTGTCTCTATATGTGGCCCTGTGATGGACTGGCGAAGGGTGTCCAGGGTGTGTACCCCGCCTATCGCCCAATGTCTGCTGAGATAGGCACAGCACCCCCCGTGAGCAGTAGATAATGGATGGATGGATGGATGGATATATATATATTATGACGTAAAGTAAAGATGTTATTCAAGTTCTGGTCTTCAGGCATATATCTACAGACATGAAAAGAACACTTGGTACAACACTTAGAGCCAATTAAGAAAGGTGCAACGACTGCTCTGTTCTGCCACCAGCTAAAAACACAGGCTTCATTAAATCTATTTCCAAACAATGACAAATAACCTTGAGAATAAACGGTGTTATCCACATCACTCTTTTCACGTTAGCTGAAAGGAGCAAAAGAAACTGTGTGTGTGTGTGTGTGTGAGCACGTGTGTGCAAGACAGAGGAAGAATCGGCGAGGGAGAGAAAATTCATCTGTGTGATTCCCTTCAGGGGTTCCTCCTGTTCTAACAGGTGTCGTGGTTGGGTTCCTCGGGGTTCTTCACCTGCCATAATGAGATATTACTACCTGACAGCTCCCAGCTGGAGGAGCATTGACACGGAATCCACCGTTTAGCACAATTAAATTATCACCCTCCATTGTGATTGTGCCGTGCTGTGCAGCAGCCAGGTTTCTGAAATACACACTTAAGACACAGTACAAGCGCGTGCGCACACACACACCAGTACAATTTCCAACATTTCCAAACACAGGTTGCTGGAACTTGCTTTTTCCAGAGAGATTTGAGTCCGTGATTTAAATCCTTAAACCTTGACCGAAAGAGTAATTACAGATAATGATATTAAAATATCGTAAATGGTTGTGAAAATACAGATTTTCCAACAAGGCTTGCACGGTGATTGGAAAGTCGACTAAATTAATTTGTTTAAATTGTTCCTCCATTATTGTTGACCTTCCCCTGCACAAAAAGTCAACTCAATTACGGCGGCACTTCATTTTCACTTCACTCTCTCTCTCCTGGTGCCTTCTCCATTAGAAAAGGGAAAAACCCACACTCAAATGATAGCCAACCCCCGAGCAAATTAAGCAAGCCACCTGAAGTGCACACTTTACATATTGAGCAGAGCATTGATAATTACTTTGCAGGGTAAATTATTTGCAATAATATGCTACTCGAAGGAACTGTCTTGTGTCTGACTTTAAACACTTGTGCAGCTGCCATGACAGCATCGCTGGTGTCCTTGCCCCCCCCCCCCCCCCCCCCCCTCCCTGTGCAAGGCAAAGGCAGATGCAGGTGTGAGAGCGCTTAAGTGTCCCTGTCTGTCTACTTAGGAAGGGTCGATGAGCACTCACACACTGAATCCCTCATCCCCCCCCCACACCTCCTCTTCCTCTTCATCCTCCTACTTTGGCCCCATGTGCCACCACTGGCCCTTTTCCCCTCATTCCTGGACACAACAGCCTCTCACTTTCCCCCGGGATGAATACACAAGTTAACTTATGTGTACACTATCCAACAATTTTACTACTGTTCTTCTTTTTCCTGGACACAAACCTACTTGAGAAGGAGAATACTGGATGTACTGAATCTGACACAAAGGCCACTCTGACTGACACGTTTGAAGCAGAACTGAAACGATTAATAATCGATTACTAAATTAATCGCCAACTATTTTGATAATCGATAATCGGTTTGAAGCCTTTTTCATGATTAAAACAAGATTTCCGATTGTTTTAGCTTCTTAAATGTGAATATTTTCTTGGTTTCTTTGCTCCACATGACAAAGAAATCACTAAAACTGAATCATTTTGGTTTGTGGACAAAACAAAGACTTTCGAGAACATCATAATTTCCAGGTTTGACAAACACTGATCAACTTTTTTTTAACATTTTCTGACATTTTATGGACCAAACGATTCATCGATTAATCGAGAAAATAATCGACAGATTAATCGATTACGAAAATAATCGTTAGTTCCAGCTCTAAACACAAGCCCCCCTTTTAACTTGTTAATGAAAGGCCGTTTTCGTTAGCGGCTAGTTATTAGCATGTTAAATATTAGTCATTCCTAATCTTCCTACCATGTGTGTATTTTAAAATAGACGTATTATACCCTATTTCTCCAAGTGAACCTAGTTCCCTGATTCCCTGTCAAAACACCTTAAGGATGAAGCACCACAGCAGTTCACTCACTCTGCCAAAACAGCCCTGTTCAGAACGCTCGCTTTTGAGTGCCTGTCTCTTTAAATATGCAAATGAGACACAGGAAACTACGTCAGCGTCACTGAGGCTAACGGCAGCTAACGGCAGTTAGCATTCGGAAAAAGCATCGTTTGCAGACTCTAGCCGGCACATTGCCGTCATATATAAAATGTAAATCCTCTGAGGCTGGAAGTTTGTGTAGAACTCTGTGCTGCAATAGAACACTTTGCGGACTTCCGCTCCTCCAGAGTCCCAAATATACATATTAAAATGATTAAAAAGGTTGATTTTGCATCATATGTCTCCTTTAACTTATTGTTAATAGGCCGTTTTAGCTGGCGGCTAGTTATTAGCATGTTAAGCGTCATTCCTAATCTTCCAATTGTCGACATAAACTATAAACCAGATCGACTGTTAACCGCGAGCCAAAGCCTAAAGGTTTGGAAAACTATCCGCGCCGTAAGGGCTTGAGGGGCCATAACAGTAGTAGGTCAACATCAGACAGCTGTTTTCCTGCCTGTGACGGAGAAAACACTCAGACAAGAAATGCTATTACTTGTCGTTTTTTACACCTCCTTCTTTCTTTTAATTTCTCCTTTTCCCCCCCCAAAGAAGTCCCCCCCCCCCCCCCCGCTGCCGCACTTAAGCAAACCTCAAAGCGACTCGAGCCGTCAACCAACACGAGCCTATTTGCTGAGCAACAGTAGAGCTTTGTGGCTTGCTCCGTAGTTGACAGTTAAGTTATGAGCCCTTTGTGAGCGGGAGAAGGAAAACAGAGATCGGAATTTGGCAGGAGTATAATAATACAGAATTCTCCTGTTCGCGGAACCTGAAATCTTCACGGAAAACAATCGGGCATTGTTGAAAGGCAAGAAAAGAAAGAGTGACAGATGAAATATATAGAGTGTGGGGGGGGGGGGTAAAACGGTAAACAAAGCTCTATTCAGGTCAGGTCCATTCTGTCATGTACAAAGATAACTCGGTCTGTGCGCTGGAGAATTTGCAAATGGCTGCACTTCAACAAAAAATCGAGTGTAACGTCTCTCACGGTCGCCAGAAAAAGTGAGTTGAGGAGTTGGCGTCGGGGGTGCCAGGCGCAAGTAAAGGGACACAAACCCCCCGAGTTACCAAAGAGATGCACAATGCATCTGTAGGGAACACACGGGAATCTCAAAAGAGGCCGGAGTTTAAAAGGGAGAAAGCAGAGTCTTTGAGAAGAAGAAGAAGAAGAAGAAAAAAATTTAAAAAAGCAGCACAATCTCAGACTTTTTGTTCTAAATACTCAAGGGGGGGGGGGGGGGGAAGCATTTGAAGGAGCAATTTTGCAGAGAGCAGGAAAAGCATGAGTATTGGTCTGAATGGTTTATGAAGGGGTGGGATGGGGGTGTATTGTGCTGTATGGCAGGGGAACTATGGGCCTCAGTCTTTGGTCTTCCCATTATGAGGTCATCATTGGCAAAACCCAGTGCCCAACACTGGGCGCAGGGTTTTGCTTCGACTGCCGTCGGTTTTGGGCATCTGGATTGTCGGCACACACACACACACACACAGTGGCCCACTTTCCCCATCACTATCCTTATGCATTTCTTTTTTTTCCTCTTATGGAGAATGCTTCACATGTCCCACACACACACACCAAATTGGCAAATTTGGAATGTCTACAGAAAAAAAAGAGAAGCAGTTTGTTCCCTTTCACTCATAAATGGATTTCTGTGGCTCAGGGAAGAAATGAGGGAATTACCTTCTACACTGTTGTAATTAAGCTTCTCTATTCTTATTCCGCAGGCGGACAACAGCTCATTAGCTACAGTTAGACCCACCTCTTATTCATTAGTGTGTGTGTGTGTGTGTTTTTTTTTACCCCTTTCTCTTATTCTTTTTCTCACTCTGAATAAATTAATGGCATTCACTGAACGCTCTCGCACAGGGGAAGGTGCACAAAATGTGTCACCCCTTGTGACAACTGGAGTCCTTTTCCCTCTTTGTCTTTGGGCCCTTGTGTGTTTTTTTAAGGAGTGTGAGAAGAAGAAGGGCTAAG
Source organism: Microchirus variegatus (assembly GCF_963457635.1). Classification (NCBI taxonomy): domain Eukaryota; kingdom Metazoa; phylum Chordata; class Actinopteri; order Pleuronectiformes; family Soleidae; genus Microchirus; species Microchirus variegatus. Next base: position 28,094,147 of record NC_139807.1, on the reverse strand, counting down.
AGAGAGAGAGAGAGTGAGAGGACTGGGGAGGGGAGAGAGAGAGCAGCGTTTCATGTGACACGTCAATTGGAAAATCAAAACAGGGGTAGTTCATTTGCTCCACCCAGATGAGGCCATCTAGCAGAGTCATGATGAATAGGGGTCAGGCGAAGCCACACCTCAAAGATTTATGATTAAGGCTTATTATGTTGGGGAAACTGACATTGATTGCTGATTTAAACCACTGAAACCAATTAATTCGCCAGTAGTGAATAGAAAGCATGGTCAACAGTGTGTGTCAATCTGACAGGTTGGACAGGAAGGAGCCGAGCAAAAGTGAGGGAGCGAATGAATGAATGGCTGGCACACGGCTCTGTTTGGAGGTGGTTAAAAGTTACCATGACTGATTGACAGCCGATGCATTTAAAAAAAAAAAAAAAAAAAAATCTGGAGAGCAAAACCAGAAAGCCCAGCCACTGATCTGAGTAATTGCCCAAAAATTTGATTCACAGAAGACATGTACACGCCGCTGTTTTAGCAATGCTAAGATGGGTTCATTCATGGGGGCTGGAGCTGAGAAGAACCGAGGTAAATGAATGTGAGACGTATAGTGCTAATAAAAAAAGAAGAGCTGACAGACATGGTTTGAACAGAAAAATGCGCTGTTTTTTTTTTCCCACTCTGAGGAAGCGGACACTGCAGAGGATTAGACGCCGACAGAAACACAAAATGCTCCAGCTGTCCGTCGATAACCGTGTGTCTGACCTCTGCTCTGCTTCAGCTGCAAACGACGGAGCCACAAGTGATACTGTGTTCACCACAGTCTGTTAAAGTACAGTGCCGTTTTTATTATGACACATGCACCATATGACAGTGCCTTAAAATGAAATCATGAACTAAATTGCTTTATTGAAAAAACTGAATTTGTGTGAGCAGATAGACAGTAGGCAGTATGTGTGTGTGTGTGTGTGTGTGTTCTTGTACTTGCGGCATACTGAGGACCAGTGAGGGTTTTTAACCAACAAAGTGAGGTCGTTTTACGGAGTGACGACATTTTGGCCGGTCCTCACTTTGTTTTCATTGAAATCACTTCCTTAGGTTGTAAACATGCTATACTCAATTTGTTTTGTTTTTTTCAAATTTTGGACGACATAGTATAGTATGACGCGTTTTTCAAATTTTGGACCAACATTTTTTCGTCAAAGATTTTTTTAAATTTTTGAATACATAGTACAGTATGACATTTTTGTCAAATTTTGGACCAAATTTTGGACCAAATTTTGGACGACATAGTACAGTATGACGTTTTTGTCAAATTTTGGGTCAACATTTTTTTTAAATTTTGGTTGACATAGTATAGTATGACGTTTTTGTAAAATTTTGGACCAAAAAAAAAAAACAAATCAAAAAGGTTTTCCAGCCCTTTTTGCTCTGGGGCTCCACCTAAAGACATTTTATGGTACTGCAACCAGTAGTTCTTTGTAGATGTCATTCGTGAAGTAGATATTTGTAATTGTGTTGATTTATAAAGTGGAAATGCTGGTCCTCAGTATGCAGCAAGTACAAGAATGTGTGTGTGTGTGTGCGCGCACGTGTTTGGCTGTGGGCCACGGGTCTCTGGTTCCCAGGCAGCCTCTGCCCCGGCTCTGTTGTGGTTCCCTGCCACCGCACTGATTATGCTTTGCCTCAGCACAGCGCAGCACGGTGCAGAGCTGCGGCTCAACCTCGCCTCACTCACTGCTGGGCGAAGTAGGAAATAATCTGGTAATCTCAAACTACTCCTCCATTTCAAAACGGAGCCCCCCATTCACACAAAGAGAACCTTTGTTTCAGAACGTGACCACGCTTTGGATCTCAATCAGGAAATCAATCAAAAACACATTAAACAAATAGTGGTTTCATATTTGATGTAAAAAAAACACACAAAAAAACGTCTTTCCTGCTGTGACCTTTTCAACGTTTGCGATGGCAATACATATATATTTGCATTTCCTTTATTATAAGACAACGACACCAACGCTAACAAACAACTGCAAACAACTCTTTCTAAACTTTATCAATGTGCCCGACATAGTCCGCTAAACAAAGCAAACAGAAAGAAAAGGTAACATGGGAGTGAAGGCCAAACAAATATTTGATAATAGGACAAGGTAACTTAGACCACACACACACACACACACACACACACACTTACTTCCAACTGTCTATCTGCTCTCCACTGAGCTGAGCTGACGGTAGCAGATGTGTCTTTCACAGCCTTCAGTGTGTAACCAATCTGCAAACAATAGTTGGAACTTGACAAAAGTCAATGCCCTTGCGACACACAATTTACAGTAAAAGATGGTCAAATCCTATTGGTCACAGAACCGTGCCCTCTATTTATTTATTTATTTTTTTCCCTTTACAGACCACTGAGATATGTTCGCTGAACATTTTACATGTTCTCTCTCTCTTACATGTTCTAGTGCCTTGGCCCAGGTTTAGTCAGCCAGTATAAATGCTTGTTTCAGCTCCAGTGTAAGCCCCGAAACAAAGTTGAAGTCACCTTTGACCCGGTGCTAAGCTAGCAGTCGGCGTAAAACACGTTCAATCCTATTAACCTAATAATATACATGTAAACGGGGTAAAGTGCCACAGTGCCCTGCGCTTAAAGCCTGCGCTGAGACTTAATTACAACAGACACCCATGACAATGAATAAGGTCCAGCTTCTAATACCTGACACTTTGACTATTGGACATGATTGAAGGAACAAGATTTCACACTGGAGGCAAGAGCTAATTTGGGATTTTTCAGTTCAGAAGCTATAAATCAGGGGTTCTCAAAGTTCTGATACCTGAGGGCCAATTTAGGAACCCAACATTGGACTGAGGGCCACCAAAGGAAAAAAAAAAACAGAAAGAAATCCCATTTGTAATCATTTTAATGACCAGATTGCAGTTCTACAGTTTAGCGTTAAGTAATATAAGCGTTAATATAATGTCATTTAAGCATTAATATAATAACGCTTTATAATTTACTGGGTAATTACCCAGTATTTTGGCCATTGTTCTTACCTTCTAATTACAGGTTAATACCAAGTAACACATTTCTGTTACCATATATTTACTGGGTAAATAGCTAGTAATTGGGGGCTGTAGCTACCTGCTTATTACCCGCTTATAACACAATAATACACTAAAATTATAGAAACCATATAGAAACCAGGTAAATACCCAGTATTTTTGTTTACACTTATTGGTCTGTGTCCTGTAATGTCCTGGATTAAAACTATCAACTGTAATTCATTGCGGGCCGCCAGATATGTTTCTGCGGGCCACCATTGGCCCCCGGGCCGCACTTTGAGAACCAATGCTATGAATATATTTCAAGACCTGTACTGTAATAAATAAATAACCACATCAACCTCCTCAGATTGCTTTCATATATGCAAAAATAACTGCTCAGGACTCTCATCAACATGGGCTTTCATTTGTTGTTCGAAAAAAAAAAACAATTATTGTGTTTGACCGACGGAGATTTTACTGTATTTAATTTCTCAAAGTGGGACTAACACACCAGGATAATGAGATTGAGAGTCGCAGCATGTTCAGTTGGACCCAGACTTGCCCAGGCTTCTCTCTCTCTGTGTGTGCACATGCTCCACAGTTCCCACCACTGGCTCTGACCCAGAAATAATAGAAGAAGCCCGGTTACACGCAGAAGAACAAGACAACAGCCAGAAAAAACATGAGTGCAAGCATGTTTGGACTGAAGAACAGACAGATTTTTATCCTTTATCAGCTTAAATAATGAGATACTTTGAAGTAAATGGATGGTAGACAGACCAAAAACAGCATTCAACATGCTGACAACTGGCTGGTGATGTAGAAGGTGAAACCAGGAAATGCCTAATGCTAACATATAATAATAATAAGAAGAATAACTAGGACCGCTCACAGTCATTAGAGGGCCTGTTTTGTTTTTCTGACTAATATTTTTTTCCCTGTTTTTCTGTCTAATTTTTTTCCTGATTTTTTGAGTAATTTTTTTTCTGTTTTTCATAGTAATTTTTTTTTCCGTTTTTCGTGCAATTTTTTTTCCCCCGGTTTTCGGAGTAATTTTTTTCTGTTTTTCGTGCAAATTTTTATTCCCCTGTTTTAAGAGTAATTTTTTTCCTGAATTATCCAGAACTCTCGCTATGATACATAGGCCGCCAAAGGCGATTCCGGCGCCTCAGCTGCACACCGTGTGGATCCAATATTTTCAGCAGTCTCCTGATTGTCTCTTGAGTCAGAAAAAAAATTAGTCGGAAAAACAGAAAAAAAATTTGTCGGAAAAATCAAACTGGAAATTAATTACTGAGAAAAACAGGTGTTGTTTTTTTTCCGTAGTTTTGGACCTGTTGAAAAGCAAACAACAAATCCTTAGATAGATTGACAGCAACAAAAAATAAAATAAAAAATTAAGTGCGAGAGACACTTTCTCTCTTTGCTTGCGAGCCAGGTTTTATGAGAGCTCTAAAAGCTATCAAAAGTTTTAAATTTTCCCACATTCCCTCTCCTGTGGGTGTGCCTGCAAAGTGCTCTCTTGAAAAAGCTCTAAGGAATTGCATCATAGGACAGGGGTGTAAGACAATGCTAGCAACATACTGTAACATGGGGGAAATGCCTCACATCGGTCGATTCATAAACAACCAACGTGCAGCGGCTCAATCGGACCTGATCTGTGCTGTGCTGGTTTTAATCAGAGGTGGAAAAAGTACTCAAATACTGTACTCAAGTAAAAGTACCAATACTTTGATGAAATATTACTCAAGTAGAAGTAAAAGTAGTCATCTGAAAATGTACTCAAGTAGAAGTAAAAAGTAGTTCATTTGAAATTTACTTTAAGTAAAAGTTACTTAGTTACTTTGCGTGGGGTGTGAGGGTAGTAGAAATATGACAAGGGGTCAGAAATCCAAAACTATTTTGGAGCTCACGCGCCCGGCGCGACACAGGATATTGCGTCACTTTTGGCGCGACACAGGATATTGCGTCACTTTTGGCGCGCAACCTCTATGTTTACACACCAGTGCTAATGCTAATGCTAATCACATCATCATTCGTCTGGTTCTGGTCTATATTTCCCCCTGTAGGTCTTCATTGGGCTGAATTTTAATTTTTACTCAGTAACGGATAATAATATTGCGACAAAGGATATTGCGTCACTTTTGGCGCGCACCCTCTATGTTTACACACCAGTGCTAATGCTAATGCTAATCACATCATCATTCGTCTGGTTCTGGTGTATATTTTCCCCCCTGTAGGTCTTCATTGGGCTGAATTTTTATTTTTACTCAGTAACGGATAGGATTTATAAAGTAACTAAGTACAATACTTGAGTCAATACGTACTCAAGTAAAATACAAAATCCTGATTTTAAATTGTACTTAAAAAATACAAAATACACCAAAAAAAGTATTCAATACAGTAACTTGAGTAAATGTATTTTGTTACTTTCCACCTCTGGTTTTAATGATGGACGTCACTCAGTGCCAAGTCATGTTGTGGTGGGCACACACACACACGCACACACACACACACACACACACACACACACACACACACACACACACACACACACACACACACACACACACACACACACACACACACACACACACACACACACACAGGGATTATAGCACGGCCCCTGTTTTAATTGCGTCTCAGCCTTCATGTTGTCTGTTATCTCTGACTAATAGCACGCGTTGGCCCTCTGTCATTACCAGAGTGGGTCTTTATCGGGGACCGTGACGCATTATGAGCGGCGCACCAAGAGTCAGCAGCGATCTGCATATTCAATAACTTCCGTAATTATATGTGCAATTCATCAGATGGGGTGTGATTGCAGGGGGGAAGTGGAATAGAGAGGAGCAGAGAGGTCTGATTCCTGGAGGACTGAGAAGTCTAATCACAAAACTAACATGATAATTGAAATCTAAATTGAAAGGCTTGGCTTTCAGGGAGACTGTGTCAGACTTGGAGTGTAGCAGCGAAAAAGAGTGACGGGAAAAAATGAGATTTATGTAAAGTGCTCAAGCTATTAACAGTGAAAACAAGACTAAATCGGACCGTGATCCACTAAAGCTTCTAACAGCTCGCTGTGAAGCTCTGTGGTGAATATTTACGATTAAATTAAAAAAACACATTATAGATTTATTTTTCATTCACCTGTTCAGATATTATATTGTTATCCACTTGTTAGTGACAAGATACGTCCATAAATAATTATCCTTTGCTAGTTATTGCTAGATTTAATAAAAACAAATCGTGTTTTCTGTCCGTTTTAAGAGTCACTATTTACTAATGAATAATGGCACATGTTTGAAAGAATAAATCCAGGGAAAATATGTGTCTTGTTTTCCTCGACACACACACACACACACACACACACACAGAGAGAGAGTGTGCGTTAGAGGGCGTTGGATTAATTGCTTGTTATTCCACACTGTCACCGTCGTCCCTCTCTCGTTTACTCTGACTTTTTACTGTGCAGAGTTTAAAGTCCTGTTTTCAAAAGGTGACTGAACTCAAAAGTGTCGTCTCTTTATCGCTTCATTTGTCCTTTTAACTCGCGACACGTCGCAACAAATCCAGAAATACACAAACACAAAATGTGCAGTAATGATCTTGAATAATCGGTTTCATGTACCCCAAAAAAAAAACACATTCTGTGGACCCGAACGATCGACTCTTTTCTTTAGAGGAATTCTTGTGTCGTGTGTTGTGGCGTTTCATTTCATAACTACGTCCTCCATTTCACCTCAGACGCTCTGATGTCTTTACATTCGGCTCTCGTTTTACTCATTGCGATCCCATCCAGCTGAGGAAGTGAGGGAAAGAAACGATAAAGAAGTCCACTGTCCAATTCTTCTCCTCCTCCTCCTCCTCCTCCCTTTCCTCTCACATCCCTCCCAACTGCAGGATTCATATTCATCCCTCAATAACGTTTAATTAGTAATGCCAAATTCATTAACCTGTGCTGCTGTTCCGCTGGCCCCGGCCATAAATTAGCTTAATGTGAGCAGACATATTGCAGCTGTAATAAGGCACATAAAACTCAAAGGGAAACACATACTGTTCCTGCATGGATCATAGTCATGGATCATAGTCATGGATCATTATAGCTCAACGGGGTTTTAGAGTGGGAGCATTCTTTTTTCAGACTGGGAGATCTTTACAGCAATTAACTGTGAGCCTATCAAACACTTTCTAGTAATGCTTCTGAAACCTGTTTTAGTGCCGGTTGAAATAAAAAAAAAATAAAAAATGTTATGCCTTTCCTTTCATCATCATCGTCATGTTTCACTTACAAGTTTTCACCCTTCGCTAAAATACGACAACATTAATAGCTGTTTGTCCACGCTGAGAGTGCTATACTGGTTTGATATGACAAGTGTTTGAGATACATGTATGAGTTTATGTTAGTTTCAAGCCACTACTATATACTCCATAAACATAAAAAACTAGGGCTGCAGCTATCTAATATTCTTCAATATATAATATTCAATAAATTGAGGACGCAAAACACCAAATTATTATTTATATATATATATACATATATATATTTTTTTTAATTAATCAATGAATCGAGGAATAATCTGTAGAATACTCAATAATAAAAATATTCGATAGCTGCAGCCCTAGTAAGCTACATTAAATAGGGACCGTATCTATGTTCCACGGGTCCTATGTTCCCCGCTTTGTAAAAAATGGTCTAAAAAATTGTCCTATGTTCCCTGCTGTTCACACAAAGGGTCCTATGTTCCCCGCTTTGTATGTGACCGGGGAACATAGGACCCTTTTTCTAAAAAAGGGTCCTATGTTCCCCGCTTTCACCCAAAAGGACCCGGGGAGCATAGGACCCTTTCTCTAAAAGGGTCCTATGTTCCCCGCTGTTCACCCAAAGGGTCCTATGTTCCCCGCTTTGTATGTGACCGGGGAACATAGGACCCTTTCTCTCCCTGCTTTCACCCAAAAGGACCCAGGGAACATAGGACATGTTCCCTGGTCACATACAAAGTGGGGAACATAGGACCATTTCTCTAAAAATGGGTCCTATGTTCCCCGCTTTCACCCAAAAGGACCTGGGAAACATAGGACCCTACCCCTTACCCTAACCCTAACCTCTACCCTGGAGCTCCACACCCAGGCTTCCACAAAGTGAGGAACATAGAACCTTTTTTGGGAAAAACGGGGAACATAGGACCCGAGGAACATAGTTACGACCCCCATTAAATCAGCTAACATCAATGCTTACGTTAGCCTGTGCCTGAAGCGTTAGCAACTGGATGCTTTCGGCTCAGACGCTGAATCACTGAAGACGCGCTGTTGTGATACGACAGTTGCAGTTCAAAGTGGTCACACTGCAACTTGTTGGCTTGTTGACATCTTCTGACAATGATCCCCGCGCCGAAACGAGGCCGCGTGTGATAGGAATCAAACGAATAATCGAGGATTTTTCTTTTTTTTGTAATCGAGTTACTCGAATCACTTGAGTAATCGTTGCAGCCCCTAAAACAAACAGCTGTTACTGTCCTGTGATTACACGTTGACCTTTCTCTCCCCGTCTATTATTCGGTGATCTCGCTGACAGCGTCACACCACAACAGCCTTTTAAGCCTGGGTCCCATTTTGTTGTTTAAAAATAAAGGCTCTTGTCCTTTTTAGAACACTCACTTCCATGCTTTCTTTTTTTTTTTTTTTTGTCCTAGCCAAGGTGGTGGAGCAACACAAGTCCATTGTTCCCTTGCAGATGGAAGTTGAGAGTTACCAGGGTAACTGCTCTAATCCTTCCCTCTTCCATTTTTTACCCACTTTTTTCATATTAACAGCCTATCAAGAGGCTACCTTTTAAGTCAAAGACACATTAGCTGTTATTCTGTTTGCCAGGAGACGGCATGATGAGCTCATCGAAATGTACCAAAGTAATGATGTGCGCGGCGAGGAGCTACCTCTTTTCTCCCAAGAATAACAATAATGAGGCCATTATCGGGGGATTGCACTTTTAAAACAGTGTCCTGCCCCCAAACTAAGGACATAATTGTTCTGGCTTTTTTTTTTTTTTTTTTTTTTTTTCATACAATCACCAGTCCATTGTTGATGACTTGAGAACTATAAGGGAACAAAGAACGGGTGCTGTAATGACTGGTTTGTGCTGCCGATGAAGATCGTCCGCAGTGGCAGGGCCTCGATAGACGACTGATCTGGTCATTGTCAACAACAACAAAAAATCTCTGCTTTTGTTATCTTTGAAAAAGAAGAGCTCGGTAAGGCCACAAGGTGTTCCTGTACAAAACATTTTGACTCAAAACTCTTGACCATGCAGCGATGCCTCATTAGATAACGGCACGTTATTTCTCCGAAACCACAACTCCAGCACAGCCCATTTGGGAAAATAAGCAATTGCGATTATTTGTCAAGAACTTTCACGCGCACACTTTAGCAGGTGAGAGCTCAGCACAGCTGTACAAACACAGTACTGCACCCTCGAAGCCTGCAGTTCATTGTAAAGGAGAGAGAGACAGAGAGAGAGAGAAAGAGAGCTGGAGGGCAGGAGGAATGCTAAGTGGGCCCCTTAGCCTAGTCAACCTTCAGTGGGTTTCATTTATCTTCATCTTGTTAGACTAAATTAATTAACAATCTCAATGTTACACACTTTCTCCTTTCATTACATCAAATAATGGCAGAAATGGAGGGGGGGGGGGAGGTCCTGCCCACTGGGAGTAAACAGAGACTGAAGACATCTCTCTCTCCCTCTGTATCTCCCCCCCCCTCCTCTGTTCTATCTGTTCCTCTCTTCCTTCCCCTTTCTCCCTCAATCAATCCCTCTCTCAGTCTCTCTGACAGCACACACCCGTTTAAACATAAACTTAAAGGTGCCATATGTAAGAATGTGGCCAAAAACAGTTACTGCATTCAAATTCAAAATACAGAGGTCTTTTAGGTTTCGTTTTTTTTTTTTTTTTTTTTTTTTCTGACGTAACTGGCAACCCGTGGTTGCGCGGCAGCTGAGACTCTACTGACTGCAGTGATTGGTAGACGGCGGTAGGTGGCGCCACATGACGCCAAAACACGATTTCAAAACATAAACACGATTTGCAGTCTGCAAATATTTTGGCTGTACTGTTGTTGTTGTTGTTGGTGAGTTCAGTTTGTTATATGAACATTATTCCTGAGTCTCTGTGACATATTAGGAGGATTTTACGGCCAGTTGATTTAGATTTATTACCAGGGTATCCGCGCGGTCTTAAAAAGTCTTAAATCCAATAATTTGAATGTAAGGCCTTAAAATGTCTTAAATTCTCCTAAAATCTCATAAAAGGTCTTAAGTACAATTTTGACATAACTACAACATGGAACTAAAGTAGGCCACCTGTTCTGCCTGGTGACAATTTATCGAGCACCACTAGCTAGTGTGCTATGTCGTTTAGCATAGCAGCGGAGAAAACTTAACGAAAGCCCACAGTGAAGCCGAATTGCAAGTTCAACGATTTGTGGCTCCAATTTTCCTTCATGTCTTTTGTGCTTTTTTTGCCAGTACGGATTTGAAATGGGTCTTGAATTGTATTCATTGTGGTCTTAAAAAAGTCTTAAAAAGTCTTAAATTTGACCTGCAGAGACCCTGAATTATTACATAATGCACCTTTAAAACTCGTCTATTCGCTAACAAAGGCGCTAACATGCGCGTGGATGATTGTCTATGAAACACACTCTGCGTGTTACTTCCTGCAACTTTTAGAAACAGTGAGAGCTTTAATTGACCGTGAAAGAGTATTCACTCGGTCATGTGTTTCGGAAGCACTTTTGTATCTCTTAAGAAAGAAAAAAAAAAAACCCTACTGTATGCATGAGTCAAACCAAACCTATGACTCATTACAATAACGAAGAGCCCATCCTGTGCGCTACTGAGATATGACGTAGACTACAAGCACTCATTGCTCACATCTGCTTCTCGGAGCGCATATGTACAAGCACATTCACAAAATCCCCCTTTGACCTAATTCAGTTGCTCCAGAAAAGACACTGGGATTCTTCACTGAAAGAATGTCTTAACTGCCACATCAATCCAACCTCTGTTTCTATCCTTTTTCTCCCCTTTCACCCTGACACCCCCCCCCCCCCCCCCCACACACACACACACACACACACACACACACACTCGTCAGCCCACTCCACGACACAAGTCTTATCCAAACAAAAGGGCTAACCCTGAACCAAAGCCTGCCTTTAATCTTTCCCCTGATTGTTGAGGCCTCCAATCTGCAGCCTGTGTGTGTGTGTGTGTGTGTGCGTGATGTCTTTCCACTGGCACTTCTCCTTTAATTAAAACAGACATTGACAGAAGGATGTGGATTAGCGGCACAATAATGTGTTTACTCAGAATAATCAAAGTGTTCTCTCACAGCGATCAGAACAAAAGGAAATTGTTGAGAACAAGCCAAGGTCAAAGGGCATGTTTCTTTTTTTCCCTCTCTCTTCCTCTTCCTGTCCTCCCCTCTCTGACTCCTTTTGTAGAAGTTTCCCCCTCTTGAATTTTGGGATGTGCTTTTGCCGTCATGTACGGGACACGCAGCTCTTCTTTCGCGCGGTTCGTCCGTTCGTTCGTTCGTTCGTTATCTGCCGCATTGTTTCCACAGGTGGGTGTGAGACATGGATGTATAATATGAACTGGATAGAGCACCGCCCCCTCTGCCTTGAAGACAATTTTTTACATGGTGGCCACTCTGGGTACTGCAACAGAAAACCCCATAAAAGCCCATAAAAGCCCTAAAAGCAATTTCCCCATTGACCGCAATAGTAAAAGAGACGCCTGTAAAAGTGTCCACAGGACACCTCGAGACACGGACACGGGCTTTAATAGATCTTTATATGGTAGTGACACTACTGCGCATGCTCTATGGGCCCCATAACCCGGAAATAAACGCGGAAGTCAAAAAACTTTTTTGGCATATTTCAAAAATTCATAAAAATTATTCCTTAAGAGATTTGCAAATATTTTCAACGGATCCTTGTTCAGGGCGATGCCGACTATCATGATGGTAAATTTTAAGTCATTCCGAGAAACTTTTTGTTTTTGAGAAGAAAGTCAGCACACTGTCAAAGTGCATCAGGGCAAATGGGTGAGCAGCTGTAACACAACCTTTTATGAGATTTTAGGAGAATTTAAGACATTTTAAGGCCTTAAATTCAAATTATTGGATTTTTAGACTTGTTGAGACCCCGCGGATACCCTGTGAATGTCTTGTTCTGTCCACACACCAAAATGATTCAGTTTGGATGATTTATTTGTTGTGTGGAGCAAAGAAACAGAGAAAATATTCACATTTAAGAAGCTAAAACAATCAGAAATCTTGTTTTGATCATGAAAAAAGCTTCAAACCGACGAATCGATGATCCAAATAGTTGACGATTAATTGAGTTATAGATTAATAATCAATTCATTGTTTAAGCTCTACTGACATCCACTGTAGCGTTAGACACCTGAGTGACTCGTGTCAAACTAAAGCACATGTACGTTACACCACACCAAATAATCTGGTGCCACTGCGGCGGAAGATAAAAACAGCTGCTGTACGTTTGTTTGCATAATTTGTTTGGTATTTGTTTACCGCAGCAGACTCCGAGTGTACTAGCGTTATTTCTTTATGACCATTAACATACAAGTCATTTAATGATTATTACCTGATTTATACTTTCATTTTGTCTTCTTGTGCTTTTACAATATGGGAATAGTACAAGTTGTATAAAACAGATTGTAATGAATGAGAGATTTTGCTTTCTTTAATCCCTCAATTACAGTTTGACTTGCGGTCGTAACGCTATCAAAGTGCCCTTTCTTTTTAAAATGCCCCCCAATAGTTCTGAGGGAGAGAGAGAGAGAGAGAGAGAGAGAGAGCAAAACACACTGGTAATTTAATCAAATAAGTGACCTTTTGAAAAAAGAAATCAAAGAGGATTCATTAGCTTTAGTAAAGTTTGGCTGACAGCAGCTTTGAAAGGCAGATGCTGCTGCTGTGGCTTCTAATGAGCCAACCCTAATTAGGGAGCAACACTGGAGCCTAGAGAAGGTGGAAAGTAGGAAAGGAGCCAATGGTAAATATGCTCTCTTATTTACTTCCTCTGTGTGTTGTGTTGTAATGACAGCACACATTTTTTAATTAGAATCACAGGAAGGGTAAAGACAAAAAAATGTAAATCTTTATGTTTGCGCTCGAACACAAACACGGAGCGCAACAGGAAACACAACAGCACATCACACGACCAGTGTACCAGCAGCTGACTCGCCCCACACATCCCTGTGTGTGTGTGTGTGTGGGGGGGGGGGGGGGTGTTTGTGTGTTCCTGTGTGTTTTCAGTCTGACTGGAGGGTTTTTTTTTAGACCTGGTATTATGTGGTCTAAAGTCTGAACACTCCTCATCTAAACAAAAAAAAAAAGTGGTCAGATTCCACTTAACACTGATTATCACACGATTTATTATTGTTTTTTGTCGGATTAGTTTTGATTCCCTTCACACACAGACACTTCTGTGTAGTCAAACCGTTCAAAAACATCATTTTGACTCCACAAACAGACATTTCTCAGATCTCATGTGGGTCCCCGAATGCACTTTAATGGCAACAGTTTTACGTTAATACCAGGTCTGCCACATTACACATTAGCACATTGCTAACACACAGCTTGAGTAAATATGTTAGAATCCATGTATGACATTGCTTAAATACACACACACACACACATCCACACACAGTCTATAAGGCTAACAGTGTGTCAGACAGTCACCCCGGTTAACCCGCTACAGTCACCCCGGTTAACACGCTGCACCACCCACCCCCGCTTGACCTGCTGCTGTGATCTTGAATGGCAACAAACGTAAATGAAACTAACCTCAGTAAAAAGCTGCTACGTAGAAAGCCCTCCATGTCAGCGTGTGGGGTTCTGGCAGGGAAAAATCACAAAGAACCATTTTTTTTTCATTTATGAAATGAGTGATGAACAAGAAGAAGAAGTAGATAGGGGAGGATGGAGGGAAAGAAAGAAAGAAAGAAAAATACATAGAGCATACATCTTCCTCCTATAATAAGGCATGTCTTTAATTAAAGTAGAAATATGGCTATGAACCCATCCTCTTTTTTTATGTACTGACATCATTAATTATACCTCTTCCCAACGAGGGAGTGGATTTGCATACAACATTGGTTTTGCACTCAGGGCCTGATGATATGTTTGCATCAAATAAACTCTGCCTACTGATTTCCATATGGCCCTTTTTTTTCCACCACCGTACGCAGAGATATATACATGCACACGCGGCGGCGTAAAACCGCAGAGCCCAGAGCGGCCCCGGGTCTGCGCAGCATTAGCCAGCGGTGGTCCAGCTGCAGCCCATGTGTAGCGAAGGGTTGCTGTGACTTTCTGTGATTCTCGGCCGCAGGCGACCCAAGCAGGGACTCAACGTCAGCAAGGCAAAAGAAAAAAAAAAAAAGGATGTGGTCGTGATGTCACCGCTCGCAGGAGTCGTTCAGAAGCCTTAGCCACAAAATACTGGAGACACATGGCTAAAAATGACTTACAACAGGCTTCCATTAGCCCGTGTTATATTGCTCTGTATACCATACACTGTTTCTGTGTGTGTGTGTTCAAATTGGTTGGAAATTAAATTGATTAGGGAATTCCAGATTGGTTGTAAAATGTGGTTATTTGAGTTACTGTCGTCTCAAACCAGTCCGGTCATTCTCCTCTAAACAAGGCGTTTCATCTCACTTTTCACTTTTTTTGGACCATTCTATGTAAATGCGGGGGTGCCACACCTTATCCTGTGTGGCACAAACAACCATGTCACTTTCAAATATTTATATATTTAAGTCATCTGCAGTGTGCATTGGAATAAAAAAGTAAAGGTTACTATTTGAATTATTTTCAAAATAATTTTTTACCTCCATTTTTCCTCATTCTGATGCTTTAAACCCCAGTTTTCATTTAAGGTAGTATGTGGTCAGTGAGTGTCATAACAAATGCTTTCATCTCTATTTTATCACATTGTTTTCAATGTCATATCTTTGTAAAGTCAAGTTCACTGATTGAAAATCCCTTTTAAACACCTTTTAAATCTAAAAAAAAAATGTTTGCACCACAACCGCGTCACAAATGACACGTCATCTCAGGCCTCGCACACCTTAAAGTTTTCTGTGACATGGGTGTAATTTGGCATCATTTTTCTCCCCTTTGCTCTCTTGGCTTCTGAGACAAAGAACTCTGAGAGAATGGAAAGAACGAGCTGCTCCAAGGACACTGTGCCTTTCAGTCTGGCCAGCACTTAGCGAGGCAGTGAATCCACAAGGCCCAGAGGACTCAGCCGAGACTTTTCTCACAATAAGGTGTCTGGGGAGGCGGGAGTGGCAGAGTCCGGGGCTGCTGCTGCTGCTGCTGCTGCTGCCGCTGCTGCTGCTGCTCTTTTCTCCACTTAGCTGGGCCCAGAGGCCATGCACACATACTGCTGTACCATCCCCATGCCACAACACACCAGACCGGTGACAACGTGAGAAAACAACCCTTAAACAGTGCAGAGCAGATCAAGCGTGTCTCCTCGCTTCTCTCGAGTGCAAAAAGGCACACACACATCTTCTACATCTGGTGCACACAAAACGCAACACAATACCATCCACAAATGCACGTGTGTGTACACTCGATTTGAACTCAGTGAACATGCATTCACACATTCTTATTTCCTATAAACCAGGGGGTTCTCAAAGTTTTGATACCTGAGGGCCAATTTAGAAATCCAACATTGGACTGAGGGCCACCAAAGGAAAAAAAAACTGAAATAAATCTGTAATAATTTTAATGACCAGATTGCAGTTCTACACTTTAGCGTTAAGTAATATAAGCGTTAATATAATGTCATTTAAGCATTAATATAATAACTCTTTATAATTTACTGGGTAATTACCCAGTATTTTGGCCATTGTTCTTACCTTCTAATTACAGGTTAATACCAAGTAACACATTTCTGTTACCATATATTTACTGGGTAAATAGTTAGTAATTGGGGGCTGTAGCTACCTGCTTATTACCTGCTTATAACACAATAATACACTAAAATTCACCATATGGAAACCAGGTAAATACCCAGTATTTTTGTTTACACTTCTATACACTTCTTACACGGTCTGTATCCAGTAATGTCCTGGATTAAAACTATCAACTGTAATTCATTGCGGGCCACCAGAAATGTCTCTGCGGGCCACCATTGGCCCCCGGGCCACACTTTGAGAACCAATGCTATAAACCTTTAAATCAGAAAGGGAAATAGAAAGTGTACCAAGTGAATCTGAAAGATATCGTGTTGATGATTTTACTGACACCTGATCCTTCCGTGGACTCGCTTAGACAGTAGCAGAGAGAGAAAAAGGAAAGAGATTAGGCCAAATGCTTGGCTGCTATCTTTATCTTTGGTCGTATTCCATAACCCTTGTTCTTCCACTCTCTGTGTGTGTGTGTGTGTGTGTGTGTGTGTGTGTGTGTGTGTGTGTGTGTGTGTGTGTGTGTGTGTGTGCGCTGTGTTTCCTCAGCTGTGCCTGCTGTCTACAGGCCCATTGTGGTCAGAAACAACTGAACTTAGCCTATGGAAGCAAAGGTGCGGTTTGGAAAGCAAAACGAACCAAACTCAGGAAAAAGTGACCGAGCCACATTGTATTTGTTCTTCCTCCGAATACAAAAATAAAGGAATGCAGTTAAATTAAGGTTAGGCCGCAATTCAAGGGCAGGCTTTTTCTTTTTTTTTCTTTTTTTTTCTGAAGGAGAAGCAGGGAGGATAGACATCACTAACTTGGCCTGGGCCAGTCTGAGCAGCAAGGCAGCCCTTTCGAAGAACGAGCCGCTGCCAAAAGCTGCCTCTGCCTCCCACCATCTGCAACAAATGTGCTCTATTAAAGCAGTACCATATGGACAACAAGCTCGCTATTAACACGGGTTCAGCACATCCCCTTAACCTAGCCCAGATTTCAAACTTCCAGTCAAATTGACTGCTGATTTAATGCACCGCCAGCAGCCATGTGGGTCTTGGCACGAGACGGCACTTTCAGCCTTCAGTTATTAACAGGCTCACACACAGTGTGCGGCGGCGGCGGCGGCACAGAAGTTAGCAGCACAGACCCTGCTGCTACTAACTCCAGCCTGCGTTACTCGGTAGACAAACAAAGCGATATAAGAGAAACGGTTACAAGCGATAGAGGCGATAAAGTCCAACTGGGCTCAAGCTTATAGAGTCAATCTACGCTGCAGTCGCCGCAGCCTAATGGCTATAGCTTAAGTCTCAGTTCTTCCACAGTGATGGAGAAGTGAATTTTCTCCCTCTACGTGGAATCCGAAACGTTAATGATCGCTCCTTCTGGGGCGTGAGGGAAGGGGACACATTAATATTCCTATGGGGCCGAGCGGGCCATGTCGATGCTTCTTCCCTCTCTGAGTCATGCAAAGATCCACCCGCTGCTCACAAAGCCACGCTTTCTCTTCTCGACCATGACACACACACACACACACACACACACACACACACACACACACACACACACACACACACACACACACACCAAATCAACTACAGTCAATTCAGTAAATTGTGGTTGTTCAGTTTTTTTTCCCAGCCTTTTCTTAGCTGCTTAGATACCGTACATAATTAGAGTGGAAAACACCTTCATGTCTCTCGTGTCGTGAACGTATGCTGCAGGAGCTGCGGGCTCACGCGGACTGGTCTTGTCAGAAAAGTCAGAACAATATGCATTTCCTGACTTGCTCGTGTCTGAATGACTGCGTGACGCTCTCCGCGTTCTCATATTACGATGTTTTGAATGCAGCAAAATTACGTTACGTCATATTTAGATCCAACCGTCTCATGGTTTTGTTTTCATGTGTAAACTGAATAGATACAATGAAAAACTGCGATTCAAAATGGATTTTCGCTTCAAAACTATTTGATTCATAACGACTTCTGCTTCAGTCTCTAGGTGTGTAAAGGATGATCTACCGCTTTATCCTCCACCAGAGGGTCGCGGAGGGGGGGCCTATCTGTGCCTATCTCAGCCTACATTGGGCGATAGGTGAGGTCACACCCTGGACAGTTCGCCAGTCCATCGCAGGGCCACATATAGAGACAAACAACCATTCACTCACACTTACGGTCAATTTAGAGTGACCAATTCACCTAATCCCCATATCGCATGTTTTTTGGAATGTGGGAGGAAGCCGGAGAACCCGGAGAAAACCCACGCACACACGGGGAGAACATGCAAACTCCTTGCAGAAAGGCCCTTGTTCTGAAGTTGTTCCAAACGGGGTTCAAACCCAGGAACCCAGGTCTTCTTGCTGCAAAGACAAGAGCGCTAACCACTACATCAACCGTGGGCCCCTGACAGAATGATCATTAAGTATTAAACATGTATCCATGCTTCGATGGAATTGTTGTAACTGTTGCATAAAAGCAATATCACATAATTATTGCATAAGTAACAAGAATATAAAAACACCTCTCTCTTCTGTGTCATTTTATATCGATTCTGAATTCGGATTTTTTGGCACACCCACCTCTATGAAACACTATTATCGTAATCCTTCTGCAGAGCAACAATAACAACTGATAAAGTTCTAAAACCCTGTCGCACGAAAAGCAACGAAAAACAAAAGATTTGTTGTTGTTCCGCGACATTCCCTTACCAGCGCTGTTCCCTATGTAAATTGATACGATGAGCCGACGACAGTCTAATTAAATTAGCTTGTTCGGCGGGTCTCAGTGGAGTGGCGGTGTGGGATGTGCGAAAAGGTACCGTGGGTTTGAAGAGAAGAGGAAGGGGAAGGTGGGGGGGTTGAAAAAAGCTGTCCAATCAGCATCCCAACATCCCAACAGACACCTTAACGCCAACTCAACACCCACGACGAGGCTGGTGACGGCACGGCCCAGCACCAGTGTCCACACATATTCACATATACACAGCTCTATGTGTCTGTCTGTCTATCTATCTATCTATCTACACAGAGAGAGACACACACCTGATGTCCCTTTGACCCCCTCTTTCATCGCACAACACACACACACACACACACACCTCCGCCAGAGCTGCCAGATGAGTAGTGAATTAAATTGTGTGAGCCACTCCAACATTAGGAAGGTGTGTGTTGAAAGGTGTCTGCTCATGTTTCAAATTAAACGCGCTGCTGGTCAGCATTAGCACCTCGCCACCCGTCGGCAACTGACACTTAGGGAGTGGAGGTGCGGGGGGAGGGGGGGGGTGCAGGGGGGGCTGGGGGTAGGAAGGAGGGTGAGCCCATCCGCCGTTCGCACTGGAATAATTAGAACATGTCAGGAGGAATTAATTTTCTCATTTTTCAAAAGGATACACAGAAATTACCATGTTATTATATGACAGGGTCCCTGGGAGGATTGGATTAAATTTGATTTCTTGTGCAGCCCACACAACAAATTAAAGTCATAAATAAGATGGAAAGAAGCGGGGCACAGAGCATATGTTTATGGCAATGAGTGAAGCCAAGGGACCAGAAACAACTATCTTCATTTCATTTTATTTAAATCAGGCCGACAACTGTGTGTCTGAATGACAGCGCTCGCTAATGGGTTGAGATTAGAGGCTCCTTAATATTAACGCACGGATCCAACTACTTCAACTAAAAGGCAGAAACCTGCTTGAGGTTTAACCACAGCAAAACAGTCTGGACTGACTTTAATTTGTCTACATGCAGTGGTTTTATTAATGTATATATAATTAAATAATTAACTGTTATTGGAAAGAAAAAAAAACAACAAAAATCCTTCTACAAGGACAATAAAAATAAAAATTAGATTGAATATTTTATTTACGAGGACACAGATCCTGGTTCACAGGACGTTCACATTCACGTCTTAGATTAGTCTTGTTCGCTTACACTACAATTTAATACAGGCTTTGCCTGGGAAGAGTTTTTCAACTCTTATTTTTTTTTTTTTTTTTTTAAATGGGCTGTCATTAGAGCCCAGCAATCCCCTGGGCACCACAAACTTTAAATAATTTGCAAATCAATTAACTGGCTACTCTCAACGGGGATTTCACACTCTCGGGGTCGTGGCGCATTATCAGCTGGAGAGGATTCACGGCATTTTCGCGAGAGAAGTTCATGGTTGAAATCATTAATTCATTTAACCGGACTTTTAGTTATGCATTACTTTCAACAGCTGGGGTAGCAAGAAGATTAATGGCGTGTTTTTTTTTTGGTCCTGTTTTGTGCTGCATATATACTGTAAGCTGCTGTCCTGAAGAACACCAGAACATACTTCTCACAAGCAGGACAGCAGCCAAATCCACGTGAGGTTTTCATTCACATGAAAATCAAATAGTTTAATAAAGTAATTCCGACCAAACAACAACAATAACCCTAACGATAAAGAATTCAGAGGTTAGCTCTATTTCATTTGGTTCAGTATAAGAGAAATTACAATAACAGTTAAAGCATATTTTGGGCCAATTCCAATTCCTATCTTAATCCTTAAGCTCAACCCTTAATCTTAACTGGCCCTCACTTAGAAATGGGACACCCCTTAAATGCAGATACGTCTTCAGACTGTAGGGGGCAGAATAACCCGAAAGCTGCGTCCAGTCTGTCAACTCCAAAAAAGAAGAAGAAGAAGAACACATATACGTCAGGATTATTTATTACGATCCGTTTGTCAGTCAAGTTATTAGGTTGTCAGTTAGTTATAAGATGATACTCTTATATATACGGCTTATTGAAAAGTAAACAATAGCAAACGATCGCTTGTCCGCACCGGCCGGCTATTGACAAAAGATCGTAAAATAAAAATAAATGTTACGCAACAATGACGTCAGTAATCTATAATATGGGCCTAAACTAAGATAATACAATGGTTTTCATCATTTACTTAATTTGTATCGCACTCGCTTCGCTGCTTTCGACGCCATCTTTGTTACGTGAAAACACGCAATGCATTCTGGGTAGCCCTTGCACCAAGGGTGGTCTCGGAAAATCTCAATATTGAGGGCGATACAGCCCTTAAACTTGCCTCTCAACTTAATTTTTCTGATAATCGGGACAGCACTTGCACTAGAGGGAGCGCACATTTTTGAGATTGAGGGTTAAGCAAGGAATTGGAATTCAACCTTCATGTTGAGGGACATCCATTAGTAATATATTTTTTTTTTTAAAGCAAGCTATGCATTAAATTTAGAGTTTAAGAAAATGAATAAAGTTCACGAGGGTTTGCCACATTCTTGCCAATGTAATGAAATAACGCAACAATTAGTTTTCCAAATTCTCGCTGGGATGCTTGGAGGAAATTGAGGCTGATGATATTAAAGTCTTTGTCAGGCGACGTGTTCAGGAACATATTGACCATAATCACTGCAGGGTCAGTCACTGAAGAGGCGCCCGTTCGATAAATAATAGATGAAAACCAACCATTCATCGCTTATTTCGTTTTCATTATATCGTGAATTGCCATTTATTTCATTTCTGACAACGACAATAAAAGCCCCCCCCGTGTGCATCCTTCGCTTCAGGTGTTGAGGGCTGAGAGATTCCACGTCGATGTCACTCGTTCGATGAATGGCGCGTAATGACGACGACGAGAAGTGCAGCGCGTGCCTGACTGTTCACACGATCTAACTTATCCTCAGGTGTTTCCAAATGAGATTGCAGCGAGTGTTAATTAAACGTGTTCTGTAAGCGGTCCAGACACCAAACCAAATTACTGTCTGTCATGTTTTTTTTTTTTTGGAGATTAATTAAACCTGCAGGTTAATGGATCCGGGTCTCAGATATGTACACGAATCAGAGCGAATGGTCTCAGAGGAGCGAGTCGGTTTGTATTGACGACATGACGAGGAGCGATTTAGTCTCGAATGCGTGTTTGTGGCCAGTAAATAATTCACATACCTCGTCTCATATGAGCGTTTCTTACCTATGCTGTGTTTTTGTCTGTTTACACTACCGTTCAAAAGTTTGGGGTCAACTATTCATCAAAAGAGTTGCAAAATGAATAGAAAATAGTCAAGACGTTGACAAGATTGGAAATAATGATTCTTATTCCAAATAATCATTTTGCCCTTTCGTCAAAGCACCAGTGCTAACATCATTGCACAGGGGTTTTCAAGGGTTTTCTAATCATCCAATAGCCTTCTAACGTGATTAGCAAACACAATGTAGCATTAGAACACTGGAAATGAGCCTCTCTATACACCTGTTTGCAGCTAGAATACTCATTTACCAACATTAACAATGTATAAAGTGTATTTCTGATTCATTTAATGCATTGGTTCTCAAAGTGCGGCCCGCAGAAACATTTCTGGCGGCCCGCAATGAATTACAGTTGATAGTTTTAATCCAGGAGCGACTAAGCTTGTTAAATGTTTATTGGACATTACTGGATACAGACCAATAAGTGTAAACTTCTAATTACTTGGTATTAACCTGTAATTAGAAGGTAAGAACAATGGCCAAAATACTGGGTAATTACCCAGTAAATTATAAAGCGTTATTATATTAATGCTTAAATTACATTATGTTAACGCTTATATTACTTAACGCTAAAGTGTAGAACTGCAATCTGGTCATTAAAACGATTACAAATGGGATTTATTTCTGGTTTTTTTTCCTTTGGCGGCCCTCAGTCCAATGTTGGGTTCCTAAATTGGCCCTCAGGTATCAACACTTTGAGAGCCCCTGATTTAATGTGATAGTCGTTGAAAAAAAGGTGCGTTTCCTTCAAAAAATAAGGACATTTCACATTTCTAAGTGACCCCAAACTTTTGAAGGGTAGTTGTATCTTTTTGTGTGAGCATAGCTCAAAAAGAAAAAGGACATTTTCTGACGACAGAATAGTTTTTGTGTGTGTCTGGATATGGAAAAACAAGGCTGATATCAGCTTTTGACAAGTTCATTTGTTTCTCGCTGAGTGGATTCTCTATCCGTTGAAAGCCTGGCGACCCTCAGGGAATATTGTAAAGAGTGAGATGTTTATGTCTTTCTTTTTGGATTGTAGCACAGATCTAAAAACAAACCATAGCACTCCACGTATAACATGCACACAGCCCGTAATCAGAAACGGCGTCTTCTTCAAATGACTATAACGTCAGTGACTTTATGAACTTTGTTTATTTTAACTTGATTAACAACCTGACACAAAGTGCTCATTTTTGCCACTGAGCTAGAAAGCTATAGCTGGCAAAGAAAGCAGAAAACGGCACAATTGTCAAGAAGCCAATATATCATTAGAGTTAAACAGCTAAAGCATTTCAGTTTAAATTTATTACCTGTCTTTCGTCAGGTTTTTTGCCATTGTCAGAAATCCGCTGCAGGCTGTGACAAACCCAGAGATCCAGATGGATCCTGGCATTTAAAGACTTTTCACTTTTTATTCTTTGTCATTATGTATTGTATGTTTTGGGTAACATCTACTGCACGTCTGTCCGTCCAGGGAGTGGATCCCTCACCTGTGGTTCTCCCTAAGGTTTCTACTTTTTTCCCCTGGTAGTTTTTCCTTACCCTGGTCGAAGGTCTAAGGACAGAGGATGTTACCAGCCCTGTGAAGTCCTGTGAGACAAACTATGTTTTTTAAACTGTGGGCTATACAAATAAAGATTAATTGATTGATTGATTTATTATAAAAATTGAATGAGATTTGTACGTTTTGGTTGTTTGGATTGTTCATATTTACAAAATAATGCAGGATATCAAAGGATATCAATAATGTGAGCCATTCACAACTAAAGGCCACATTATACTTCTCCGACTGCCTAATGCGTTATCTGACTGCGTCACCACGGAGACCCCTCGAGCCTTCATACTTCTGCGTTGTGGTGACGGATACGCGCTGCAATTTCCCGCCCGATCAGTAGGGGTCGCTGCGCAAGGTTGTTGCGCTTCTGGCTACAGTGAGCAATGGCGTCCGAGAGAGAAAAAGAGATTGTTGTTGTTGAAACAGTGGCCGTTTATCACTTTTATGTGTCACGGAATGCAGTTTTAAGATCATTTGAGGCGAGAAATTGGCCATTTAGAGTCTAAACGTGTGCTGTGTGTATTAAGATATGACGTATTTATAGTTTGGCAGCGACTTTGTCGGCGGTGATCAGCTCCGCCTCTGTGGACGCTCGGTGCGCACTGTGAGCCGGCACAGAGCAGCGTTAGCTCGGCCTGTCCTGAGGACCAATCGCAGCTCTTGCCGTCTCCGTAGTCCCTGGACGGAGTGACGGACACTTAAAAAATATTTTGTGCAGTCGGAGACGACGCAGAGGCTCTCCGTAACCTACGCAGAGCACTTAACGCAGGAGTATAAATTGGGCTTTAGTCACTGACTATGCAGCAGCAGCAGCATTAAGGGCGTCACGCTGGCAGACAGACGCACGCTCATCAGACCAGAGGAGATGTTGTGCGCGCGACATGAAACGGCATGATTAAACAATGATAAATGGCCATGAACTTTGAATTGGGGGCGAGACATTTTCCTCCTGTTATTGGAGAGCCACACTCTCTGCCCACATTAATATGACTGCCGTGATCGCTCTCCAAGTGACATTTGGAGGAGGTAAAGAATAATAATATCCGCTAAGTTCCTCAACCTTTATTTGTTTGATACACTTTTTTTTTTATTGGAAAAGCTGCACGAGCAGCAGCTGAGTAAAGGCTGTTGAAGTCATATTATTTTGAGTATTCTTTATTTCTGTTTTTATAAAGCTAAATGCCACGTTTCGCAGCGTCTCTCTCTCTCTGAATCTCTCATTGCTTTGAAAGGTATTCACTTAAACCCTTTTAGACTATAGTGAAGGTTAGGTTTAGACGACCAGGAAAACGTCCTCTGACCTCCTCTTATGTGAAGGCTTGGTACCATTTTTGAGAAAAATGAATTTAGGATTAATGTAATTGAAATATTAGACGCTTTTTTTTTGTCAGTCTTTTGTAAATGTTGATAGCCTTGGTTACAGCTAGATTTCTGTAGGATTGTGGAAAAAAAAGCTATCTATTGCTTTTCTTTCTAATCTCTTTAAGGTCATATGGGGGAAACTGTCATTATAAATCCTAGTTCCACCTTAGATTTTCAAATTTCACACTGTATAAAATGAACAACACGTCATTTAAGGAAAAAGGAAGCACGGTCATCGGAGGATCTGATGTTTAAAAACGGCCTGTCGGGGGGCGGGGGGGGGGGGGGACTTTGTGTCTAATTGCCCTCTCCGATTGTCCACCTCATTTCACGCAGGTGCTGAGTGTGGGTGACAGACAGCAGGGGGGGTGTTTGAGAACACATGGCAAAGACAGAGACAGAGCTGAAGAGGCAAAGTGATACTTACAAAAACTGAAAGACTCAATCCCCTCCAGCAATCACTGGCCAGTTGATTTTGAATGCATGTAAATAACCTGAAAGCAAACAGACACAGAGATGTCTATTTTAATTGCTCCTTGTATTGTTATTATTAATGTTATCATTATTATTAAGCTCACATTTGATCAATCCTGCAAAAAAAACACACTAAAATGTTATTGGTGAGTATAAATAGCTGACAAAGTGAGTGCATTTGCAACATGGTTTGAATCAACAAAGCAGTATTTACCTACATCAGAGCAAACACACACACACAACAGGAGAAGGGAAAAAAACGGGGCCATAGTGTTGTTGGCTGAGGGTCAGAGTCTCCACAGCTGAGCAAAACAGCTTTGTTAGTGTTTGACCTCCAGTCCTCACAGCTGTCGCCAGAGGGAATCTGCGCCGCCGAGACAATGTTTGAAATCTACTTCTCCCGCTACCTCATTAATCTGTCGGCAGATTCCGCTAATAAAACAGCTTTCATATAAAGCGGTTGTTTTATTTTTATTTAATTTTAACCGTCTCTTTTTACAGCGCCGTGTGTGCCCGATAATGACTTATTTAGAGGCAACGCTCGGCGAGTTCCTGCATGTCTGCTGTAAAAGGCTGTGAGAGAGAACGCAACAGTGGAAGTCACAATCGTCTGAACTACTTATAAAAAAAAAATGCAGCCACAGTGAAGTAAATAACTACAATAGAAAAGAATTCATCAATGGGGTCATCTCGCTGGGGGGGGGGGGGGGAATGAAAGCGCCGTGAGCTAATTCGTGTTCATTTTCTCGCATTATCTTGTTTTTCACAATAAGCCAAGATCTCATTACCAGCTGATTTATGCAATTAGTCCGCCTCAGTGCTGCCAATTAAACAAAGCCAAGGGTTTTTTGAGGTCATGCTTAACTGATCTGTCACTAATTTGCAGCACGGCACCTCGGTCTCTCGTCGGCTGGTGGGGCAAATAAGCCACCGACAACGAGACCAGATAAATGTACCCGGGCGAAAGACTACTACTGCATTGTTGACAGAGCGCGGCGCGGTGCGGCGTCTGCCGCGTGGGAGGCTGTAGGGCCCTCGCAGCAAACTAGCCAGATAAAGGCAAGAGTTGCAGACGGGTCTGAATGTGGTATAGCCTTGAGGCTGGAGCTGACAATGGGGGAGAGGGGGGACCCAGGTGACCTCGCCTGAATGGAAAGCTGTTGCATGAATAGCACCTCGCAGTTTAAAGTCCACTCCTGCTTCTCAAATAACAGCGAGACACTGGACTATTTCGCCGTTGTGAACTATGCTCCAGCTGCAGCCACCCACTCTGTTGTTCACATGCGAAAAACCGTTCACTTATATTAGTGGTTTACTGAGTCTTCGCAACAATAAACCGCATATATGCTAATTCAATAAACCAGCACAAACATCCGACTGTAGGCTTTAATGCCTGTTGTGCCTGAATAAATGAAAGCTCTTATGATTACACAGAGTAGACATTTAAAAAACCTTTGAATTCCTAATCTGATACTGATTGAGAACAATGAGGTAAATAATAGATGGGGGAATGTATTTCTTATTCATTGGTTATTTAAGTAAATTATTTGTCTGATGGGGTTGGGGAGAAAAAAAAAACAAAGGAATTCATGATTAGAAATAATGAGCAAAACCCAAATTATATTATAATGAAGCAAACATGGTAATCCCTGTGGTGTAATAAGAGTCAGTGTCAACCAGACTATTGTAGCTGCATGTTGCAGCTCTTTTCCTGCTGTGAGTCGACCCTACAGGCAGGAAACATAAAACAGGCACTCCCAGATCCTTAATTAGAGGAATGGGAACTATATTAAACACAATCACAGCCAGCCCTAAATTGAATGAATTATTACTTTCAATGCATTGTTATTAATAAATTGTCAACACACTTACTTATAATACAACAATATAATACAATTTCCATTATTTTTGTCAGAAGCAGTAACTGGAATATATACGCGTTCGTTCCAATTTACATACAAGCGAACACAGAGAGTATAATTCAGTTGGATTCATTTAAACCACGCTGAACAAAATACTGCAGGTTTGGCACTGACGTTACAAAATCCAAACAGAACTGAGCGAGGTGGCATCAAAGCTCACATCTCATCTACCTGTGGCATTTCTGTCAAAAAGAGTGGCCTTTTCTTTAGATTTCAGCCAGTCTTAGCTATACAGCTCACTCTCACACACACATACAGAGCCCCCGAAGTGACATGAGAAAAAAATAAATTTGAAATCTCGAGTTTCAAAGTCGAGATCTCGAGTTTCCCAAAAAAATATGAAAACAAAAAAAATACAATTTGATTTTTTGTTTTTTGTTTTTTTCATTTTTTTGGGAGCAGCTGGATTTTCTATATATACAGTATATTTATTTTTTTTTCATTTTTTTGGGAAACTCGAGATCTCTACTTTTAAAAAAAAGTTCTAATTGAAAAAAAATGGGAAAAAAAAAAATTCTAATTATTATTTTTTTCATATTTTTGGGGGAAACTCGAGATCTCAACTTTGAAACTCGAGATTTCAATTTATTTATTTATTTATTTATTTATTTTTCTCATTTCACTTCAGGGGCTCCGTACACACACACACACATGCAAAAAAATAATAATTGCGACAAAAATTAAACTTGTCACAGAAAAACACTGAAGCAAGGTTAAAAATGATGCCATCATTTCCACCTCTGAACACACACACACACACACAAACAAACTCGCATGTTGTAATAGGTCACATTTGGGGACTTCACATAAGCTTACATTCGTTTCCTGGAGATCTTCCCAAACCTGCCAAATCCTTACACCCTAACCTTTAAACATGTCTTCACCTTAAAGGTCCAGCCTTAGAATAAGCAGTTTGCGTGTACTTGTACGTCCTCGCGTTTCTACAGAAGCACGGACTAACCAACCAACGTCGTGCACTTCCTGTTTTTCACTGGTCTAAACTCCCCATGCACTCACTGTATGCCTGCTGCAGTTTGAGTTGCCACTTGTGCTGAAGCCCCGCTTGTGCCGCACACACGAAGAAAAGCACTTTTTTATGACCACAACACAGAAAAGATTTCACTTTCAAATCAAAGTGAACCTTCAAATTCCCCCCCCACCCACGTGTCAGTGCATATATACCGCGTGGGCTGCACTCCATTTCATTTTTCCCCGACCATGACACAGCGTTGTGTTTTCGTGCCGTCGTCATGTGACAATGGCTCAGTATCAATAGACAACATCACCACAAGTGTATACAGCACAGAGCAGACCGACCGCAACACCGCTGTCCTGACCACACTCAGGTTTTATGTTCCATGTGTGTTTAAGCCTCCATTGCTTTTCTGCTACTGTAGCGTATGTGTACACACACACGTGTCTGTACAGTATGTTTCGCCTTGCTCGTCATGTACAGATCTGGAAGCTAAAACCTGTGAACTGTTTAGAGTTTGAGTTCTGAATTTAAACTCAGAATTCTGACTTTAAACTTTAAAACTGCTGAGCTGGAAACCAGCAGTTTTAAAGTTTAAAGTCAGAATTATGAGAAAAAAGTCATAATTCTAAGGTTAAAGTCATAATTCTGAGAATAAAGTCATAATTCTGAGAATAAAGTCATAATTCTGAGTTAAAGTCATGTCATAATTCTGAGAATAAAGTCAGAATTTCTGAGTTTGAAGTCAGAATTTCTGAGTTTGAAGTCAGAAATTCTGAGTTTAAAGTCATAATTCTGAGAATTAAGTCAGAAATTCTGAGAATTAAGTCAGAAATTCTGAGAATAAAGTCAGAATTCTGAGAATTAAGTCAGGAATTCTGAGAATAAAGTCAAAAATTCTGAGTTTGAAGTCAGAAATTCTGAGTTTGAAGTCAGAAATTCTGAGTTTAAGTCGGAATTCTGAGTTTAAAGTCTGAATTCTGAGAATAAAGTCAGAAATTCTGAGTTTGTCCGAAATTCCGAGAATAAAGTCCGAAATTCTGAGTTTGAAGTCAGAAATTCTGAGTTTAAAGTCGGAATTCTGAGTTTAAAGTCAGAATTCTGAGAATTAAGTCAGAAATTCTGAGTTTCAAGTCAGAAATTCTCAGTTTAAAGTCAGAATTCTGAGTTTAAACAGAATTTTTTTTCCCTGTGTGGCCCTAATCCTCTTCCATAGTTTAGATCTGCAACATTTTTTTTTTTATATAATAAAAACATTTTAAAAAATCCTCCCAATCCTCCTCTCCAAATCCTCACTTTCCTCCTGTGACCCAACAAGCTAAAGTAGGAATTCTGCAGAGTGAGTTATTTTGACAATAGAGGTAATCTATGCCATCAGCAGACTGCTCCCTACCTGGATATAGTGTGTGGTTATCTGTGCAGGAGCAGCAAGCACACACACACTCACTCAGTCAGTCAGTCAGGCTGCAGAGGACTGCTGCATGGGGGAGTTTGGGATGCAATGAGTTGAGGCTGTAACACTGAGCTCGGGGGAAATATGGAAATGGGAGGAAGAGGAAGGTGGAGGGGTGGGGGGGGGGGGGGACGGGGGGGGGGAGTGAAAGCATGAAGCGCTGAACATTCTGGCACAGAAATGTCTGACATAGTAATTGAACACGTGTGATTGTATGTTAAATATCCAGTTCCATCAAGTCAATCCTCTCAGCGGCGGCATCATCTGTGAAATATGAAACGACAGCTTCCGCCACCACCGAGTAATCGCCGTAGCCGGGGGATGAGAGGACATCGCTGGTGAGAAAACAGCTAGAGTTCAGGTAAACTGGAGTTCACCAGACTCAGACATGGATCGTTTTAGCCGGAGTCGTTGCCGTCGCCTCATAAATTGACTTCCTTTTTTAACGCGCGTGGTGAAGTTTGGACAGCAAAACAACAAAAGTGGAAAAAGAAGTGTGTGTGTGTGTGCGGCACCGTGAGGTTAAGAGAGATATCATTGAGTTATTTGGTGTTGAAAGCAGGTCGATCACGTGCACACAGCTGTTTCATGCTCCAGCACACCCTTAACTGCCACAGCCAGACAAATCTCTCTCTCTCTCTCCTCTTTTTATCTTCACCTTCTGTCTCTCTCTCTCCGACCCTGTCACTGAACCACAGCAGACGAGACGCTAGCTCGACCCCGGGGTGTCAGGAACGACTTCTGTAATGTCACTCCCAGCTATAATCTTTGTCGACAAGTCGCTCAACAGTGTCTTTCAGGTGCTGCTCTGCAAAAAAAATGCATTATCTGTCATTTTCCTCACGCTCAAATCACAAGAATAAAACTCTTGTTTACTGAGCAGCGCAACAATGTTTTTCTACACCATAGACGACTGTGTGCAGTCCTTCGTGCTCCTAACAGGAGGCCATGAAACCTATCAATTCTCTCTGATTACCCCCCCCCCCCCCCTCACATAGTCTTATTTTCAAAAACTGCTAAGACAGAGCACATTATACCTCTGTCCTACTGTTCAAAAGCAACGTTTTTTAATCGGCATTAGTGAGAAGGAAAGAATTGGTGAGTCATTTTTGGAAGAAAATGCAAAATCCGGCATCATTTCCTGATGCATTCATCTTACCGCCATTAGCTCCGAAGTGTTTTTAGGGGACCGTATCTATGTTCCCCGGGTCTTATGTTCCCCGGGTCCTATGTTCCCCGGGTCCTATGTTCCCCGGGTCTTATGTTCCCCGGGTCTTATGTTCCCCGGGTCTTATGTTCCCCAGGTCCTATGTTCCCCGGGTCTTATGGTCCCCGGGTCCTATGTTCCCCGGGTCTTATGTTCCCTGGGTCCTATGTTCCCCAGGTCCTATGTTCCCCCGGGTCCTATGTTCCCCGGGTCCTATGTTCCCCGGTCCTATGTTCCCCGGGTCTTATGTTCCCTGGGTCCTATGTTCCCTGGGTCCTATGTTCCCCCGGGTCCTATGTTCCCCGGGTCCTATGTTCCCCGGGTCCTATGTTCCCCGGGTCCTATGTTCCCCGGGTCTTATGTTCCCCGGGTCTTATGTTCCCCAGGTCCTATGTTCCCCCGGGTCCTATGTTCCCTGCTTTGTATGTGACCGGGGAACATAGGACCCTTTCTCTAAAAAAGGGTCCTATGTTCCCCGTTGTTCATCCAAAGGGTCCTATGTTCCCCGCTTTGAATGACCCTTTTTTTTTTTAGAAAAAGGGTCCTATGTTACCCGCTTTCACCCAAAAGGACCCGGGGAAGATAGGACCCTTTTTCTAAAAAAGGTTACCCTGGAGCTCCACACCCAGGCTTCCACAAAGTGGGGAGCACAGGACCTTTTTTGGGAAAAACGGTGGGAACATAGGACCCGGGGAACATAGGTATGCCCCCGTTTTGAGCTAGCTAAAACAATTTTTGTATTTAAACTTTTTACACCTCTTTCTTTCTTTCTTTCTTTCTTTACGGGGCTCGGGGTCTCACCCTCTCTCTCCCAGGTAATGTGTTTATTTTCCTGAAACCCTCCTCTGGTTTACGGAGCGGTGGCGTTTCTCCCCTCTTATCGCCCCCTGCCCCCTCGCGGGGCACTTTAGCCCTTCAAAATCCTGTTTGCCATATACTCATTTTAGAATCTGTGAAATGAGTGCTAGGGAACCGTGGCCACAATGTCTTGCCTGTGTTGCTACTGGGCTCAAATGGGCTTGGTGCTTTTTTTTTTTTTTTTTTTTTTTTTTTTTTCTCTCTCCCTTTCTTTATTTTGTCCAGGGAGATGCATAAATGGAAGTTTTTAACACCTCAAAGGAGGCTGGGCCTTTGTGGAGCCACACTAGAGAAGGCTGTCAGTCTCCCGAGGAGGCAGACACACTCAGTGCAGCAGGACAAAGAGCTTAGAGGAGAACAATCTACAGGGGCATCACTCTGCTGTGGGCACCAGCCACACACACACACACACACACACACACACACACACACACACACACACACACACACACACACTCACAGCTACATGTGTGGCTGCACATACATGTATACGGTGCATTGTGAAGCCTTAAAATGGTGTATTTCATCTTACTCAAACACACGTAAACACAATAATATGACAGGAAGCAGCTATAACCGTCATTATTAACATAAACTAATCGATTAACTGATTTTAAATTCAAGGTGAGCAAAGACATGAATATAAATACTGTATTTACACCTGTTAACGCTGTACAATACCAACTGTAAATAGATTCACGAGCGATCGTGAAAACACAAATATAACCAGCACGACAAACTGTTTCCCCACTTTATTGATTTCATCTCCACCGTTCACAAGTAATTTCCTCATTTCCATCCCAATTTCTCCTTATTGAAATAATGTCCTTTATTCCCCCCCCAAGTACGACCCAACAGCTGCTATTTACAATCAGTCCTTATGCTTGTTTAGATGGCTACAATAAGCATTTAGATGCAAATATCTCCGCCGCGTACAAAAGGACTCGCAACTTCTGTCAGGAGCAACATAATCAACGTGCGATTGTCTCCTGCCTCCGAGTGCTTTCCAGCGACGAGGCTTAAGCTCTGAGCATCTGTATTCAAATGATTCCCCCTATTTTCAGGCACAGTTTAGCGTGGATATTTTTGCAACAGTTACGGCACTGAAAAAAAATCAATCACATGGTGAATTAAACCAGAAAGGGAATCAACTGATCCATAAATGATCAGGTTACAACAAGGCATTGGTGTCTTGCAAATTATTCACTGTTGTTCCTTGTTTGGTGAAAAGCAGAGATTTTTTTTTTTTTTTGCATTTACAGTCGCACATTTTTTCGATTTGCACAGGCTTAAGTTGACCGATAATTATTTTAGCGGCGAGCGCCGCACAATGCAGGAAGGACCTGGAATCACTTGCTGTGTCACAGTGTAAAAGGGAAATGGGCTGCGATTATTTAAAAAATTCTGATTTCATGTTGGGGGGGGGGGAATAACACGACGCTCCACTTTAACGTCATCTCGGTGCGTATTTCTCTGCAACCCCTGTTATGAAAAAAAACGGTCTTAATTCTCTACAAATGAACAACACACACACACACACACACACACACACGACTGAAATCCTGACAGAGATTTAAGGCTTCGCTCTGGCTCCGCTTTGCCCCCGTACAGCCATTTTAACAATTAACGTTATAACCTCTGGGTTTTTTTTTCTTTCTTTCTTTTTTATTTACAGTTGCACAGGTCAATTTGTCTTCTTTTCAACCCCCCATCGCCCCCCCCACCTCAATTAATAGCAGCATATGTAAATGAATCCGTTTAGGGGGGGGGGGACATGATCAGTTTGAGA
Organism: Microchirus variegatus; assembly: GCF_963457635.1. Taxonomy (NCBI): domain Eukaryota; kingdom Metazoa; phylum Chordata; class Actinopteri; order Pleuronectiformes; family Soleidae; genus Microchirus; species Microchirus variegatus. The sequence goes on along the minus strand of NC_139807.1, from coordinate 28,060,547 downwards.
ATATTTCTGCCTTCTTAATCTTCTAAAGAGGGAAATGATTTAAAACAAGGACACAAATCTCCAGTGGCATGGCAGGAACTGTGGGGCACTTTCCTCTCTCCTTCGTTCTCCCCCCACAGCCCTATTCTTCCTCTCTCGTCTCCTCCTAATCCCCCCCCCCCCACCCCATCCCTTACCCCTGTAGGGTTGCAGGGACCACAGCTAAGGGACGAGAAGCTGAGAGCAGGGCTTGAGTTGCCTCTTGTCCCCTCAGAGGAAACAAATGTAGTGTTTGAGCCACTGATCACTGGCATAATTGAGTTTAACACTCCTTTTCTGGATTAAAAAAAAAAAGAAGAGCCTTTGAACTGAAAGGTCAAATTACCTCTGCAGTCAGGCAATAAATAAGTCAAACAAGGTAAGAGGTTCCTGCCAGTATATGTTAGTGGCAAATTTAATTAGTGGGAAAACAGAAGGCTCTTTATCGGACGCTCTTCTTCTTGCACACAGCGCTGGATAAAAACTCCCTAAACTGAGTTCAATTCCCAGCTCTATGCAGCAAAGGAGTGGAATTATCAGCAAATTCCTTCTTTTAAAAAAAAAAAAAGATAATAATGTATGTTTTGTTGTGTTCTGTGCTTACAATAAACCAAAATATTTCATTTCACTCTTTAAATCCACAGAAATGTGCATTTCTATTCAAGGTAAGACAACTGTTCATTTTGGTTTCTGCTTTCTCTTCTTCACCTAGAAAGACCATGAGTGAGGAAATATAGGTTGGTTTTTTTTGTCACTAATGGATCACAGCTCCTCCCTGCATGCTTTTCCACCAAAGGGAACAAAACCAGACAACAGACGACATCAAACTCTGTGTTTTTTGTTCTCTTTTTGATTGAAAGACACCTAGTGGCAGAACTGTGGCACACTGTGTGTTTAATAATCTCATCACTGAAAGTCATGTTTGACATATTCTTCAACCAATCAATCATGTATATATTCATCACACAATATCCACACAAAGTTTGTACTGAGTCAAATTGCACTTTTTTTGTCTTGTCCATTAAGGCCACATTATACTTCTCATGGTGACGGATACGCTCTGCAAATTCCCGCCCGATCAGTAGGGGTCGCTGCGCAAGGTTGTTGTGCTTCTGGCTACAGTGAGCAATGGCGTCCGAGAGAGAAAGACTGTTGTTGTTGAAACAGTGGCCGTTTCTCACTTTACTGTGTCACGGAACGCAGTTTTAAGATAATTTGAGGTGAGAAATTAGCCATTTAGAGTCTAAACATGTGCTGTGTGTGTTAAGATATGACGTATTTATAGTTTGGCAGCGACGTTGTCGGCGGTGATCAGCTCCGCCACTGTGGACGCTCGGTACGCACTGTGAGCCGACACAGGGCAGCTTAGCTCGGCCTGTCCTGAGGACCAATCGCAGCTCTTGCCGTCTCCGTTGTCCCTTGACGGCGTGACGAACACTTTATAGATATTTCGTGCAGTGACGCAGAGGCTCTCAGAGCACTTTACGCAGGAGTATAAACTGGGCTTTAGTCTATTTACTTTTTTCCCATAAGGCTGTATCCTATACAGGCCCATTGTCCATTGATCGCAGCACAAGGAAAGGAAATAGGCATAAAGTAAGGCTGAAGTCTTTAATGGAGGCACAGGAGGCGGCTGCTCCAGCAATGCACAGAACAAGAGAAAGAGAGAGGGAGAAAACACTGCTCTACACCCAACAGGCTACAATGTGGCCTTTGTGACATAATGCACTGTGCGCAGCAGATTGTGGAAAATAATCCAAAATTTACTGGCTCACGTATCCAGAAATAACAACTGACATCACAACTTGTGCCATATAAGCCATGTGTCTGGGTGCATTTTTACATTTAGCGCAGGATGGCGGGGGGAGTGGGGGGGGTAAGCAAAACATTGTCGAGCAGTTATTATATTCCCATCATGCCCTGCGAGCCCATTACAGCATGGCAAGAAGCAGGCGGTAAAAGTGAGAAAGTGAGAAATTCAGCGGGCAGAGGCTACAGAGCAGAGAGAGCGCAGTGCAAACCTACAGCACACTGAGAAAGATGGGAGTTCAAACAAACACTTTGCACCTACAGATTATGTGTATTTAAATCCTGGCAGTCATTAAGGTTTAGTTTTTTTTTCCCCCCCCTCTCTTCGAGTGTTGAGTTTGCTTCCGTGCGCTACCGTTTGTGTTCACAAGATCTTTGCACAGCAGCTAAAAAAGGGAATAATTACGAAGAGAGTGCAGCGGAACAGCAGGAGAAAGAGGCAAAGAGACAATAGTAACACGAGGTTAGTGTTAGCTGTATTTAAAGCACAACAGGTGGGTCACATGAAAAGATCACCATGTTTTTTTTTTTTGTGTTTTTTTTCACTTGTCCAACACATGCTTCTCATTATTCTACAAGAAAAACTGACATTGCTCCAAGGCAAAGAGAGAGAGAGGGCCCTCCATGGCTACTACCACTCACCACAAACTAGTTTTCAAGTATATCTTACATTACATATGAGTATACATTGTGAAGCTGAGTATGCTTTGAACATTCCTCGGGGGACTAAATGAAAATGTAAATAGATTAAATTGCATGTCCAAATATGCAATAAGTGCTGCAAGGTAAGTATGATCGATGTAATAAAAGAAGAAAAAACACTTTTCAATTTTTTGGGGGGGGTTTCTCTTTTCTTTTCTGCACATGTAACAGATGTGGAGTTCTATCGCGAACGAGCCGAAGCTCGACTTTTAAATAAAAACGAGCTGACTGGTTCCGCAGAGCTTTACAAATATAATTTTAAAACGTCGAAATACTGAATAAAACATATAAAATGTGTCTGCCATTGAGCAAAAAAAAAAAAAAAAAAATCCAAAGCTGAACCGTTTCAATTTTAAATAGCAAAAAAAAATATATATTTTAGAAAACAGCCTTTGACAATTGTGCGCGTGCGTGCTCGTGCATGACATTTCAAGTGTATGCGTGGACATACAGTCTGTGTCTGTGCTCGCTCCACACAACAGACCCCTGAACGCATTGCTTTTTTTTTTCGGGGGGGGGGGTCCGACATCCGAAAAATGTTGGAAAATGGGAAAAAAAAAAAAAATATTACCCTTCTTTCTCCTGAATAGGACAGAGATAAGCACCCTTCGGCAATGAAGCCAGTGGAGTTTAAGCTTATTATGAATACCTCTCAGAGGGCAGAAGCATGTACTGTAGAAATCAAAGGGAGTAATAGGCAGGTAAGCCAGTGTCATTTTAAGGAGGAAGTCAGTTGTGAAATTGTAAAAAATCGCAAGGCCCTGCTGACAATCTCCAGCCTTCAGAACACTCCCATAAATGATTTCTAATGGCAGCGGCTATCACATGGCTGAAAACGTTAAAAAGTGTGTGTGTGTGTGTGAAGGGGGGAAAGAGAAAAAAACATCCAGTGCTAATCTCTCTATTGATGGAGACAAATAATAATAATAAGAAGAAGAAGAAAATGTATCACTTTGATTAAACAGCACACAGCGCTGAGGATCATAAGAATGCGTGTGTGACTCTTCGCCCTAAGCTTCCCAGAGTAGATGCTGCATGGTTTTTGCACAACATTCCTCATGGTTTTCATGTTCAATTGCCTGTGAAACAACAACAAAAAAGAAGCGACAGAGAGAGCGAGAGAGAGAGAAAAGCGAGAAACTATCTACGAACTGAGTTTGTCTTGATTTTTAACAGTAATGATGTTACGCGTACACAAGTGCCTGATCGTATTTCTGAACTTCTGCGAGGAGCGACTGTGGGGTCACGGGAGTGCATTTTTTTCTTTTTGTGTCTAATAGCTTAAGTTGTGAAGATCCGCTTTAAGGATGATATAATACGATAATACTGCTCCGAGGCAGCCTGGACTCACACACTGTAGTGCTCACACACACACACACACACACAGGTTCACGCAGCTATCCTTTAAATCAGCCATTCTCAACCTTGGGGTCCCGACCCCTTATTGGGGTCGCGAGATGATTTCTGGGGGTCGCCAAATCATTTTGGAATTTTTTTTATTTTTTATTTTTTTATCAAAATTAGCTTTTCACCACCTGACCGCCAGCGGAGAGTTTTTCCTTTTTTTTTGCCCCTCATTTTTATTAGCGCTTCTTTGATGGTCAATATTGGACAGTACAGCCATGTTTTTGAGCTTAAAATGAATTAGTACAGTGAAGAATAGTTTCCACCCCCGCAAAAACTAGACAAAATTGGACACGTGGACCTCGACAGTCAACTCTCAAAATGCCGTGTAATTCCCGTCCCTAGTTATCGTTTCATTTCATTAAAAAGAAAAAGAAAGTTTGCGTTATTTGTTTACATTTTAACCGGCTCAACTACCAGCAATACGATGGGATGTAAGCGACAATTGTCGGTCTATTACTCACGTGAAAAGTTACCCTCTTGATGCTGCTGTATGTTTTTCAAAAAATCCAAAAGTGTTTCTAAATAAATACTAATAGCTAAAGTGTGATCGTAAGTGCTTGTCTGATATGTAAATGCGACGTAGCCAACGGTGTATTGATCGGGCGTTGTTTCAGCACCGCGGACAGTGCTTTATCCATCATACCCGTCATGCGTTCACACCGGTGTGTGTGTGTGTGTGTGTGTGGGGGGGGGGGGGTCGCGGACAGCCGGGCATGTTTAATTGGGGGTCGCGACTCAAAAAGGTTGAGAACCACTGCTTTAAATGACTCGACACTGACTTGCATTCACATGGACAGCCTCACCAAAGCCTGATCCGTCCTTAACCCAACCGCAATTCCAATCTTATAGCTCCAGTTCTCTTCCGAAATTCTGGTTCTGCTTCATTAGGTTCCAGGTTTTGAGTCTCCGTGAGGACTTACTGGTCGTGACAAGGCTGGTCTTTGTGCCAGGAAAAAAGGTCCTAAAGAGGCCACGAATACAAGCATCCACACACACACACACACACATGCAGGCTAATACGTATACTGTGCTTTTCTCCTCTGAATATTCATCCATGTTTCCACATCATCTGCAGGTCTCCTAATCACAGTCACTTCCCCTTTAATCACAGGGCTCTAATTAGGTCCTAATAAACCATTTTACCATCCTCTTGGAGCGCCTCTGTGTCACTCACACATCAAACCATGAAATACTGTATTAAGGGGGCTGTCAACCTCAAAGGAGCGCTCCTCCAGCGGCAGTGATACGGATACTGCAGACACACCCTCTTACACTAATTGAAATTATCGAAAAGCTCCGCTTACATGTGACACTTGGCCACGTCTGGAACCGTGGACTGAAGTAGTGCAGTCAGAAAGCATGATGGCTGTGCCAGTGCTGAGGCTCTACTGGTTTCTCTGATGTTGGGTAATTGTTTAAACCTGAGTGGATATGGCACCGGGCCTCGTGCTGCCTGTTCTGCCAAGAGAGGAGGAAAAAAGAAAAAAAAAAAAAAAGTTCTTGCTCGCACTTTTCTCCTCCTCACTTTCTTCTGTTCTAATTCAGTCCAGCATAAGCTTGAAGGAAAAGCCTCAACGGCTCCATGTTCATGTTGGAGAACCAGTGTTGGGGAAGATGATCACTGACCACAAGTTGATAATGATGACTGTTTAATTAGAAGCCTTTCGTTGGCCTGGCCACAACCCAAACTCCTCCACCCTGCAGATGGTAACCAATAAATTTAGCTCTGCAGAAGGATGAGGAGGAGCATTGTACCTCCCTCACTTTACCAACCCCTAACCAAGGACATGAAGCCTTTTCTCTGCTGCTGACGCAAAAACACACAAGCATCGCTCGCCTGCAACGAAGCTCCTCTAACCTGACGTCTTCTTACACGTTAGCATTTGTAATATTTGTGACGCTCCGATTCACCATCATTGTTGATTTTTATGCGTTGAACATTTCAAAATCAATGTTTTATTCCACAAACTGCACTAAAATATAATTACAATTTATTTTCAGGGTTGTTTTTTTCCTTTTGAAAAACTCAAAGCGCTTGGTTAAAGTAAGGGAAAGGCTGTGGTCATGCTAAGTACATTATGGTTTATGTTGGGAAACTAAAACACTTTGAGCAAACTCCTCAACTCCAGTCTCTGGAGCTTCGTTGTGAATTTCCTGACAGATATTAAGAAGCATTACATCTGTATTAAGTCAGTGTGACAGAAACCGTTGCTCTGTATGACGCCATTCAAAAGATTGGGGTCACATATACAATTTGCTTGTGTTCTCTATTAAAAGTCACACTTTATTTATCAAATGAGTTGCAAAATTTGTAGAAAATAGAGTTAAAACATTGACAAGATTAGAAATAATGATTTTTATTCTAAATAATAATTTTGCCCTTTTGTCAAAGAAACAGCATACTCTTTTCAGCTGTGCTAACATCTTCGCACAAGGGTTTTCAAGGGTTTTCTAATCATCCAATAGCCTTCTAACACCATTAACAAACACAATGTATCATTAGAACACTGTAAATGGGCCTCTATACACATATGTACATATTCCATTAAAAACGTTTGCAGCTAGAATAGTCGTTTACCACATTAACAATGTATAGAGTGTATTTATGATTCACTTAAAGTGCTTTTCCTTCAAAAATAAGAACATTTCTAAGTGACCCCAAACTTTTGAACGGTAGTGTATACTGTACCTGCGTAAAACTGCAGTCAATGCATTTGTCAATTGTGATTTTTTTGCGATGTAAAAGCTATTAAAGGTTCAGCCTGATCAGAAAGCCACACATCCACTAAGAGCATTACTGCATTTGTGCAAAATTACGCACACGTGAACATAACACTTTTTTTTCTTCTCTTAAATCTAAATATGTTTGCTCTTCCACACTCGCTCCACAATGTGTTTCCACTCTGCTAAGCAAACTTTTTGTAGATCTACTAAGTGGAAAAAAAAAAAAAAAAAAAAAAAAGCGAGTGTAACTGTTTCTCAAACTCCTCCCACCTCCTGTCAATCATCCTCCATCAGAACAGGCCTCTCCTAGAGGTTCCTACACCGTACTTGCCAGTGTGTGTGTGTGTGTGTGTGTGTGTGTGTGTTGTATGTGGGCGGGTGGCGTGTGCCAGAGTGGCTATCCCCTCAGATTGTCAAAGAGGCTCATGGGAAATTTACTGCATTGGCCAAACCACAGGCTTTCTCTATCATTTCAGCAGATTTCTCTTTTTTTAGTCCCATTCAAGAAAGTGATTATCGCAGCCAGTTCTTTCTCTTTGGCTCCGTTCTTCACGCTGTGAGTCCAGCGCTCTGGGTGTTTCCTCACTCTCCGTTGTGCTTCGCTTATACGTGATCGGCCCACTTCTTTGGTGCAATTAAAGAAGTTTCCACTGTGTTTTTGAAGTATGTTTATTAATTCATCCCATTCTCAAAAAAAATGAGTAAGTGGCTGGTAAATTAAATTACTTTTTTTTTTTTTTGGTCTTAGTTGAAAGCTAATTTTGTTTCTTGCCAACATTAGTGCCTTTGCTGTGGTTATGGTCATATTATGGAGCGAGTAGACAGCGTAATGGATAAAGTAATTCCTGAAGTCACTCTACGGGGAATGATGCCATTTTGGAAAGAAATGAAAAGCAAGTGTCAGCCATTATTTACACACTACCACTCAATACAAAAAGGTTTCTTTTCCCCCATCCCCTCCACCTTCAGAGTAGTGAAAATTTCCCCCACTGTTGTTTTCTCGGACTAAAGGAGACAAAGATTGAGCTCCAACATATGGACCTTCACATCATCAGTGTCGTCTTTGGTCTTTGAAAGTCGCTCTCAGCCCATCTTCTCACCGACAGCAGGGTGAAAGAGGGGATAACAAAGCCAGACACACTCACAGAGTGACAGAAAGGCAGAAAGCTTGTGGTCGCGTCTGCTCAAGTCATTTTCTCATAATGCACATTAAGGGCAAAGCCTTGTATATCGCGTCCAAGTCGGTGTAAAGAGGAATTATTGAGAAAGAAAACAAAAGACCTGAGTAAGAAGAGATGCTATGGTTAACTTCGTCAGAACATTTTAGCCACAAGACCCTTTCCATCATCATTCTCCCCACCCTCACTCTTTGTCACTTTGATTTATTTTTGGCATCGAGTGTTTGCATTTTCCACAGGAAAAACTGTCGAGAATCTGAGTTTTCTGGCCCACTCTGGTGTCATTTCTTTTCCAAAACTTCCTCTCCTGTTTTTCGATGTCACAGCAGCTGCTACGTGACGCAAAAAAACGTCGATTGCTGCTTGTTTCCATCTGACGGCGACGAACTTTAAAGTAGAAGTATTATAGCCTATTTCTCCAAGTGAACCTAGTTCCCTGGTGTCCTAATGAACATGTCTGTGACATGCTTTGGTCAAAATACCTTAAGGATGAAGCACCACAGCAGTTCAATCACTCTGCCAAAACAGCCCTGTTCAGAACGCTCAGTTTTGAGTGCCTGTCTCTATAAATATGCAAATGAACACAGGAAACTACGTCAGCGTCACTGAGGCTACCTGCAGCTAACAGCAGTTAGCATTTGGAAAAAGCCATCTTTTGCCGACTCTCGCTGGCACATTGGCGTCATGTAGAAAATGTAAAATCCTCTGAGGCTGGAAGTTTGCGTAGAACTCTGTGCTGCACTGTGGAGCCAAGAATAGAACACTTCGGTGAAGTTCCGGATACTGTTGCCCTCGCCTGCACTCTCGCGTTTTTTTAGGGACAAAGCGGAGCTCCGCGAGACAACAATTTCAGGAATGTCTCATTGTGACGTAGCAATGAGTGCGGAAGTCAACATCACGTGTTTTATCTCCCGTACTCAAGCCCAATTTATACTCCTGCGTTAAGTGCTCTACGTAGGTTACGCAGAGTCCTCTGCGCAAAAGTCTCCGACTGCAATAAATATTTTTTAAGTGTCCGTCACTCTGTCAACGGAGACGGCAAGAGCTGCGATTGGTCCTCAGGACAGGCCGAGCTAACGCTGCTCTGTGCCGGCTCACAGTGCGCACCGAGCGTCCACAGAGGCGGAGCTGATCACCGCCGACAACGTCGCTGCCAAACTTATAAATACGTCATATCTTAACACAAATGGCCGATTTCTCGCCTCAAATTATCTCAAAACTGCGTTCCGTGACACAGAAAAGTGAGAAACGGCCACTGTTTCAACAACAACAGTCTTTCTCTCTCGGACGCCATTGCTCACTGTAGCCAAAAGCACAACAACCTTGCGCAGCGACCCCTACTGATCGGGCGGGAAATTGCAGCGCGTATCCGTCACCACAACGCAGAAGTATGAAGGCTCGAGGGGTCTCCGTGGTTATGCAGTCGGAGAAGTATAATATTGGCCTTAAGACTGAGGCGGACCACAAAAACACGAGTGAGTCAGCTCTTTTCACACTTTGCCTACTCATAGGGCCTCCAGAGTCCCAAATATACGGATTAAAAAAAATTAAAACGTTGATTTTGCATCATATGTCTCCTTTAAATCCGCTAGCTGTGAGGTCTGTCGGATTAAGAATGTTGAGAACAAACAAGTGAGATACAGAGTCAGAGAGTTATCAGAGCTTTTCTTGCATTGCATTGCATTCATACGTGACTCATGCTTCTTCAGTTCATCAAACTGAAGGATATCCGCGCCAACCTTGAGTGACACATAACGGTGAATCGCTCATCGAGACGGCCATCGCGCGCCCGAAAGAAAAACACACACATGTCCGAGCACCAACGAGAACATTCTCAACACTCGAACTGAAGTTACCAAGTCTGATCTGGAAACAGTTGTGTTGTGTGCCAACGGAACCCTTCCAAACCTCCTTGCTGTTGAGCTGCACAGTAAAGAAGCCAGATTGGCAGGCTTAGCCACATCGCCGTGGAGCATATTTTACATTTCATGTCAGATCAAGCTGGCAAACACCAGGCCGTCTGTCCAACCTCCACCAACTGGATAATACCTAATTGTTCAGCGTCTGCAGTCCGAGGAGACCTGAGTAACTTGGATACGGGAATAACGAACGCCCTCCTCAGACCGTGGACGAACAAAAAGGAAAAACTGGATCAATTATAAATTAAGGATAAATAAATGCATGAGTCACCAAGGTCTTTTTTTTTTTCAAAGGTCTTCTTTTACGTCACGTTTACAATAAGACGTTCAGCGTCACTGATGTTTTCAGAGGATCCTTTCACACTCTTCCTCTGCGGCAGCAGCAGCAGCATCTTGCCCGTGGGGACGGTCTGATCTGAGGCACAATGTCAGGGATCACAAGGAAGAGGCTTGTTGTGATGCTTTTGTGTGTGTGTGTGTGTCTGTGTGTCTGTGCAGCACAAAAAGGCCACATTACACTAATCTCTTTTCCCTTGTTCATTCATGAGACACAATCTTATGTCTTCAGAGCTTCTCCAATTCTAGTCGGGGGGGGGGGGGGCAGAAATCACATGAGGCTTCTTTTATTCGTCCATATAATCCCAGCATAACGCAGCAAGGTCATACATAAACCGTGTGTGTGTGTGTGTGTGTACAGTCGGTGTCCAATGTTGCGAGATTGACACGTATGGATTATTTCTTTCAAAGTAAAATAAAAATCGAGTGGAAGCTTTTATGGAGGAAAAAAAAATAAGAAATTGCTGTTCTCAGCCTCATGTTTGCGGCATAAGTCAAAAAGTAAACGACAGGGCATGGTAGGTTATGGTCCGCAGAAGAAAATGACTTAATTTTGATGGTGATCCGGGGAAAGGAAACTGAGCAGCGTTGGCGGCAATTTCTCCAGTTAATAAACAAGTTTTTCTCCAACAAAATGGTTGCCAGAAGAAAAAGGGTAAGAAAACAAACTTGTGTTTTTTTTTTCGTGTTGTTTTTCTTTCGTGTTAAAAAACGGCTTTGGCTTCTATTTCGTGAAAAAACGTGAAGCGACATGAGTGTTTGTTTAAAAAAAAAAAATTCAGTTTCAAACACCTGCACTCTCTCTGCACACAGCCTGACATTCTCAGCCTTGGTCCACATGCTTTGCATGTGTGTGTGTGTGCGCGCGCGCGTGTGTGTGTGCGTGTGCAGGGACTCCAAAATCCGCCACATTTTAATTACTGCCCGGCTGCACTGTGTTGCCTCTTTGATATGGTAATAAAGGCAAAGCGTATTGACACAGCCCCACTGTACAAATCTTCATTTGATTCATAAAAAACAATGAGCTCGGCTAATTCCTGCACCTGATTACAGTCCCAGACCTTTGTCGCACACACACACACACACACGGACACTGACGCCGTTCCAATTAATTTTACATATTAATGTGTGTTATGAAAACACTGGCTGCTTACCATAACATAGACTGTAGCATTTTGAAATTAATTATGCTATGGACTAAAAAAAAAAGAAAGAAAAAGTCCAATTATTTTGATGAAAACATATTTGGTGAGAGAGTGAATGATACAGATCAAATGGGGGTCACTTAGGTTACGTGTGCAATTATACAGTGAATTCCTGTGAAGATACACACATATTTAGACTGGGTTTTTTTTTTTTTCATCGTCTGTAATCCTTTAATGTTCCGCAGTACTGTTCACTTACAGCAGCCAGAGGGGACACAATGATCTAATAGAGCAGAAAAAGTAAAACAGCTCCTGCCCTCGCCCCATGTTTCGGTAAGTGCTGTAACGCGGAGGCTCCGTTTGTGTCTGATGAAATCTCACATGTTCGACTTAAATCTCTGTGTGTGTGTGTGTGTTTTCTTGTACTTGTACAGCATACTGAGGACCAGTGAGGGTTTTTAACCAGCAAAGTGAGGTCATTTTTACAAAGTGGGGACATTTTGGCCCGGGTCCTCACTCTGTTTTCGTTCACTTCCTTAGGTTGTAAACATGCTTCACTCTGTTTTTAACTGAGGTCCTCAATTTGGCACAAAAACCCCGTTTTCCCGCCGTAGTGTTTTACACTAGTTTTGCTCTGAGTAGATGATATTTGTAATTGTGTTGATTTATAAATTGGAAATGCTGGTCCTCACTTTGTCAGCACTTTTGCCTGGTCCTCAGTATGCAGCAAGTACAAGAAGGTGTGTGTGTGTTTGTGTGTGTGTGTGTTCTTGTACTTGCGGCATACTGAGGACCAGTGACTGTTTTTAACCAACAAAGTGAGGTAATTTTTACGGATTGAGGACATTTTGGTCAGTCCTCACTTTGTTTTCATTGAAATCACTTCCTTAGGTCGTAAACATGCTATACTCAATTTGTAAAAAAAAAAAAAATCCAAATTTTGGACGACATAGTATATAGTATGACGTTTTTGTCAAATTTTGGACGATATAGTATGACATTTTTGTCCAATTTTGGACCAAAAAAAAATAAAAATCTAAAAAGTTTTCCAGCCCTTTTTGCTCCGGGGCTCCACCTGCAGACATTTTATGGTACTGCAACCAGTAGTTCTTTGTAGATGTCATTCATGAAGTAGATATTTGTATTTGTGTTGATTTATAAAGTGGAAATGCTGGTCCTCACTTTGTCGGCAACCCGGTCGTCAGTATGCAGCAAGTACAAGAATGTGTGTGTGTGTGTGTGTGTGTTGAAAGCACACGTTTTTAATTTGAAGACGGATATGTTGGAGGTGATGCCCCCGCTGTCTGCTCTCCATGACTCAGCTGACCACTGATTTCATCCATGTGTCGTCTCTCTTTTTTACGTTGTCCAAAATCCTCCACTCATCCAATCCAATCCAATCCAACTTTATTTATAAAGCACTTTAAAAACAACAACGACAGCTGAAACAAAGTGCTTTAGGTCAGAGAAAAAACCTACAAACGTGTGCCCTAATAGACATAAGAACAAACAATAAAACAATTAAAAATACTGTAGAACATATAAAAACAAGACAAATAAAAGGTCATACTATAAAAAACAACATCTAATACTTAAGATATATTTTAAAGTGGACAGTGAAGGGGGCGTGTCTACTATGCTGTTACATATGTTCAGTTTGTGGGCGACAGTTCACGGGTCACACTGCGAGGATAGAAAACAGCTATAGGTGTGCATCGCAAACTTCAACAAAAAAAGACACCCTCACGTGGTGGCACATTTCCCATTAGTTAGATCATTGTTGGAATATTCCAGCGCAAATTAGATAACACTTAGAAAGACAGATGTCACAACATGTGCTGCCACATGTATTATCTCCTGCCATCCTCTCCATCCTTCTGCTGCCCCACACACACACACACACACACCTTTACCAGGCCTGCTGTTGTTTACCTCCTCTCATCTTGTTTATCATCAAGTCTCACAGACACCGTGCCCTCCAACAAACTGAGACACACTGAGACAGCAACCCCCCCTCCCACACACACACACACACACACACACACACACACACATCCCTGTCACTCGCAACATCTTTCTGCAAAAAGGACACACAGCGTTCAGTGTTCAGTGTGGAAACGTAATGCAACGTGTAAAGTCGACGCTCCAAGAAATGTTGATCAAACGTTGAAGACACAAATTCCCACACAAATCTAGGTGTCACACACACACACACACACACAGTGTGAGTCACATACGGGACAACTTTATGTTAAATATGATTTATTACTGATCTGAAAATGACCATAAATCACCATCGCTTACTTCAAACGTCAATGTAACGATTTCTCAAAACATTTCTTTATCTCCTCGACTCACTGTGAAAATGGGCTTATCGTGAGCTGGCACTGGCTGTAATATCATTTAAGGATAATGTAATTACACACACACACACACACACACACTGGGTTATAATTTTTTATAGGCTCTAAAATGCAAAACTGCATCACTGTCAGTCAAATTTAAAATAAAACTTATATTGTTCACCGATGATGCGATGATTAAATTCGAGCAATAATCACTGTGCACATTTATATATATAAAAAAAATATATTCCCAGCATGAAATAAAGCACATTAATGTGTGTCTCCCTGTCTTCCTTCTCCTCCACCCTTCCCTTCTCTTCTCTTCTCTTCTCTTCTCTTCTCTTTTCCTTCATCCCTCTAATTGCTGGCACAAGAGCTCAGTCTAAACAAACCCTGTACCTGTGGATGATGGGGACAGTTAAGAGAGAGGGAGCTCCAGATAAATTCACGGCTGTGGCACTGCAGTCTAAACAAGTGCTCACGTTTGTTCATTCTCCCTCTTCTTCTTCTTCTTCTTCTTCTTCAGCTCAGTAAATCAACATCGCCTCTGAGTAATAAATGAGGGAAGTTGCTCTGTAACACGGGAGACATTGAACTTGTGCAGACTGCTGCAGGGTGTGTGTGTGTTTGGACAGCACAGTGGCTGCTGCTGCTGCTGCCTCCAAGCCTAAAAGTCCTATTTATTTTTATATATTTTTTTAAACTTAATGGCACATGAGCGACTTTAAAACGTTATTATAAGCTGAGTCCAGGTGGGGAAAATCCTTGATTTTTTTATTTTTCTTCCTCTGCAGAGAAAAGCTAAGGGTTGGAGATCCATCCACCAGCCTCAGAATAAAGTCCTTGAGAAATAGAAAAACACTGACGCATTAAGGCCACTGAGTAAACAGGATAAATATGATCTCATCGTCCCATTTCTCACCTTTTTTTTTATTATTATCTTTGCATTCATCTTTTAATCTTCGACTGCAATTGCGGTGACATTAAAAAAAAAAGGCGCACGAATGAGCCGCATCGCTCATATTTAGACGCTGTTATTATTATTATTATTATTATTATTATTATTATTATTAATAAGTTGTTCTGTTTATTGAACAATTGCAAAATTGCGTCTGCACGGACGAGGAAGGTGATTAATGAAGATGTCGCTGTGCTCCTTTGCGCAGTTACAGAGGTGTTTAATAGGAGCCAAGTGCGGTTTGTTCGCATCAAAGGGATGAAAACGCCGCTTTTCACTCTCTCTCTCTCTGTCTCTGTCTGTGTCTCTCTGTGTCTCTCGCTCTTTGCTGAGCTCTCACAGAGAGACAGAGTCCACGGTCTCCCTGTATATAGCAATCAGGACAATGTGCTGAATGGACGGTCTAATTATAAATGTGCCATTTAGGCTTTGGTCTCCGGGTCCGTTTTACCTTATGAGGAGACCTGCGGTCACATTTACACCGAGAGCAAGAAGAAGAAGAAGAAGAAGAAAAACAGTTTTCTTCTTCAGCCAACTCTCAACACAACGTTTTTATTCTTCCCTTTTCTCTCTGCAATTGATTTTTTGAAGAAATAACAATAAAGAAAATGTGTTTTATATATATATATATATATATGATCCAAAAAACGTGCTCGTGCTCTGCGTTTAATAATTACACTAATGACAACATTGTTTTTTTTTTAAAGTTTACAGTGTTCAAGTGTTATCGCGACAGTTTTACGAGCCTCGTTTATTGTAACACGTCCTTTCTTTTGATCAAATTTAATTTGTACTAATATTTGACTCGTATATTAAATGATCAATAATTGCCAAAACATGCGTGATTTTGAAGCAATATTTGAAAAAATAAGTCGAGTTTATTTATTTTTTCCTAATATGAATTTAAAGGCCTGGTGATTTTTTTATTATTATCCTTATTTGAATTTGACGTCTATGATAAAATAAATGAATAGAGTCATTCTTATGAATCATATTTGCACTTTTCACACACACACACACACACACGGACAACTCGTGTGTGTGTGTTCACAAGAGTTTTTCCGGCTTAAATTGAGCTGAACTATTTGTCCAAGGGCATCGCTCCTCTAAAAATGTTTTTTAATTTAATTAATGGTCTGTGCATTCTTTAAAGGTAAATTCCCCTGAACCCAGCGAGAAAGTTAAAGGAAGAGCGAATTCTCAGGCTGCACCAGGGCCAGACTCTCTCTCTCTGTGTGTCTCTCTCTGTCTCACTGTCACGTGAAAAGAAAAAGAAGAAGAAGAAGAGAAAAGAAACAGAGAGCAAATCCACAGAAGACAGAGGTTAGTGTGAGGAGATGAGTGAAGGAAACTTGGACGCGCGCGTCACTGTGAGTGGACCCCGGTGCCGCAGTGAAGACGCGGGTGAAAGTGTCTCCAGCAGAAAGATTAAAGTTACGGGACATGTCAACACGAAGCTCTGTCACGGCTCACTTTTGTTCAAATGTCAAATCAACAACAACAACAACAACAACAAGAGGACCCTGTTACTCTGTGACTCTCTGTTATACCGCGCGCTCGCAGAAACAACCAACCAACCAACAAACAAACAAAACAAATCTTCTCAAACCTGCAAACGCTGCTTCAACGATGTGGCCACGTTCACTACACTCACTTAAACTTGGATGTTAAAACGAAGCGGCGGCGGAGGCGGCGGCTTTGCTGCTTTTGCGGCGCGTCCGTGCGCCTCTCACCGCGTCTGCCGCGTCTGCTTCTGCCGCTTCTGCTGCGCGTGTTCTGGTGGAAGCGACGCACCAAATAATCGCAATAACTAAGTTTTGATGCTCACTCAGTCACAACAGGCGTGTGTGTGCAAAATGTCCACTTCTGGTTGTTTTTTTTGCATTCATTTTTTGCGGCTACAACGCGCGCACTTCACTTCACTGACAGCGGGTGCGACTTTTTTTTGAACCGAGCAATGAAAAGGAGGAAAACGTTAAACAGAGAGAGGGTTTGAAGCAGTTGTGTTTTTTTTTTTTTACCTTAGTGATCGAGCCGTGGAGTGGATAAAGTGTGCGTCCTTTTTCCCTCGTGCGCGAACGAAAGTCGACTCAGCGCTTTTTTCTTTCTTCCTTTCTTTCTTTCTTCTCCTTCTTCTTCTTCTTCTTCTTCTTCTTGTGTTGACTGAAAACTCTGCAAAAGTCTGCACTCACACGCGGCGGCGGCTGCTGCTGCGTGGGGATCCCGTGTCAGTTCACTCTGAGTGAAGTTGAGCTGTCCACAAACTATAAGTGGGCTTTTGTTGTTATGTTCGCCAATACCTGCTCTCTCTCTGTCTGTCTCTCTCTGTCTGTCTCTGTCTCTCTCTCTCTCTCTCTCTCTCTCTCGTGCGCAGGAGAAGAAGACGGTGGTGGTGGTGGAGGTGCGTGCTTGTCAATCTTGGCAATCAATGCGCGCGGCCATGTCGCGAGTATTCAAAGCGTTTCCCGTCGTGCAACAACAGAAAGTGAGTGGCCGGGGCATTGATCTGAGGAAGGCAAAAGAGGCAGGACTCCCCCCTCCTCCTCCTCCTCCTCCTCCTCCTCCTCCTCCTCTTCCTCTCCCCCTCCTCCAAGACAAGAAATGCAAGAGAGAGAGAGAGAGGGGGAGAGAGGATGTGTGGTGAAATTAAAAGTGCAGTGACAGAGGGATGATGGTCGTTAGATTGGCCGCAGTTTGTTCACTTCAATAAACGTATATTTAAAAAAAAAAAAAAAGATCATCACTTAAAGATAACGCACTTTCCGACACTTACGCGCTAAATGTATAGGTTTCTAACGACTGTGACGCTGACCTTCCTTCCTTCCGTCTGCAGAGCGGTAAAAAAAAACACATGGATGTGAGATAATGTGAGAGCAGGTGAGAGTAAGGATGAGGAGTTTGTTTTCCAATTTCCATAAAAGCAATCAGCACCTTAAACACAGCAAAAAAAAAACACCGGTCACTGTTCTGCTCCATAACAAATAACTTTGATTTAAACTCTTAATAATCCTCGACATTATTTGCACATTTTAATGAAGCGGAAGTCAACACCGCGTTCCTTTAGATTTGAAAGAAATTGTCATAAATTAGCCCATAAAAGATCTGTTGATAGCAGCATATCTGCAAGCGTTTGATCACAGTTTCCACACTGCATTATTGTAAGCTAATTAAATTAGCGCATTTAAAGAACATGAAGAAATAAAATAAAGTTTTAATTAAATCATTCAAAATAAAATATACGTGTAATTAATTTTTGGGTTGCGAGAGAGGAATTCTCACGTTTACATTTTTCAACCTTTGCAAACATACACACGTATTTTCATTTGTTCATTTATCTGTGTGTGTGTGTGTGTGTGTGCGTGTGTGTGTGTGTAACAGCATTCACACGCAGTAAATCACGTTATGTTGAAGAATCGGTTATTTTAGATCACAGATAATCAAACCTGATATTGGAAAACAAATTAGTCGACGGTGTTTTAAAAGAAAACTCTTTGCAGACTGAGCATAAACAACGGTTTTAAATCAGATCAGCTGTGTTTAGAGGAGGCACACACACACACACACACACACACACACACACACACACACACATAACAAAATAATAATTTTAAAAATAATCAGAAAAGGAATAAAAACAGCTGATGGACAAAAAAAAAGAAGAAAGTTTTGATCTGTAAAAGCAACATTTGTGTGACAAATAAAACTGAAACAGCACCAACACAGGATCACAGCACTGATCCTCTATATATATATATACATATATATATATATGTATATATATATATATGTATACATACAACAGTGTGTGTATGTGTGTGTGTAAATATAGATATATATAGCAGACTATCATGTATCACATCACAGAAGAGAAAGAGGAAAAGTTACTTACAATGAGCTGAGACAGCAGGAGGAAATTCTGATTGTTAACTGCAGAGTCACATAGAACTGAGAGGAGAGAGAGAAGAGAGAGGGAGAGGAGAGAGAGACAGAGAAGAGAAGTGAGGGAGAGAGAGAGAGAGGAGGCTTCAGCTCAGACTCCAGGATCATCGCAATGTTGAGACGCAGCAGCAGTTTTAAGTTTTTTTTACAGAAAGAAAAAGAAAAGATCTTCCTGAAACTCACTCATGTAAATAAAACACACTCCTTTTAACTTCTTCTTCTTCTTCTTCTTCTAAACATCAGTGAGTGACATCAAGACGCTTTTACGCGCTGACCTCTGACCTCACACGTGCCCCAAACATGTCGTGTAAAACACAGTGACACAGTGGAGTGTTTTCCATTTGGAGCCGCCACAGATGATGATGATGATGATGAAGTATCTGCTGCTGCGCCTCCGAACGAGCGGACTTCTCCTCTTCGCCCGCCCGGACTCCGTCAGTGTGTGTGTGTTTTACGTGTCTGGTGCGCCACCTTTTGGACACAGAGGGAAAAACAACCTGCATGTATCATCTCTGTGGAGACAGAATCAGATGAACTTTATGTTGCTTTACACTCAGTTAACTGTGCAAAAAATAAAGGCTCATTGCGAAATAATAATAATTAAATAATTCAAAATAACCTCAAATGTTTGAGAGAAAGAAGTTTTATTATGTTTTATTTATTGTTCATTTCCAGCTTTATCCTTTTAAACCACCTTTTTTGAGCCGAGGTACATTTTTTTCAGTGAAATCATTGGATGTAGTCATTCTTATCAAAGTGTCTTGAATATTTATATTCCATATTATTTGCAGATAATTAATTATTTGTTTTCAAAAAAAAGTTTTAGACCAATTAGGTGAAATTGGATAATTTCCCACGAAACACTGGTTGAAAAACGCTGTTTTAAACAATGGTTGTTTATGGTTGAAGCAGAGTCTATATTTTCATCTGTTAAAATACAGTCCAACTTGTTTTTTAATGCTTTTGGGTTTTGTTTTGTTTTTTTTTTGTCCTTTTTTTTGGGGGGGGGGTATAAGTACGAGGCAGACACATTTGCATATACCCTGTGAGTCTTTGATGCATCTTGAAATTCAAGTCTGGCCCATAAATATTTGAGAAGGAGACTGCATGAAAATCAACATTTTTGTTACATTAAATTAACATGTGTTCTTCTCCTGTTCTGCATGCTTAATTAGAGGACGCCGTTCAGTCAGAGTGACTGAGTGCGGCTGGTGATGATGATGATGATGTGTGTGTGTGTGTGTGTGTGTGGTGGTGGGGGGGGGGGTGTGTGTGCACTGATTACAGTGCAGTCAGAGCAGTTTTCAAAGGTGTGTGCAGCTGATTCATGCTCAGGGACTACAGTGATTACTGTTCTCAAACGTGCATTCATAATTATCTGCTTTTAGGAAAGAAGGAGAATCTATGTAAGTCACATTAACACGTTGCCAGGACGTGTGAGTTTATACCCTCTTATTCTGTAGTGCAGGGCTATTCAACTAAAATGTCTGGAGGGCCAGCTTTTGGGGAAGGCTGTACTACTATTTTGAGATGATACAAAATTTTATCAATTATTTAGCACTTATTTGTTGAAATGGCTGCAAGTTTTGTGCAAAAAAAGGTAAAAAACCACCAACATTCAGGTACAATACAATTTGCGTATAGTGCAAAAAGGTTACAGTTACAGTATCACCAACATTTGGGTATAACAGTCACAACTGGCTCTTATAAAATTAGAGGTAACAATATAAACAACATTAAGGTGCAATGGCCACAATAGGTTATTTTTGCAGAAATACAAGTAACAGTACCAATAATATTCAGGTACAACTGCTACAGTTGCCTCTTAGTGCAAAATATTCTGGTACATATACATAGACTGCATACAATTACAGCTGTACTAGTATTTGCCAAAAAGGGACGCAAAGTATCACAAAGTGTCACAAAGTGTTAGAAATGGACGAAGCTGCAGTTTTAATGGCTTTTTAATAATACATTCATTATTTATGGGTTAACTGGCCGTGGGCTGGTCCAAATTGCTTGAAGGTTCCGGTTCTGGCCCCCGGGCCTTAAGTTGAATAGCCTTGCTGTAGTGTCTCCAACCATATAGGATAGTATAGTCAATAAATAAATATGCACTATATGACATATGGACTTTGTTTTCCATCCTCATACGTCATCATAAAGAATATTTGTTTAAAAGATTACTCATACGTTAATCATTTGAAAACATTTTGTTTGATATTCCATGTTCAGTTATGTATATTAAGAACGTATGTAATGGTATTGAAGGACTGCATTTCCCACAATGGTTTGCAGACATAGAGCGGTATATGCCGCACTTCAGTGTTGAGAGGTTGTTTGTTTTAGTAGAAATGAGCAGAGAATCTACAAACCACCTTTTCCCTTTGATTCAGTGAGTAAAGTTCCATTTTAACTGTTAAGTTTAAGTCCTGTCTCTGCTTTTTTGGACGTCATTACTGGACTTTTCAGGTGCTGCCTGCACTGACCACCTGTTTAAAGTCTTATGTAGAGAGATAGCAGCGATAAAGCTTTGCCAGCAGCAGCAGCAGCAGCAGCAGCAACAGTGTGAGGCAGCATCTGTGTAGCAAG
Source organism: Microchirus variegatus (assembly GCF_963457635.1). Lineage (NCBI taxonomy): Eukaryota > Metazoa > Chordata > Actinopteri > Pleuronectiformes > Soleidae > Microchirus > Microchirus variegatus. The sequence continues at coordinate 28,039,475 of NC_139807.1, read as the reverse complement.
AAATGTGTGAGGAAGAAGGAAACTTATTGAAATGGAGAGTATGGCTTGTTGATTGCAGTCAGCTGATGAAATCTGCGTGTTCTACGTGAACTAATGTAATGTGTAATTAAAAGGAAGCAAAAGATCCACTTCAGAGCTTTTCAGTGATGTTTCGAGCCCAAAAGGCTTTTCCTGTCTAAGTCTAAGTCTAAGTGTATAAAAAAAAAAACCTGACGAGACATCAGTGACACAGACATGGTCACAATGTTAAAGAGCAACTTTCACAAGAGAAAATACGTAACACGACTTAGTCATGTCCAAATGCCGAGTTATGCAATTAACCCAAACCCTGAATTTGCATACATGCAAATCATCTCTCTCCCCTATCGGACTTGCAAAGTGGGACGCTCTGTTCTCATTAGTTGACCCAAAATCTCTTACTTGTAACTCTGGATTTCATCAAAGTTTAGTCAGGATCTAATATTTCCTTTCAAGTTAACAGAGAACCGCTGATTAATCGTGTTGCAATGAGAAGTGCAACATGCCCGTTTCTAATGATATACTTAACAGGGACACCAGCACACAGCCGTGTGCCAACAATACTGCAAATATTAACACTGTACTACTCAGAAACACACTTTAAACAACTGTTATACGGCATCGGCCGACATTTAACGCATGCATTCGTATGTTATTTTCGGATCCAATCGGTAATTTGAATGTGTGATAAGATCATTATTAAATGCCTTCAGTGGCATCACTGTAGATTTCACTTAGCTCAGTGTGTGTGTGTGTGTGTGTGTGTGATTAAAGAGGAGGCCCACAGGCGTTTGCTTCATTTACAAAGCAATTGCTTTTATGTACAAAAAGCCCAAACGCACTGTAGGTATTGTAAAAAGCAGAGCGTTTAAGGAACGCGAGACAAATTCATTGTTTAATGTAACGCGGCACCTTCTTGACAGATGCTTAATCATTCATGTCGGAGGAATTGTCTTCTCTTTTTCTGTTTAATGTATTACGCCAGTAAACGGATTATCCAATATTTATCTTTTCTTTTTTTTTTCTCACATCTCCCTCATGATGTAAACTGCTGGGATAAAAGATCCCACAAAGGCTTTTATTGTTTCATTTCTGCAATTGCTTTAAGTGAGCGTGCTGCACTGGTGACTATTATTCAGCTTTTCCCCTCTCTATTCTTTTTTTTTTTTTTTTTTCTTACAGCACGCTCACACACTGGGAGGAGGAATATTCAGTGATTCCGAACTCTTCAATTATTCAACAAATCACAATTCTCTTTCTTACATATTTAAGAAAAAAAAAAAAAAAATGTAGCGTGTGTAGAGCTTGGGAAAGAAGAAGAAAAATGATAAAACGGCATGAAATACTCGTTTGAAATCAAAGCACCTATTGCGTTGGGTTCCTTGCTTTTGTATTTGTTCAATTGGACGACACTCGGGGTTCCCCCCCCTGCTGCGCGCAAAAGGAAGTGCATGCCGGCTGGTGTTTCCACTGTAGTGTAATCCTCAGACGTTCACTGCGGAGGAACAATAATATTTATGGGATGGAAATAGGTGTCAGTGGGGATCGGTGTAGGATCTCTCCTTTCTCTTCCTTGCTCTGCTGCAGTCAGAGTGTGAATAATGTCAGAGAGGCCGTGTAGTGAACAATATAGGCTCCAGAACAAGGTCAGACTTTACTCAGCAGGGTCTCCATAGACTCTAAAAGCATAAAAACAACGACAACAACACACTGTAAATCCTGCGGTGACACCAGGTCTTTATGTACTTTATGTACAAACATGACTCCGTGTCAGGCAGGAAACCAAACACTCTGCCTCCCGTCTGTCTTTCTATCTGACTGAGAAAAAGCATCTCCGAAGCCAGCGAGTGCTTAGTAAAGGATTAATGCGCGAGGCCGTGATTGCGTTTAACAGAACAGGACCGAATTAGCATAATAGGCCCCTCTCTCATTCTCTTTGAAGTCCAGAGCACAGAATAACAAATGTATATAAACCAGCCAGCCAAACGTCAATACATGGAAATGCCACAATCCTCAGTGGAGGGGTCCTGGGTGAGGAGGAGGAGGAGGAGGAGGAGGAGGAGGAGGAGGGTGGATACAGCCCATTTTATTGCTAAATAAGCAGAAGAGAAGATGCGATGGGTCTTCTATCCAGCAGGTCCCCCGCCACCCGCCCAGATCCTGGAGGACAGACGGAGGCAGAGAGGATGAGGCAGCTGTGGGAGGTGCATACACACACACTCTCTCTCTCTCGCTCTCTCTCTCTCAGGTGTTTTCAAAGTACACCACGATGCATGATAATTATGCTGAAATTGAAGATAAAGATGTCACTTGGGAGGAGTTGCAACACAACAACTCGCCCTGACAGGGGAGGCAAGGGTGCTGTATCCATTACAAGTGTGTGTGTGTGTGTACCATATCCTAAGGCAGTGTTTTTCAACCAGTGTGCCGTGAGAGATCATCAGGTGTGCCGTGGGAAATTGTCCAATATCACCTAATTGGTCTAAAAACATTTTTTGAAAACAAATAATGAATTATCTGCAAATAATATGGATATAAACATTCAAGACACTTTGATAAGTTTGACTAAATTGTTAATATAGGCTAAAGAGATTTTTTATGTTTGGTGCATGTGCCTCGTGATTTTTTCAATGAAAAAAATTTACCTTGGCTCAAAAAAGGGTTGAAAAACACTGTCCTAAGGTACACACACACACACACATGCACAATTTTATGACATTTTGAACTGAAGGATGTGACTCAAAGTTGCTTTTCTATAACATTATTAAGCTTCCTGTGAGTTAAACTCACACAACTGCAGCCGTTCTAATAAATATTAGGACCAAAGACCAGATACGCTACCGTTCAAAAGTTTGTGGTCACTTAGAATTTTTTTTTTCTTTCAATCAATATAACATTAAATGAATCATAAATACACTCTTTACATTGTTAGTGTGGTAAACGACTATTCTAGCTGCAAACGTCTGGTTTTTAATGGAATATGTACATAGGTGTATAGAGGCCCATTTCCAGTGTTCTAATGGTACATTGTGTTTGCTAAAGGTGTTAGAAGGCTATTGGATGATTTGAAAACCCTTGTGCGATAATGTTAGCACAGCTGAAAAGAGTTTTAGTGGTTCTTTGACGAAAGGGCAAAATTATTATTTCCAGTGAAGACTTCCTGAAACACAGGAAGTGACCTTTTGTACATTGAAAACCCTAAAACCCTGACAGCTGGTGTCGTCCAATAGGAGCCTGGCTGCAGGTGACACACAGTAAGTGAACTTCCACGGCACCGCTAAAATCATTCATCTCAAAGCTTGATACCGTTTGGTTTAGTACAAGCCTGATTCAGTTTGAAAAAGGGTATAAAGAATGGATTTTCATAAAGTATAAAGAGGAAGAAGGTACTCCGTAATCACAGCTTATAAAAACGTAATATAGAAATAATAATAATAATTATAGTAATAATTAAAAAAATGTGTATGCGTCAAATAGCCAGAATAATTTGTGATAAAAATTAGAAAATGGAGAAGTGGTAGTATTATACAAGTTATTCTTACTACTTCTTTTCGGACATTTTTTTATTTTTTATTTTCATTTCTTCTTTCGTTGTTGTAATTATTCACATGTTCGAAATAAACTAAACTGAACTGAACTGAATGTTGTTACACTGACATTCATTAAGTTTCCTCAGGTTTAATAGTTTCAGTTTCCTGCTGTTTTTTTAAAAACTTCAGCCTGTAAGCTGTGTTATTGTAACTTGTATTCTTGCTAAGAGTTAATGACAAATAATTGTATATTGTCATTGGATCGAAAACAATAAATCCTACGGCCTTCGAATTTTGCACAGATCTGGCTTTACACTAAAGGACTTAAAGGTACAATATGTAGTATTTATGGGTTTATATAACCCAAAATCCACTTTTTTATACATATTATGTGCTCCTGCTTTGTCTAGTCGCTGTATAATATTCTTTGTTTCATTTTCATAGTGTTTCAAAAAGTCATGTAAAATAACATAACCGCGGGCCGCGGTTGCATAGTCACTGTTAGCAGCGAGACGCCATGTTTCTACCGGAGCCTGTAAGGACAAACGCGAGAGAACAAAACAAGCTACTCTTTACTTGTAGCGGAAGTCCCGCCTCCACTCTCTCCGCTTCGTCTGCTACGGCCGCGGTAGCTCGCCCTCTCCCTCGCCCTCTCCCTCACCTCACGAACCTCATCTGTTGACACGGAGAAAGACGACGAGGACGACATTTGACCAGCTGCTGATACCGTAGCGCTCAGGGAAGGGAGGGGGTGAGTAGAGGAGCAGGTCTTTGTTGTATTTCAGCCTCTCCTCTAGATGGCACTATAAACTACTTATTTCCCCTTTAAGGTCATAATGTCAATCTTTATTCTTTCTATTCAGAACATAATTATTCTCTATATTCTATTCTACAGTTGCAGGTATAGTCCATTATTTAAAGATATAAGAAGAATTCTGCACTTGAGAATCCAGAGCTATTAGTAACCCACCTTCTTGGTTGAGAATTAAAAATGCTCTTTTGACGAGAAGGAGGAGGAAAAAAAAAAAAGAAGACGTTTTGAACCTGAGAAACACTTGAAGAAGCTTCTCACGTTTTTTTGTATTGAAACTTCAACCTCCTTTGAGTTTGCCATGTTTTGGTTCCCTTATTCAAATAATAGAATAAAGTCGAAGAGGTCACGGCGATCAATGTGCGGAGGTTCAAAGAGAATCGTGGAGTTACGGTGAACGCACAGTTTTCTATGCTTCCTTTTGCACACGTTTAGAATAAATAGTGGATTATTAACCTAATTAACTTATACTGGATTTAGTCTGCTTAAATCCCTCCAAATAGACGAGATCTTGGGTGAATTCCAATTCCTTGCTTAACCCTCAATCTCAAAAATGTGCGCTCCCTCTAGTGCAAGTGTTGTCCCGATTTTCTGAAAAATTAAGTTGAGGGGCAAGTTTAAGGGCTGTATCGCTCTCAATATTGAGATTTTCCGAGACCACCCTTGGGAGCAAGGGCTACCCAGAATGCATTGCGTGTTTTCACATAAGAAAGATGGCGCCGAAAGCAGCGAAACGAGTACGAGTTCTAAGTGACAAAATAACCCTCAACACTTGGTTTTGAGGGACAGTTAAGATTAAGGGTTGAGCTTGAGGGTTAAGATAGGAATTGGAATTGGCCCTTAGTCGATTACTGTCTTCAGAGTCAACAATAAACTGATTTAAATCTGATTTTAAGACAGTTCACAATCAAATTTTAATAAATACACACATACGTTGTGTTAATATCTTTAATATTCACATTTTTTTATAAACTTCCATTATGCAATCTTTTCGCCCAGTCACACAGAAAATATGTTAATGGTTATTTTTCATCCTGATGTAAGCAAAAATACAACTCATTTTGGCAAGCTAACAGGAGACTGGCAGTGCTACAGATACATATACATAAGTGGTTTTGGTGTAAGAATATTATCCGAGTTTCCATAAAAAAATAGCACTGTCACCGTGACACGCTTTGTACAAAGCTCTCGTCGCAATTTTTGTACCTGGAAAAAAAATCCGAAACAGAAAGAGAAAGAAGTTCCCGGTCGAGCTCACGCAGCAAGTAAAAAGCTCTAAACAGTGTACATTTCAAAGTGCAATAACATGTAGAAAATAACGGTTTTTATTCACGTGAGATTAACATTTTGTTTTTCGACGATCATCGTTAATAAGCACAGCGGCATCTTCTCTTTCCCTCTGGAGTCGACACACGGCTCACAGCCCATTAGAAAGAGGTCGTTGTCCTTTAAATGTTATTCACTTTCCATGTTTCTACTGGAAACTTGTGTCAATGTCTGAAATCCTTTTCTCGCAGAGTTCAGTTGTGGAGTAGCACCTCAGTGTCCAGAAACTGCTTGAGCTGAGACACGACGAGAGGGAAAAAGACAGAAAAACATCAATAAATCAAAAAGAATCAAGACATTGACTGCAGAATCCATCAAATCAACATCAGACTGAAGCTTTTCTTTCTTTCTTTCTTCCAGACTTGTGTGAATAAAGAGTCCAGAATTTTACTTTTTTTTTTTTTTTGCTTTTAGTCTCCAACATGAAATAAATATGCATGCATTAATCACATTTGCCCGTACGCTGAACATAAAACATTAGTAATAACACGTGCATAATTGATAATGTGAGGAGTGAACACAACCTTCCCTCTCACACACACACACACACATTATTGTACTTGCTGCATACTGAGGACTGGATTGCTGACCAGGACCAGCATTTCTACTTTATAAATATCTACTTCATGAATGACACTTCATGGTTTTGTTTGGTCCAAAATTTGACAAAAACGTCATACTATACTATGTGGTCCAAAATTCGAAAAAATGTTGACAAAACATGTCGTCCAAAATCGGATAATTTTTTAGAATTTTTTTCTTTATTCCAAAATGTGACCAAAACGTCATACTATACTATGTCATCAACCCAAATGTCATAGAACACTGTTTCGTCCAAAATCTGACCATTTTTTTGAAAAAAAGAATGTTGGTCCAAAATTTGACAAAAAGGTCATACTATACTATGTCGTCCAAAATCTGACAACTTTTTGAAAAAACGTTTTTTATTCCAAAATGTGACCATAACGTCATACTATACTATGTCATCAACCCAAATGTCATAGAAGACTGTTTCGTCCAAAATCTGACCATTCTTTTGAAAAAAAGAATGTTAGTCCAAAATTTGACAAAAAGGTCATACTATACTATGTCGTCCAAAATCTGACAACTTTTTGAAAAAACGTTTTTTATTCCAAAATGTGACCAAAACGTCATACTATACTATGTCATCAACCCAAATGTCATAGAACACTGTTTCATCCAAAATCTGACCATTTTTTTGAAATAAGAATGTTGGTCCAAAATTTGACAAAAAGGTCATACTATACTATGTCGTCCAAAATCTGACAACTTTTTGAAAAAACGTTTTGTATTCCAAAATGTGACCAAAACGTGATACTATACTATGTCATCAACCCAAATGTCATAGAACACTGTTTCGTCCAAAATCTGACCATTTTTTTGAAAAAAAAATGTTGGTCCAAAATTTGACAAAAAGGTCATACTATACTATGTCATCCAAAATCTGACAACTTTTTAAAATAACGTTTTTCATTCCAAAATGTGACTTCCCTCGGGACAGTGGTGGGTCAGTTGGTAGAGCATCTGCCCCATGTGCTGAGGCTGCAGGTGACCCTGGTTCGAATCCCACACCGAGCGGTCTCACGGTGTCATTCCCCAGTTTCTGCCTCCTGTTTCCTGTCTCTCTCCACATGACACAAACATCATATAATACTATGCCATCCAAATTATATAATTTTTTATAAAAAAATGTTTTATTCCAAAATGTGACCAAAACGTCATACTATACTATGTCATCAACCCAAATGTCATAGAACACTGTTTCGTCCAAAATCTGACCATTTTTTTGAAAAAAAAATGTTGGTCCAAAATTTGATAAAAAGGTCATACTATACTATGTCGTCCAAAATCGGACAACTTTTTGAAAAAACTTTTTTTATTCCAAAATGTGACCAAAACGTCATACTATACTATGTCATCAACCCAAATGTAATAGAACACTGTTTCGTCCAAAATCTGACAATTTTTTTGAAAAAAAGAATGTTGGTCCGAAATTTGACTAAAAGGTCATACTATACTGTCGTCCAAAATCGGACAACTTTTTGAAAAAACTTTTTTTATTCCAAAATGTGACCAAAACGTCATACTATACTATGTCATCAACCCAAATGTCATAGAACACTGTTTCGTCCAAAATCTGACAATTTTTTTGAAAAAAATAATGTTGGTCCAAAATTTGACTAAAAGGTCATACTATACTATGTCGTCCAAAATCTGACAACTTTCTGAAAAAACTTTTTTTTATTCCAAAATGTGACCAAAACGTCATACTATACTATGTCATCAACCCAAATGTCATAGAACACTGTTTCGTCCAAAATCTGACAATTTTTTTGAAAAACATAATGTTGGTCCAAAATTTGACTAAAAGGTCATACTATACTATGTCGTCCAAAATCGGACAACTTTTTGAAAAAAAAATTTTTATTCCAAAATGTGACCAAAACGTCATACTATACTATGTCATCAACCCAAATGTCATAGAACACTGTTTCGTCCAAAATCTGACAATTTTTTTGATAAAAAGAATGTTGGTCCGAAATTTGACTAAAAGGTCATACTATACTGTCGTCCAAAATCTGACAACTTTTTGAAAAAACTTTTTTTTATTCCAAAATGTGACCAAAACGTCCTACTATACTATGTCATCAACCCAAATGTCATAGAACACTATTTCGTCCAAAATCTGACCATTTTTTTGAAAAAAAAATGTTGGTCCAAAATTTGACAAAAAGGTCATACTATACTATGTCGTCCAAAATCGGACAACTTTTTGAAAAAACTTTTTTTATTCCAAAATGTGACCAAAACGTCAAACTATACTATGTCATCAACCCAAATGTCATAGAACACTGTTTCGTTCAAAATCTGACAATTTTTTTGAAAAAAAGAATGTTGGTCCGAAATTTGACTAAAAGGTCATACTATACTGTCGTCCAAAATCTGACAACTTTTTGAAAAAACTTTTTTTTATTCCAAAATGTGACCAAAACGTCCTACTATACTATGTCATCAACCCAAATGTCATAGAACACTATTTCGTCCAAAATCTGACCATTTTTTTGAAAAAAAAATGTTGGTCCAAAATTTGACAAAAAGGTCATACTATACTATGTCGTCCAAAATCGGACAACTTTTTGAAAAAACTTTTTTTATTCCAAAATGTGACCAAAACGTCAAACTATACTATGTCATCAACCCAAATGTCATAGAACACTGTTTCGTCCAAAATCTGACCATTTTTTTGAAAAAAAGAATGTTGGTCCGAAATTTGACTAAAAGGTCATACTATACTGTCGTCCAAAATCTGACAACTTTTTGAAAAAACTTTTTTTTATTCCAAAATGTGACCAAAACGTCCTACTATACTATGTCATCAACCCAAATGTCATAGAACACTGTTTCGTCCAAAATCTGACAATTTTTTTGAAAAAAATAATGTTGGTCAGAAATTTGACTAAAAGGTCATACTATACTATGTCGTCCAAAATCTGACAACTTTTTGAAAAAACTTTTTTTTATTCCAAAATGTGACCAAAACGTCATACTATACTTTGTCATCAACCCAAATGTCATAGAACACTATTTCGTCCAAAATCTGACCATTTTTTTGAAAAAAAAATGTTGGTCCAAAATTTGACAAAAAGGTCATACTATACTATGTCGTCCAAAATCGGACAACTTTTTGAAAAAACTTTTTTTATTCCAAAATGTGACCAAAATGTCATACTATACTATGTAATCAACCCAAATGTCATAGAACACTGTTTCGTCCAAAATCTGACAATTTTTTTGAAAAAAATAATGTTGGTCCAAAATTTGACTAAAAGGTCATACTATACTATGTCGTCCAAAATCTGACAATTTTTTGAAAAAACTTTTTTTTATTCCAAAATGTGACCAAAACGTCATACTATACTATGTCATCAACCCAAATGTCATAGAACACTGTTTCGTCCAAAATCTGACCATTTTTTTGAAAAAAAAATGTTGGTCCAAAATTTGACAAAAAGGTCATACTATACTATGTCGTCCAAAATCGGACAACTTTTTGAAAAAACTTTTTTTATTCCAAAATGTGACCAAAACGTCATACTATACTATGTCATCAACCCAAATGTCATAGAACACTGTTTCGTCCAAAATCTGACAATTTTTTTGAAAAAAAGAATGTTGGTCCGAAATTTGACTAAAAGGTCATACTATACTGTCGTCCAAAATCTGACAACTTTTTGAAAAAACTTTTTTTTATTCCAAAATGTGACCAAAACGTCCTACTATACTATGTCATCAACCCAAATGTCATAGAACACTATTTCGTCCAAAATCTGACCATTTTTTTGAAAAAAAAATGTTGGTCCAAAATTTGACAAAAAGGTCATGCTATACTATGTCGTCCAAAATTTTTTTATTCCAAAATGTGACCAAAACGTCATACTATACTATGTCATCAACCCAAATGTCATAGAACACTGTTTCGTCCAAAATCTGACAATTTTTTTGAAAAAAAGAATGTTGGTCCGAAATTTGACTAAAAGGTCATACTATACTGTCGTCCAAAATCTGACAACTTTTTGAAAAAACTTTTTTTTATTCCAAAATGTGACCAAAACGTCCTACTATACTATGTCATCAACCCAAATGTCATAGAACACTATTTCGTCCAAAATCTGACCATTTTTTTGAAAAAAAAATGTTGGTCCAAAATTTGACAAAAAGGTCATGCTATACTATGTCGTCCAAAATCGGACAACTTTTTGAAAAAACTTTTTTTATTCCAAAATGTGACCAAAACGTCATACTATACTATGTAGAACGTAATACTATAGTTTGTAGTCCTAAATGTGACCATTTTTTGAAAAAAAAAATTGGTCAAAAATTTGACAAAAACGACATACTATACTATGTCGTCCAAAATCGGGCAATTTTTAACAGATAGTATAGGGGAGAGAGACAGGAGCTATAGAGGTGGGGAATGACATATAGGCAAGACCTCCTGGTGTGGGATTTGAACCAGGGTCACCTGTAGCGAGGACTACAGCCTCATCACTTGCAGGTTGGGTGCTCTACCATTTGAGCTAAACATAATGTCTAATGCTGTCGACCTCAATGTCAAACTACACTATTTCGTCCATGATCTAGCCATTTTTTTGAAAAAGAGAATTTGGTCCAAAATGTGACCAAAACGTCATACTATACTATGTCATCAACCCAAATGTCATAGAACACTATTTCGTCCAAAATCTGACCATTTTTTTGAAAAAAAAATGTTGGTCCAAAATTTGACAAAAAGGTCATGCTATACTATGTCGTCCAAAATCGGACAACTTTTGGAAAAACTTTTTTTATTCCAAAATGTGACCAAAACGTCATACTATACTATGTCATCAACCCAAATGTCATAGAACACTGTTTCGTTCAAAATCTGACCATTGTTTTGAAAAAAAGAATGTTGGTCCAAAATTTGACAAAAAGGTCATACTATACTATGTCGTCCAAAATCTGACAACTTTTTGAAAAAACTTTTTTTTATTCCAAAATGTGACCAAAACGTCATACTATACTATGTCATCAACCCAAATGTCATAGAACACTATTTCGTCCAAAATCTGACCATTTTTTTGAAAAAAAAATGTTGGTCCAAAATTTGACAAAAAGGTCATACTATACTATGTCATCCAAAATCTGACAACTTTTTAAAATAACGTTTTTTATTCCAAAATGTGACCAAAAGTCATACTATACTATGTAGTACGTCATACTATAGTTTGTAGTCCTAAATGTGACCATTTTTTGAAAACAAAAATTGGTCAAAAATTTGACAAAAACGACATACTATACTATGTCGTCCAAAATCTGATAATTTTTTTGAAAAACGTTTTTTTGCTACAAAACTTGACAAAAACGTCATACTATACTATGTAGTACTTCATACTATACTATGTCGTCCAAAATGTGACAATTTTTTTGAAAAACGTTTTTTTGGTCCAAAACTTGACAAAAACGTCATACTATACTATGTAGTACGTCATACTATAGTTTGTAGTCCTAAATGTGACCATTTTTTGAAAAAAAAAAATTTGGTCCAAAATTTGACAAAAACGATATACTATACTATGTCGTCCAAAATCTGACAACTTTTTGAAAAAACGTTTTTTATTCCAAAATGTGACCAAAACGTCATACTATACTATGTCATCAACCCAAATGTCATAGAACACTGTTTCGTCCAAAATCTGACCATTTTTTTGAAATAAGAATGTTGGTCCAAAATTTGACAAAAAGGTCATACTATACTATGTCGTCCAAAATCGGACAACTTTTTGAAAAAACTTTTTTTATTCCAAAATGTGACCAAAACGTCATACTATACTATGTCATCAACCCAAATGTCATAGAACACTGTTTCGTCCAAAATCTGACAATTTTTTTGAAAAAAAGAATGTTGGTCCGAAATTTGACTAAAAGGTCATACTATACTATGTCGTCCAAAATCTGACAACTTTTTGAAAAAACTTTTTTTTATTCCAAAATGTGACCAAAACGTCATACTATACTATGTCATCAACCCAAATGTCATAGAACACTATTTCGTCCAAAATCTGACCATTTTTTTGAAAAAAAAATGTTGGTCCAAAATTTGACAAAAAGGTCATACTATACTATGTCGTCCAAAATCGGACAACTTTTTGAAAAAACTTTTTTTATTCCAAAATGTGACCAAAACGTCATACTATACTATGTCATCAACCCAAATGTCATAGAACACTGTTTCGTCCAAAATCTGACAATTTTTTTGAAAAACATAATGTTGGTCCAAAATTTGACTAAAAGGTCATACTATACTATGTCGTCCAAAATCTGACAACTTTTTGAAAAAACTTTTTTTTATTCCAAAATGTGACCAAAACGTCATACTATACTATGTCATCAACCCAAATGTCATAGAACACTATTTCGTCCAAAATCTGACCATTTTTTTGAAAAAAAAATGTTGGTCCAATATTTGACAAAAAGGTCATACTATACTGTCATCCAAAATCTGACAACTTTTTAAAATAACGTTTTTTATTCCAAAATGTGACCAAAAGTCATACTATACTATGTAGTACGTCATACTATAGTTTGTAGTCCTAAATGTGACCATTTTTTGAAAAAAAGAAATTGGTCAAAAATTTGACAAAAACGAAATACTATACTATGTCGTCCAAAATCTGACAATTTTTTTGAAAAACGTTTTTTTGGTCCAAAACTTGACAAAAACGCCATACTATACTATGTAGTACGTCATACTATAGTATGTAGTCCTAAATGTGACAATTTTTTGAAAAAAATAATTGGGTCCAAAATTTGACAAAAACGACATACTATACTATGTCGTCCAAAATCTGACAATTTTTTTGAAAACCTTTTTTTTGCTACAAAACTTGACAAAAACGTCATACTATACTATGTAGTACTTCATACTATACTATGTAGTCCTAAATGTGACCATTTTTCGAAAAAAAGAATTTGGTCCAAAATTTGACAAAAACGACATACTATACTATGTCGTCCAAAATGTGACAATTTTTTTGAAAAACGTTTTTTTGGTCCAAAACTTGACAAAAACGTCATACTATACTATGTAGTACGTCATACTATAGTTTGTAGTCCTAAATGTGACCATTTTTTGAAAAAAAAAAATTGGTCCAAAATTTGACAAAAACGACATACTATACTATGTCGTCCAAAATCTGACAATTTTTTTGAAAAACGTTTTTTTGGTCCAAAACTTGACAAAAACGTCATACTATACTATGTAGTACGTCATACTACAGTTTGTAGTCCTAAATGTGACCATTTTTTGAAAAAAAAGAATTTGGTCCAAAATTTGACAAAAACGACATACTATATACTATGTCGTCCAAAATCGGGCAATTTTTATTTGGGGGGCATTTTTAACAGATAATATAGGGGAGAGAGACAGGAAGCATAGACGTGGGGAATGACATATAGGCAAGACCTCCTGGTATGGGATTTGAACCAGGGTCACCTGTAGCGAGGGCTACAGCCTCATCACTTGCAGGTTGGGTGCTCTACCATTTGAGCTAAACACAATTTCTAATGCTGTCGACCTCAATGTCAAACTACACTATTTCGTCCATGATCTAGCCATTTTTTTGAAAAAGAGAATTTGGTCCAAAATTTGACAAAAACGACATACTATACTATGTCGTCCAAAATCTGACAATTTTTTTGAAAAACGTTTTTTTGGTCCAAAACTTGACAAAAACGCCATACTATACTATGTAGTACGTCATACTATATTATGTAGTCCTAAATGTGACCATTTTTTGAAAAAAAAAATTTGGTCCAAAATTTGACAAAAACGACATACTATACTATGTCGTCCAAAATGTGACAATTTTTTTGAAAAACGTTTTTTTGGTCCAAAACTTGACAAAAACGTCATACTATACTATGTAGTACTTCATACTATACTATGTAGTCCTAAATGTGACCATTTTTTGAAAAAAAGAATTTGGTCCAAAATTTGACAAAAACGACATACTATACTATGTCGTCCAAAATGTGACAATTTTTTTGAAAAACGTTTTTTTGGTCCAAAACTTGACAAAAACGTCATACTATACTATGTAGTACGTCATACTATAGTTTGTAGTCCTAAATGTGACCATTTTTTGAAAAAAAAAAATTGGTCCAAAATTTGACAAAAACGACATACTATACTATGTCGTCCAAAATCTGACAATTTTTTTGAAAAACTTTTTTTTTGGTCCAAAACTTGACAAAAACGTCATACTATACTATGTAGTACGTCATACTATAGTTTGTAGTCCTAAATGTGACCATTTTTTGGAAAAAAAAATTTAGTCCAAAATTTGACAAAAACGACATTCTATACTATGTCGTCCAAAATCGGGCAATTTTTAACAGATAATATAGGGGAGAGAGACAGGAGGCATAGAGGTGGGGAATGACATATAGGCAAGACCTCCTGGTGTGGGATTTGAACCAGGGTCACCTGTAGCAAGGACTACAGCCTCATCACTTGCAGGTTGGGTGCTCTACCATTTGAGCTAAACACAATGTCTAATGCTGTCGACCTCAATGTCAAACTACACTATTTCGTCCATGATCTAGCCATTTTTTGAAAAAGAGAATTTGGTCCAAAATTTGACAAAAACGACATACTATACTATGTCGTCCAAAATCTGACAATTTTTTTGAAAAACGTTTTTTTGGTCCAAAACTTGACAAAAACGCCATACTATACTATGTAGTACGTCATACTATATTATGTAGTCCTAAATGTGACCAATTTTTGAAAAAAAGAAATTGGTCCAAAATTTGACAAAAACGACATACTATACTATGTCGTCCAAAATCTGACAATTTTTTTGAAAAACGTTTTTTTGCTACAAAACTTGACAAGAACGTCATACTATACTATGTAGTACTTCATACTATACTATGTAGTCCTAAATGTGACCATTTTTTGAAAAAAAAATTTGGTCCAAAATTTGACAAAAACGACATACTATACTATGTCGTCCAAAATCTGACAATTTTTTTGAAAAACGTTTTTTTGGTCCAAAACTAGACAAAAACGTCATACTATACTATGTAGTACTTCATACTATACTATGTAGTCCCAAATGTGACCATTTTTTGAAAAAAAGAATTTGGTCCAAAATTTGACAAAAACGACATACTATACTATGTCGTCCAAAATGTGACAATTTTTTTGAAAAACGTTTTTTTGGTCCAAAACTTGACAAAAACGTCATACTATACTATGTAGTACGTCATACTATAGTTTGTAGTCCTAAATGTGACCATTTTTTGAAAAAAAAAAGATTGGTCCAAAATTTGACAAAAACGACATACTATACTATGTCGTCCAAAATCTGACAATTTTTTTGAAAAACGTTTTTTTGGTCCAAAACTTGACAAAAACGTCATACTATACTATGTAGTACGTCATACTATAGTTTGTAGTCCTAAATGTGACCATTTTTTGGAAAAAAAAATTTAGTCCAAAATTTGACAAAAACGACATTCTATACTATGTCGTCCAAAATCGGGCAATTTTTAACAGATAATATAGGGGAGAGAGACAGGAGGCATAGAGGTGGGGAATGACATATAGGCAAGACCTCCTGGTGTGGGATTTGAACCAGGGTCACCTGTAGCAAGGACTACAGCCTCATCACTTGCAGGTTGGGTGCTCTACCATTTGAGCTAAACACAATGTCTAATGCTGTCGACCTCAATGTCAAACTACACTATTTCGTCCATGATCTAGCCATTTTTTTGAAAAAGAGAATTTGGTCCAAAATTTGACAAAAACGACATACTATACTATGTCGTCCAAAATCTGACAATTTTTTTGAAAAACGTTTTTTTGGTCCAAAACTTGACAAAAACGCCATACTATACTATGTAGTACGTCATACTATATTATGTAGTCCTAAATGTGACCATTTTTTGAAAAAAAAATTTGGTCCAAAATTTGACAAAAACGACATACTATACTATGTCGTCCAAAATGTGACAATTTTTTTGAAAAACTTTTTTTGGTCCAAAACTTGACAAAAACGTCATACTATACTATGTAGTACGTCAGACTATAGTTTGTAGTCCTAAATGTGACCATTTTTTGAAAAAAAAAATTTGGTCCAAAATTTGACAAAACAGCATACTATACTATGTCGTCCAATTTTTATTTGGGGGGCATTTTTAACAGATAGTATAGGGGAGAGAGACAGGAGGCATAGAGGTGGGGAATGACATAGGCAAGAACTCCCGGTGTGGGATTTGAACCAGGGTCACCTGTAGCGAGGACTACAGCTTCATCACTTGCAGGTTGGGTGCTCTACCATTTGAGCTAAACACAATGTCTAATGTTGTCGACCTCAATGTCATACTTCACTATTTCGTCCATGATCTAGCCATTTTTTTGAAAAAGAGAATTTGGTCCAAAATTTGACAAAAACGACATACTATACTATGTCGTCCAAAATCTGACAATTTTTTTGAAAAACGTTTTTTTGGTCCAAAACTTGACAAAAACGTCATACTATACTATGTAGTACATCATACTATACTATGTAGTCCTAAATGAGAACATTTTTTGAAAAACAAAATTTGGTCCAAATTTTGACAAAAACGACATACTATACTATGTCGTCCAAAATCGGGCAATTTTTATTTGGGGGGCATTTTTAACAGATAGTATAGGGGAGAGAGACAGGAGACATAGAGGTGGGGAATGACATATAGGCAAGACTGCCTGGTGTGGGATTTGGACCAGGGTCACCTGTAGCGAGGACTACAGCCTCAACACTTGCAGGTTGGGTGCTCTACCATTTGAGCTAAACACAATGTCTAATGCTCATAACCTCAATGTCATACTACACTATTTCGTCCATGATCTAGCCATTTTTTTGAAAAAGAGAATTTGGTCCAAAATTTGACAAAAACGACATACTATACTATGTCGTCCAAAATGTGACAATTTTTTTGAAAAACGTTTTTTTGGTCCAAAACTTGACAAAAAGGTCATACTATACTATGTCGTCCAAAATCTGACAACTTTTTGAAAAAGCGTTTTTTATTCCAAAATGTGACCAAAACGTCATACTATACTATGTCATCAACCCAAATGTCATAGAACACTATTTCGTCCAAAATCTGACCTTTTTTTTGAGAAAGAAAATGTTGGTCCAAAATTTGACAAAAAGGTCAACCTATACTATGTCGTCCAAAATCTGACAACTTTTAAAAAAACGTTTTTTATTCCAAAATGTGACCAAAACGTCATACTATACTATGTCATCAACCCAAATGTCATAGAACACTGTTTCGTCCAAAATCTGACAATTTTTTTGAAAAAAAAATGTTGGTCCAAAATTTGACAAAAAGGTCATGCTATACTATGTCGTCCAAAATCGGACAACTTTTTGAAAAAACTTTTTTTATTCCAAAATGTGACCAAAACGTCATACTATACTATGTCATCCACCCAAATGTCATAGAACACTGTTTCGTCCAAAATCTGACAATTTTTTTGAAAAAAAAATGTTGGTCCAAAATTTGACAAAAAGGTCATACTATACTATGTCATCCAAAATCTGACAACTTTTTAAAATAACGTTTTTTATTCCAAAATGTGACCAAAAGTCATACTATACTATGTAGTACGTCATACTATAGTTTGTAGTCCTAAATGTGACCATTTTTTGAAAAAAAAAATTGGTCAAAAATTTGACAAAAACGACATACTATACTATGTCGTCCAAAATCTGATAATTTTTTTGAAAAACGTTTTTTTGGTCCAAAACTTGACAAAAACGCCATACTATACTATGTAGTACGTCATACTATAGTATGTAGTCCTAAATGTGACAATTTTTTGAAAAAAAAACTTGGGTCCAAAATTTGACAAAAACGACATTCTATACTATGTCGTCCAAAATCTGACAATTTTTTTGAAAAACGTTTTTTTGGTCCAAAACTTGACAAAAACGTCATACTATACTATGTAGTACGTCATACTATAGTTTGTAGTCCTAAATGTGACCATTTTTTGAAAAAAAAAAATTTGGTCCAAAATTTGACAAAAACGACATACTATACTATGTCGTCCAAAATCGGGCAATTTTTATTTGGGGGGCATTTTTAACAGATAGTATAGGGGAGAGAGACAGGAGCTATAGAGGTGGGGAATGACATATAGGCAAGACCTCCTGGTGTGGGATTTGAACCAGGGTCACCTGTAGCGAGGACTACAGCCTCATCACTTGCAGGTTGGGTGCTCTACCATTTGAGCTAAACACAATGTCTAATGCTGTCGACCTCAATGTAATACTTCACGATTTCTTCCATGATCTAGCCATTTTTTTGAAAAAGAGAATTTGGTCCAAAATGTGACCAAAACGTCATACTATACTATGTCATCAACCCAAATGTCATAGAACACTGTTTCGTTCAAAATCTGACCATTGTTTTGAAAAAAAGAATGTTGGTCCAAAATTTGACAAAAAGGTCATACTATACTATGTCGTCCAAAATCTGACAACTTTTTGAAAAAACTTTTTTTTATTCCAAAATGTGACCAAAACGTCATACTATACTATGTCATCAACCCAAATGTCATAGAACACTATTTCGTCCAAAATCTGACCATTTTTTTGAAAAAAAAATGTTGGTCCAAAATTTGACAAAAAGGTCATACTATACTATGTCATCCAAAATCTGACAACTTTTTAAAATAACGTTTTTTATTCCAAAATGTGACCAAAAGTCATACTATACTATGTAGTACGTCATACTATAGTTTGTAGTCCTAAATGTGACCATTTTTTGAAAAAAAAAATTGGTCAAAAATTTGACAAAAACGACATACTATACTATGTCGTCCAAAATCTGATAATTTTTTTGAAAAACGTTTTTTTGCTACAAAACTTGACAAAAACGTCATACTATACTATGTAGTACTTCATACTATACTATGTAGTCCTAAATGTGACCATTTTTCGAAAAAAAGAATTTGGTCCAAAATTTGACAAAAACGACATACTATACTATGTCGTCCAAAATCTGATAATTTTTTTGAAAAACTTTTTTTGCTACAAAACTTGACAAAAACGTCATACTATACTATGTAATACTTCATACTATACTATGTAGTCCTAAATGTGACCATTTTTCGAAAAAAAGAATTTGGTCCAAAATTTGACAAAAACGACATACTATACTATGTCGTCCAAAATGTGACAATTTTTTTGAAAAACGTTTTTTTGGTCCAAAACTTGACAAAAACGTCATACTATACTATGTAGTACGTCATACTATAGTTTGTAGTCCTAAATGTGACCATTTTTTGAAAAAAAAAAATTGGTCCAAAATTTGACAAAAACGACATACTATACTATGTCGTCCAAAATCTGACAATTTTTTTGAACAACGTTTTTTTGGTCCAAAACTTGACAAAAACGTCATACTATACTATGTAGTACTTCATACTATAGTTTGTAGTCCTAAATGTGACCATTTTTTGAAAAAAAAAATTTGGTCCAAAATTTGACAAAAACGACATACTATATACTATGTCGTCCAAAATCGGGCAATTTTTATTTGGGGGGCATTTTTAACAGATAATATAGGGGAGAGAGACAGGAGGCATAGAGGTGGGGAATGACATATAGGCAAGACCTCCTGGTGTGGGATTTGAACCAGGGTCACCTGTAGCGTGGGCTACAGCCTCATCACTTGCAGGTTGGGTGCTCTACCATTTGAGCTAAACACAATGTCTAATGCTGTCGACCTCAATGTAATACTTCACGATTTCTTCCATGATCTAGCCATTTTTTTGAAAAAGAGAATTTGGTCCAAAATGTGACCAAAACGTCATACTATACTATGTCATCAACCCAAATGTCATAGAACACTATTTCGTCCAAAATCTGACCATTTTTTTGAAAAAAAAATGTTGGTCCAAAATTTGACAAAAAGGTCATACTATACTATGTCATCCAAAATCTGACAACTTTTTAAAATAACGTTTTTTATTCCAAAATGTGACCAAAAGTCATACTATACTATGTAGTACGTCATACTATAGTTTGTAGTCCTAAATGTGACCATTTTTTGAAAAAAAAAATTGGTCAAAAATTTGACAAAAACGACATACTATACTATGTCGTCCAAAATCTGATAATTTTTTTGAAAAACGTTTTTTTGCTACAAAACTTGACAAAAACGTCATACTATACTATGTAGTACTTCATACTATACTATGTAGTCCTAAATGTGACCATTTTTCGAAAAAAAGAATTTGGTCCAAAATTTGACAAAAACGACATACTATACTATGTCGTCCAAAATGTGACAATTTTTTTGAAAAACGTTTTTTTGGTCCAAAACTTGACAAAAACGTCATACTATACTATGTAGTACGTCATACTATAGTTTGTAGTCCTAAATGTGACCATTTTTTGAAAAAAAAAAATTGGTCCAAAATTTGACAAAAACGACATACTATACTTTGTCGTCCAAAATCTGACAATTTTTTTGAAAAACGTTTTTTTGGTCCAAAACTTGACAAAAACGTCATACTATACTATGTAGTACTTCATACTATAGTTTGTAGTCCTAAATGTGACCATTTTTTGAAAAAAAAAATTTGGTCCAAAATTTGACAAAAACGACATACTATATACTATGTCGTCCAAAATCGGGCAATTTTTATTTGGGGGGCATTTTTAACAGATAATATAGGGGAGAGAGACAGGAGGCATAGAGGTGGGGAATGACATATAGGCAAGACCTCCTGGTGTGGGATTTGAACCAGGGTCACCTGTAGCGTGGGCTACAGCCTCATCACTTGCAGGTTGGGTGCTCTACCATTTGAGCTAAACACAATTTCTAATGCTTTCGACCTCAATGTCAAACTACACTATTTCGTCCATGATCTAGCCATTTTTTTGAAAAAGAGAATTTGGTCCAAAATTTGACAAAAACGACATACTATACTGTCGTCCAAAATCTGACAATTTTTTTGAAAAACGTTTTTTTGGTCCAAAACTTGACAAAAACGTCATACTATACTATGTAGTACTTCATACTATACTATGTAGTCCTAAATGTGACCATTTTTTGAAAAAAAGAATTTGGTCCAAAATTTGACAAAAACGACATACTATACTATGTCGTCCAAAATCTGACAATTATTTTGAAAAACGTTTTTTTGCTACAAAACTTGACAAAAACGTCATACTATACTATGTAGTACTTCATACTATACTATGTAGTCCTAAATGTGACCATTTTTTGAAAAAAAAAATTGGTCCAAAATTTGACAAAAACGACATACTATACTACGTCGTCCAAAATCTGACAATTATTTTGAAAAACGTTTTTTTGCTACAAAACTTGACAAAAACGTCATACTATACTATGTAGTACTTCATACTATACTATGTCGTCCAAAATGTGACAATTTTTTTGAAAAACGTTTTTTTGGTCCAAAACTTGACAAAAACGTCATACTATACTATGTTGTACGTCATACTATAGTTTGTAGTCCTAAATGTGACCATTTTTTGAAAAAAAAAATTTGGTCCAAAATTTGACAAAAACGACATACTATATACTATGTCGTCCAAAATCGGGCAATTTTTATTTGGGGGGCATTTTTAACAGATAATATAGGGGAGAGAGACAGGAGGCATAGAGGTGGGGAATGACATATAGGCAAGACCTCCTGGTGTGGGATTTGAACCAGGGTCACCTGTAGCGAGGACTACAGCCTCATCACTTGCAGGTTGGGTGCTCTACCATTTGAGCTAAACACAATGTCTAATGCTGTCGACTTCAATGTCAAACTACACTATTTCGTCCATGATCTAGCCATTTTTTTGAAAAAGAGAATTTGGTCCAAAATTTGACAAAAACGACATACTATACTATGTCGTCCAAAATCTGACAATTTTTTTGAAAAACGTTTTTTTGGTCCAAAACTTGACAAAAACGCCATACTATACTATGTAGTACGTCATACTATAGTATGTAGTCCTAAATGTGACAATTTTTTGAAAAAAAAATTGGGTCCAAAATTTGACAAAAACGACATACTATACTATGTCGTCCAAAATCTGACAATTTTTTTGAAAAACGTTTTTTTGCTACAAAACTTGACAAAAACGTCATACTTTACTATGTAGTACTTCATACTATACTATGTAGTCCTAAATGTGACCATTTTTTGAAAAAAAGAATTTGGTCCAAAATTTGACAAAAACGACATACTATACTATGTCGTCCAAAATGTGACAATTTTTTTGAAAAACGTTTTTTTGGTCCAAAACTTGACAAAAACGTCATACTATACTATGTAGTACGTCATACTATAGTTTGTAGTCCTAAATGTGACCATTTTTTGAAAAAAAAAATTTGGTCCAAAATTTGACAAAAACGACATACTATATAGTCCAAAATCGGGCAATTTTTATTTGGGGGGCATTTTTAACAGATAATATAGGGGAGAGAGACAGGAGGCATAGAGGTGGGGAATGACATATAGGCAAGACCTCCTGGTGTGGGATCTGAACCAGGGTCACCTGTAGCGAGGGCTACAGCCTCATCACTTGCAGGTTGGGTGCTCTACCATTTGAGCTAAACACAATTTCTAATGCTGTCGACCTCAATGTCAAACTACACTATTTCGTCCATGATCTAGCCATTTTTTTGAAAAAGAGAATTTGGTCCAAAATTTGACAAAAACGACATACTATACTATGTCCAAAATCTGACAATTTTTTTGAAAAACGTTTTTTTGGTCCAAAACTTGACAAAAACGCCATACTATACTATGTAGTACGTCATACTATATTATGTAGTCCTAAATGTGACCATTTTTTGAAAAAAAAATTGGGTCCAAAATTTGACAAAAACGACATACTATACTATGTCGTCCAAAATCTGACAATTTTTTTGAAAAACGTTTTTTTGGTCCAAAACTTGACAAAAACGTCATACTATACTATGTAGTACTTCATACTATACTATGTAGTCCTGAATGTGACCATTTTTTGAAAAAAAAAAATTGGTCCAAAATTTGACAAAAACGACATACTATACTATGTCGTCCAAAATCTGACAATTTTTTTGAAAAACGATTTTTTGGTCCAAAACTTGACAAAAACGTCATACTATACTATGTAGTACGTCATACTATAGTTTGTAGTCCTAAATGTGACCATTTTTTGGAAAAAAAAATTTAGTCAAAAATTTGACAAAAACAACATTCTATACTATGTCGTCCAAAATCGGGCAATTTTTATTTGGGGGGCATTTTTAACAGATAATATAGGGGAGAGAGACAGAAGGCATAGAGGTGGGGAATGACATATAGGCAAGACCTCCTGGTGTGGGATATGAACCAGGGTCACCTGTAGCAAGGACTACAGCCTCATCACTTGCAGGTTGGGTGCTCTACCATTTGAGCTAAACACAATGTCTAATGCTGTCGACCTCAATGTCATACTTCACTATTTCGTCCATGATCTAGCCATTTTTTTGAAAAAGAGAATTTGGTCCAAAATTTGACAAAAACGACATACTATACTATGTCGTCCAAAATCTGACAATTTTTTTGAAAAACGTTTTTTTGGTCCAAAACTTGACAAAAACGTCATACTATACTATGTAGTACATCATACTATACTATGTAGTCCTAAATGAGAACATTTTTTGAAAAACAAAATTTGGTCCAAATTTTGACAAAAACGACATACTATACTATGTCGTCCA
Organism: Microchirus variegatus; assembly: GCF_963457635.1. NCBI lineage: Eukaryota > Metazoa > Chordata > Actinopteri > Pleuronectiformes > Soleidae > Microchirus > Microchirus variegatus. The sequence goes on along the minus strand of NC_139807.1, from coordinate 28,015,448 downwards.
AAATCGGGCAATTTTTATTTGGGGGGCATTTTTAACAGATAGTATAGGGGAGAGAGACAGGAGACATAGAGGTGGGGAATGACATATAGGCAAGACCGCCTGGTGTGGGATTTGGACCAGGGTCACCTGTAGCGAGGACTACAACCTCAACACTTGCAGGTTGGGTGCTCTACCATTTGAGCTAAACACAATGTCTAATGCTGTCGACCTCAATGTCATACTTCACTATTTCGTCCATGATCTAGCCATTTTTTTGAAAAAGAGAATTTGGTCCAAAATTTGACAAAAACGACATACTATACTATGTCGTCCAAAATCTGACAATTTTTTTGAAAAACGTTTTTTTGGTCCAAAACTTGACAAAAACGCCATACTATACTATGTAGTACGTCATACTATAGTATGTAGTCCTAAATGTGACAATTTTTTGAAAAAAAAATTGGGTCCAAAATTTGACAAAAACGACATACTATACTATGTCGTCCAAAATCTGACAATTTTTTTGAAAAACGTTTTTTTGCTACAAAACTTGACAAAAACGTCATACTTTACTATGTAGTACTTCATACTATACTATGTAGTCCTAAATGTGACCATTTTTTGAAAAAAAGAATTTGGTCCAAAATTTGACAAAAACGACATACTATACTATGTCGTCCAAAATGTGACAATTTTTTTGAAAAACGTTTTTTTGGTCCAAAACTTGACAAAAACGTCATACTATACTATGTAGTACGTCATACTATAGTTTGTAGTCCTAAATGTGACCATTTTTTGAAAAAAAAAATTTGGTCCAAAATTTGACAAAAACGACATACTATATAGTCCAAAATCGGGCAATTTTTATTTGGGGGGCATTTTTAACAGATAATATAGGGGAGAGAGACAGGAGGCATAGAGGTGGGGAATGACATATAGGCAAGACCTCCTGGTGTGGGATCTGAACCAGGGTCACCTGTAGCGAGGGCTACAGCCTCATCACTTGCAGGTTGGGTGCTCTACCATTTGAGCTAAACACAATTTCTAATGCTGTCGACCTCAATGTCAAACTACACTATTTCGTCCATGATCTAGCCATTTTTTTGAAAAAGAGAATTTGGTCCAAAATTTGACAAAAACGACATACTATACTATGTCCAAAATCTGACAATTTTTTTGAAAAACGTTTTTTTGGTCCAAAACTTGACAAAAACGCCATACTATACTATGTAGTACGTCATACTATATTATGTAGTCCTAAATGTGACCATTTTTTGAAAAAAAAAATTGGTCCAAAATTTGACAAAAACGACATACTATACTATGTCGTCCAAAATCTGACAATTTTTTTGAAAAACGTTTTTTTGGTCCAAAACTTGACAAAAACGTCATACTATACTATGTAGTACTTCATACTATACTATGTAGTCCTAAATGTGACCATTTTTTGAAAAAAAAAAATTGGTCCAAAATTTGACAAAAACGACATACTATACTATGTCGTCCAAAATCTGACAATTTTTTTGAAAAACGATTTTTTGGTCCAAAACTTGACAAAAACGTCATACTATACTATGTAGTACGTCATACTATAGTTTGTAGTCCTAAATGTGACCATTTTTTGGAAAAAAAAATTTAGTCAAAAATTTGACAAAAACAACATTCTATACTATGTCGTCCAAAATCGGGCAATTTTTATTTGGGGGGCATTTTTAACAGATAATATAGGGGAGAGAGACAGAAGGCATAGAGGTGGGGAATGACATATAGGCAAGACCTCCTGGTGTGGGATATGAACCAGGGTCACCTGTAGCAAGGACTACAGCCTCATCACTTGCAGGTTGGGTGCTCTACCATTTGAGCTAAACACAATGTCTAATGCTGTCGACCTCAATGTCATACTTCACTATTTCGTCCATGATCTAGCCATTTTTTTGAAAAAGAGAATTTGGTCCAAAATTTGACAAAAACGACATACTATACTATGTCGTCCAAAATCTGACAATTTTTTTGAAAAACGTTTTTTTGGTCCAAAACTTGACAAAAACGTCATACTATACTATGTAGTACATCATACTATACTATGTAGTCCTAAATGAGAACATTTTTTGAAAAACAAAATTTGGTCCAAATTTTGACAAAAACGACATACTATACTATGTCGTCCAAAATCGGGCAATTTTTATTTGGGGGGCATTTTTAACAGATAGTATAGGGGAGAGAGACAGGAGACATAGAGGTGGGGAATGACATATAGGCAAGACCGCCTGGTGTGGGATTTGGACCAGGGTCACCTGTAGCGAGGACTACAGCCTCAACACTTGCAGGTTGGGTGCTCTACCATTTGAGCTAAACACAATGTCTAATGCTCATAACCTCAATGTCATACTACACTATTTCGTCCATGATCTAGCCATTTTTTTGAAAAAGAGAATTTGGTCCAAAATTTGACAAAAACGACATACTATACTATGTCGTCCAAAATGTGACAATTTTTTTGAAAAACGTTTTTTTGGTCCAAAACTTGACAAAAAGATCATACTATACTATGTCGTCCAAAATCTGACAACTTTTTGAAAAAGCGTTTTTTATTCCAAAATGTGACCAAAACGTCATACTATACTATGTCATCAACCCAAATGTCATAGAACACTATTTCGTCCAAAATCTGACCTTTTTTTTGAGAAAGAAAATGTTGGTCCAAAATTTGACAAAAAGGTCAACCTATACTATGTCGTCCAAAATCTGACAACTTTTAAAAAAACGTTTTTTATTCCAAAATGTGACCAAAACGTCATACTATACTATGTCATCAACCCAAATGTCATAGAACACTGTTTCGTCCAAAATCTGACAATTTTTTTTGAAAAAAAGAATGTTGGTCCAAAATTTGACAAAAAGGTCATACTATACTATGTCGTCCAAAATCTGACAACTTTTTGAAAAAACGTTTTTTTATTCCAAAATGTGACCAAAACGTCATACTATACTATGTCATCAACCCAAATGCCATAGAACAATGTTTCGTCCAAAATCTGACCATTTTTTTGAAATAAGAATGTTGTGTCATTCCCCAGTTTCTGCCTCCTGTTTCCTGTCTTTCTCCACATGACACAAACATCATACAATACTATGTCGTCCAAATTGTATAATTTTTTATTAAAAAAAATTTCATTCCAAAATGTGACCAAAATGTCATACTATACTATGTCGTAACCCAAATGTCATAGAACACTGTTTTGTCCAAAATCGGACCATTTTTTTAAAAAAAAGAATGTTGGTCCAAAATTTGACAGAAGTCATACTATACTATGTCGTCCAAAATCTGACAACTTTTTGAAAAAACGTTTTTTATTCCAAAATGTGACCAAAACGTCATACTATACTATGTCATCAACCCAAATGTCATAGAACACTATTTCGTCCAAAATCTGACCATTTTTTTTGAAAAAAAATGTTGGTCCAAAATTTGACAAAAAGGTCATACTATACTATGTCGTACAAAATCTGACAATATTTTGAGAAAACCTTTTCTATTCGAAAATGTGACCTACACGCATTGGTCACATTTTGGAATATGTCGACTATGTCGTCCAAAATCGGACAATTTCTATGTCATCAACCCATTTGATTGAGATGAATATATTTTGCACAGGGTTATTTTTGGGGGGGATAGAAACCTCAAAAATGTGCTTAAACTCTTAATAATGTGTATGTGATGCAGATTTTCTTACAGTACAGTGTAACAGTAAACTTTATGACCCTATTTGTAAATCACTGTATCACAAATTCATTCATACATTGTCTGGGGCAAAAGGTGGGATACATGTTATTTTGTCATTTAAAAGAATTGGAAACACGCAGTGGTGGCTCAGTTGGTAGAGCACCTGCCCCATATGCATAGGCTGTAGTCCTAGCTGCAGGTGACACTGGTTTGAATCCCGCACCAAGTGGTCTTTCCTGTGTGTCATTCCCCATCTCTCTGCCTTTGAGGATATTTTTATTATCAAGGCTAAGTTTTACCTCTTCCCCTCTTTCTGGTGGAAATGGGCTTCCATAAGATTCTGATGTATTTGCAAATATCTGCCAATGCAATTGTCTGACTGCTAAATCTGTCGGGCTCATTGCAGTAAAACATTATAATGATATCAACTGAATTCACACTAACAATAAACCCAGTCTTACAGGACGTTTAACGTCGTCTGGCAGCAGCAGAAAAACCTGAAACATGAGGTGAGTGAACAACACGGAGGGAAAAAAAACTATGTTGGACGTTAGACATGGATCACACACAGGAAACACGTGCAGTACATGCAAAAACATGCAGTCACATAAGCTTCTCATGGAGCAAATATCCCTCATACAAAGGGCTGTGAAATAACTCGGTATCAATGTCACTTCCTTCACACAAAGGTTCAATAATATCTGGTATATCCATGTCATGTGTAGGCGTTGAAATCCAGGATAAATAGAGAGGGTTGAGTCTGTGGGAAGATAATATTAATACTTACTGCAAACACACTATTTTTTTTACCAATGATTCTGTTTTTATCAACTGTAAATACCTAATAATATTTTTATTTCACCCACAAGTTAGAGTTAATCTTCAATTAGCTGATATTTCTAAGTGATTACAAGGTGATTGATTTCATAATTGTATTAGTATTATTATTATTGTTATTATTATTGATTTTTTTTGGGTCCAGCCATACAATAATCACAATAATGTCATCCTGTGACATCCAGGATTTTACAGGCTTTATGTATACATTTCAAAATCAACTTCATCATTATCATTTCAAGGCTTTAATTCACGACATAATAATGTATATTTTTGTTGTTGTTTGAATGTGAAATTAATGTAGGTGTGTAGGTTTGGTTATTTGGTTATTACAGATAATTATGTGTGTTACGAGTGTGGAATTATGGGGAATTAATGCAGGGAAAAGCTGCTAAATCGCATTAAAATCAATAAACGCTTGTTAATTGTTAACAGAAATTGACTGTTAAATAATACGACATATTTGAAATATTTGACCTTTTTTTTAAAATGGCTGCATGGACAATTTATTTGTCTCACTTCATATCCATGTGTTCATAGAAAACTGTGAACAAACCGCTGAAATCCATAAAGAAAGTTTAATAAACCAAACGGTATCATTGTTTATTTTTTTGTTTTAATAAAGCAGTAAAATGACACTTCCTCCTCGCCTTTACTGTAACACTGATATCTTTTTGTCATTTGTGTGTGTGTGTGTGTGTGTGTGTGTTCTTGTACTTGCGGCATATTGAGGACCAGTGAGGGTTTTTAACCAACAAAGTCAGGTTATTTTTACGAAGTGAGGACATTTTGGCCAGTCCTCACTTTGCTTTCATTGAAATCACTTCCTTATGTTGCTATAACATGCTATACTCAATTTGTAAAAAAAAAAATAATAATCAAATTTTGGACGACATAGTATAGTATGACGTTTTTGTCAAATTTTGGACCAAAAATTATGGGTCAAATTTTTTTTCAAATTTTGGACGACATAGTATAGTATGACTTTTTTGTAAAATTTTGGACCAAAAATTTTGGGTACATTTTTTTTTCCAAATTTTGGATGACATACTATATTATGACTTTTTGTCAAATTTTGGACCAACAATTTTGGGTCAAATTTTTTTGTCAAATTTTGGACGGCATAGTATAGTATGAGTTTTTTGTCTCAGTATGCAGCAAGTACAAGAATGTGTGTGTGTGTGTGCGTGCCTGTGTGTGTGCGTGTGTGTTATACCACTGCCAGGCTACAGATGGGGAGCTAATTGGAGCGGTGGAATGCAGCTGTGCTGACGACTGAACTGTCAAGGCGCTAAATCAAAAGGTGTGTCTTTTGTTAATTACACACAATGCTACAAACAGAGTCCTTTTGGTTGCAGCCTTTTCTTTTCTCAGCCATCCATAAATATTTTGGCAGTGGCACAAAAAAAAAAAAGAAAAGAAGAAGAAAAAAGAAAAAAAAAAAAAACAATTTACACACAATTATCACAGTGGGATGAGCAGACTGCCTGCAGATGTTTGTTTTGATGATAATGGGAGCAGAGGCAGGGCTTCCCTAACCTAGACAACATGTGTTTGCTATGATCACAACAGAGCAGTGAGCGCCGAATGAGGTGCAAAGCACACAGCAGCTCCTTGTTAGGATGAATTAGTGTGGCCCTGACACACACACACACACAAAAAAATCAACATTAGCACTGTAAGCCCATGCAGTTAGACCTTACTTTATTTCTCTCTGGGATTAGACAAACGTGTAGTGAATTCCGTTGCTCAGAGGAGACGAAGGAGCCAGAGAGACGGACGGAAGAGGAGGAGGAGGAGGAGGGGGAGGAGGAGGAGGCGGCGGGGGAAGAGGAAGAGGAGGTGGGGTCGGAGGAGCGGGCATGTTAGCCTGCGGTGGAACTATAAAGGAAGGAACAGAGAGACGGAGAGGAATATGACATTTGTTGTTAGTCAAGTGGTAAAGTAGTAAAGACACTCAGAGACAAGAGGTTCACACACAGTTAACACTGACACTGCATTGATGAACATATTGGTTTTTCATTTTATGTGGAACACAGCAGATGTGGATATATCTAGTCCATGACGTCAGCTAAAAAAAAAACTTTAAATCCAATGTTCCTGCTCAGTTATCTGCAGCACGTGTTAGCACATTGAAAATACAATGATGTTAAAGGTGCATTATGTAATAAATCTAAATCAACTGACCATAAAATCCTCCTAATATGTCACAGAGACTCAGGAATAATGTTCATATAACAAACTGAACTCACCAACAACAACAACAGTACAGACAAAATATTTGCATTAAAAAAAATATTTTGCAGACTGCAAATCATGTTTATGTTTTGAAATCATGTTTTGGCGTCATGTGGCGCCACCTACCGCCATCTACCAATCATTGCAGTCAGTGGAGTCTCAGCTGCCGAGCAACCACGGGTTGCCAGTTATGTCAGAAAACGAAACCGGTACCACGGTACTTTGAATTTGATTGTAGTAACTGTTTTTGGCCACATTCTTACATATGGCACCTTTAACAACTAACAGCTGCTTTCATTATCACTTTTTTTCTCGCTTCAATTTAAAGATTCTTGCCTCCCCCAATTAGTTATATTTTACACCTTTCATTCCCCGTCAATAAAGACGTCCCCCGCCCCGACTCAGGCAGCAGGTGAAGATCGATGAATAAAACACACACCATCTCAAACGAACGGTTTCTTTAAGAGCGCATTGACGCATGTTTTCAGTGGGTGCGCTTTTTACGTTCTTGTGAAACCCGACTCCCAAACAAGTGAATAATTTACACATTTTTTTGATCTGTGGACTTCAGTTCTCCCTTCAGCGTCAAGCGTTTTCAGACTAATTGTGATTTAAAGATGCTACGAATCAAACTGATTAGAAAAAGCTACATTATTTACAGTAATTCTGTGTTTAATTCTTGTGCAGTTGAATATTCCTTCTTCTATCCTGGATGTGTGGTACAGTGGGGGAAACAAAGAGTCTTCTTTTAATTCAGGGATGATTCGAAAGTGGCACCGCTGAAGCTCACTTTAACACCAAAGGGTAGAGAAAAGTCATTGATTCAGTCTCAGCTGACAAGATGCCACCAGTTATACTCTCTGACATTTCTCCATGCTGGAAATAATGTTATAATTGTTGACTTTGCCTCGCTGTGCATATTAAGCTTCCACACGTGCTGACAGCTTGAGTGTTACTGTGTGTGACAGATACACACACACACGCACACACACACACGCACAGACTGACAATCTGCTGCTGCTGCAGCGCCAGTGAAAATGAACTCGCCCGCCTGCCTGCTGCAGAGTATGAAAGAGATGAAAAGTGAGTGCAGTGTCTTTTATGCAGGTTCAAAGCAGCAGCGATGGTGTGCAGGAGAGTCGACTTTGACTGGGTCATTGATCAGCGCGGCACAAAAACGGACTCATCAAGCGATTCCTCCCCCCCCCTCCCCCACGCCTGAGAGATTCTACACACGTCGCAATTAGAAAAACTATCTGCGCCGCTAACGAGGAATAATGTTGAGTTGTTAGGAAAACGAACGGCCTTTACTGCCTCCGACTCTTTGCACCTCACGCCCCTCCTCTCATCTTGCACTCCATCAATCCAGCGTTCTTGAAAGGCCGCCTCTTTTCCCCCTTCCTCAACCAAAAGATGTCAATATGATGCTGGGTGAAATTGAACTGAAACTGTCAAGCATGGTAGGATCTTCTTTTTTTTTATTCTAAGTGCTGCTTTTTATTAAGCAAAGAGGTAAAAAGGTAAAGAAATGAAAGAAATATGAAGCACCAACCAGCGACGAGTTTGCTCTTGAGCGAAGCCTCCGAGGCCAGAGCGTAGGACATGGTGATGATCCTCTCTTGCTCCTGAAGAGCCGAGTCCAGCGTCACCAGACCCACCTCTGGTTTGTCCACAGAGACGGCCAGTGCCAGGTTTTGCACGCTGCACGCAAACAATACACCATTTTGTTATTGACGTGACACTGCAGTGACTGAGTTACAGAAAGTGAGTTATTTAAAGGTCCAGTGTGCGAGCAATAGTGACCTCTACTGGTGAGACGGCAGATTGTAACCTTCCGAATAACGTCCGTTGTGGAGGTGTTTCACGAGCGACAGTGTCTTCTGACTCTGGGTCTGACTCCGGGTCAAAGTCATAAAAGGGACTGCGGCGGGGAGTCGTGAAGAAGCTATTTTTAAACACTGTTAAAACAATGTTTTGATAATGAGGAGCAGTACATCCACCAGTCCAGAGGGGGGAGCTGTGCTTCTGAGAGCGGGTGTGCTAAATATGTCACTTCCGGGTTGAGAGAGTTGAGTCTCAAATCTAGTGGCTGGGAAACAGTGTCAGAAAAGAGGATTTCTATCGACTCGTTTACAGCAACTAGGAGGTTTTTGACCATAAAAACAAGTTAATGTATGTAAGTTGACCTCCATAACTAACATATATGTGCAACAGGACCACTCTAGGTCCGCTTTAAGTCTGGATGAATATTACGTAGCATGTTATTTGCTTCATATTTTCCTTTACTTAAGTTCCCAACTATGTGTAGAAGCTGAAATACGTCCATAAGCTGCTTTAGTTTGCTTCTTTCTTCCATTTTTTTACACCAAACCTTTAGGTTAAAAAATTAACCCTGGTTTCCGAGAGCAATGTAGCATCACTGTCGGATTTTTCGGAAGTTAACCTGAAGCCAAGCTGTGCTCACAGCGCCCTCTGGTGGAGCACACAGTAATTAATTAAGAGGGTGTGATGGGCTTCTAGGCTGTATATTTTAAACTTAAACAGGATTTTAAGGCTGGAGTTTGGCTTAAACCTTGCCCAAATGTGTAACTTAACAGAATGTAGTTGACTTGTTCTGTTTTGTTGACAACTTCCTGGGGACTAATAATCGTAGAGCAGATTATTTCCTCTTAGGTCATTCTTTTGAAAAAATCCTATTTGCCACTGACAATTCCAAACATCTTTTACATCAGAATTTATAATATATAATAGTTTAATAATAATTTTTAACCATCATTTGACACCACAATCACTGAAATCAGACCAGGGAAACGAAATTCTGATGTAAAAGATAGTTGCAAATGGTGCAATTTTGAAATTTACGTGGCTAATGGGATTTTTCAAAACATTCAGTCACATGGTGCTTCTTTCCAGTTGTGAATAAATAAACACACATTTTGCTAATCTGCTCTACTATAAAGTTTTATTATTCACTCATACAAACATACTTATATTACATTTCTGTCTAAATCTCACACACTGGACCTTAAATATATGCACTTTTACTTACTTACTACTAAAAAAATATGATTGCAATAATATACTAATACTTCACCGACCTGGACTTTGCCAAGATGTTCTTAATGCGTTCCACTTTGCGATGACGCTCCTCCACCTCCTGAGGACTCAGCGGCTCCTCGCACTCTGAATCCACGTAGCGCTCCGGGATCAGGACTTTCTGAGGCTTGGACAGCTACAGAATAAAAACATTTAAAAAAAACACGTGTTAAGATCAAAACCGAGTCATCGTCGAGCTTGTTATGAGGTCTCCGCACACGCGGAAAAGTCCTGCGTCGTGGAAATGTCAAAATTGACAAGGTGATGATTTCTCCCATATGCTCTGGTGGTTAGGATTCCTGGTTTTCGCCCAGGTGGCCTGGGGTTTGATTCCCAGTATGGGAAACGCAGATCTGGACAATGATAAAACATTTTTTTTACCTTGCCAGTTTAGTTCAAGTCAAGGGCAGAATTGTCCCAGAGTCACTTGGACACAAAACGTCACCTGGTCGCTTTTTTTCGGCCAGTAACAACTTGTGTGTGGACACTTTTATGCTGTTTTTATACTTTTGTCAACCCGGTCCAGCAGCCAGTGTTTATTTAGTTTGGAAATTGTTCGTACCTCTGCACACTTTCTGTTCCTAAACTTACAAAAATGGTAATTTCTTGGACTTGTAGCCGTGTGGTTGTGAATGAAAACAAAGTGGAGGTTTTTGGACAGTTATACGTCTATTGTGCTTTTTAAAAAAAACAAATATATATATATATATATATACCTGTGGGCTTGTGGGGTTTGTCTGCCTTATGTGTGGTCCAGAGTTAGTGTGGTTGGATTGAAATCAGGTGACTGACTCAGCCACTCCAGGATATTCCTGGCTCCTTTGTGGCTTTGGCCTTACATGAAGAGAACATTATCATGTCAATTGATCAAATGAGATCCAGTTAAGGTTTTGAGGTTTTTTTTGAGTCAAGTCTGAACACAAAGGCATCTTCAGTGCACTCGGCAGTGAAATAACCGACCGAGGCTGGTGTGGACAGTGTGAAGCAGCGAGAGCTGCCAGCGCCTGAGGTCATTTCTGTTTATTTCCTGTTTTGCATCTTGTTGTGAATGCTCTACATTCCTGGCTTCCTGTACATAATGCATCTTTCTTCTCACTCGCTTCGCCAGGTTGCTGCTGATGTGGGCAAACCAACCATCTTTGATATGTCTCTGATAGATGTTTACTCTTTTTTTTTGGAGCCACACTGTTGTCATCTTCGCGTCCAACTTCCGTCCAAACAGCAGCTCAAACCATGACGTTGCTTTAGCTCCAGTTACTTTAAAACTTCAAAACTTAACTGTATGTATTAAAGCGGCAACTAACTAATTATTTTCGTAACTGATTCATCCGGAATGACGATGTTCTCGAATGTCTTGTTTTGTCCGCAAACCAAAAGGATTCAGTTTTAATGATTTCTTTGTTATGTGGAGCAAAGAGACAAAGAACATATTCACATTTAAGAAGCTAAAACGATTAGAAATCTTGTTTTAATCATGAAAAAAAGCTTCAAACCCATTAAAGCGGACCTAGAGTGGTCCTGTTGTACATATATGTTAGTTATGGAGGTCTACTTACATACATTAACTTGTTTTTATGGTCAAAAACCTCCTAGTTGCTGTAAACGAGCCGATAGAAATCTCTCCTTACTGAAGCTCTCCTCAGCCACTAGATTTGAGACTCAACTCTCTCACCCAGAAGACAGAGTCTTGTGATTGGCCAGTATATTCAGCACACCCGCTCTCAGAAGCGTAGCTCCCCCCTCTGGAACGGTGGATGCACTGCTACTCATTATCAAAACATTGTTTTAACAGTGTTTAAAAATAGCTTCTTCACGACTCCCTGCCGCAGTCCCTTTTATGACTTTGACCCGGAGTCAGACCCAGAGTCAGAAGACACTGTCGCTCGTGAAACACCTCCACAACGGACGTTATTCTTCTTCTGCGGTTCAATGTACGCAACAGGATGTGCCCGGACTAGTGCCCGGAGCAGGACGATCTGCTGCTCCGGAGAACCGGTGTTTACGTAACCGGACCGGGTTTTTACAGAGATCTCGCTGAGCCTGAGATTACAATAAAACACAGCGTTGTCAGCAGTGGCTGAACTGTTTGTTTAGAACCTTCAGGGCTTCTTAAACAAGGTAATGATGCAGATACACACTAAAAAAACAGCGTTAATTGGAACTTCCGGTCTAGGTCCGCTTTAATGAATGAATAAATTAATCGATTAATTGTTTCAGCTCCAGTACTGTATGTATTGACATAACTTTGACTCATCATCGGCTGCATTTTCTTAACGGAGACCAGGATAACTCACCTCCTTGTTGAGGTCCACGTCGTAATCTAGCGGCTCCAGGTCAACTTCGTCGGCGGGCGGCGTCGTGGCCGTGGAGCGATAGGTCAGCCACTCGTCAGAGTGTGAGCGAGGTCTCTCTTTATGCTCGGGAGGTCTTTCCTCCCCCTGGACACTCCTAACTCCCTGTGCCTCCTCCCCCTGCACAGCCCTCTCGAGCAACTGCAGGTCAAACTCCTGCTCTCGCTTCCACTGGACAACGCACACAGGAAGACAATACATATATATATAGATGCTTTTAGAGAGATGCTTTTTTTCATTTAAATGTAAGACTGGCTTGTCTCACTTTCCTTTGTACTTAATGTGATGAACAGTTTAAAGTGTGTGTTTGAGAGGTAGCATGCATGGATGAGCATGCATGCTTTAAGTGCAGATGAAGACTCGCAGGTCAGAGAATCCTGAACATTCTCTAAAAAAAGACAAACAAAAACAAGGACTGACATGGACACGACAGGTCACTTCATTCACACTGACAAGGTTCACACAAGTCGAAAAACATGGCGATATATACACGTATTCATTAGAAAATAATGTTTTATTTGCAAACATTCATATGTGTATATATAAAAAAAGTGAGTTGTTTTTTTTACTAACAATTAATTAATTAGCAGAAGACAAAAAACACTAGGCAAAACAACTATTGTATGTTTCCATATCATATATGACATACACATTAGTGTTATCTAACACAAGCCTGGGAAGTTTTAACCCATAAATAATAACAATGTTATCTTCATTTTAAGAAAAGAAAGTCTAGTTAGAAAACAGGCGATAATTAGTTAGAGTTGGATTAAATAGGCACTGATTACCTCACGCCAGTGTTTTGGTCAGTAGCAAATACTGTCAGTAGGCACTTTATGTCTCTCTCACACACACACACACACCCACACACAGTACAAGAATGCAAGTACACATTCTTGTACTTGCTGCATACTGAGGACTGGACTTGCTGACAAAGTGAAAAAAAATAAAAAAATTCCACTTTATAAATCAACACAATTACAAATATCTACTTCATGAATGACATCTACAAAGAACTGGTTGCAGTACCACAAAATGTCTGCAGGTGGAGCCCCAGAGCAAAAAGTGTGTGAAACGGGTTTTTGTACCAAATTTAGTATAGCATGTTTCCAACCTAAAGAAGTGATTTCAATGAAAACAAAGTGAGGACCGGCCAAAATGTCCTCACTTTGTAAAAATGTCCTCACTTTGTTGGTTAAAAACCCTCACTGGTCCTCAGTATGCCGCTAGTACAAGAACACACACACAGACACACAGACACACACACACACACACACACACACACACACACACACACACACACACACACACACACACACACACACACACACACACACACACACACACACACACACACACACACACAGATAGAGTGAGCAGGTTATTGTGAAAACACACATACAACAGCATGGTAGTGGTAGTATGGTCAAAGTAAACAATGACCCGGTATAATAGCGAAGAATGGGGAATGAGTGTGAGCATGAAAATCATTCGTCATTCGTGTGTTATGTCTTTAACAGGCAAGAATCAATGGAACTAAAACCCATTTCCTTTTCATAGGAAACTTTTTTCACACACTTTGTTAAAGCAGAAAATGTCACCGGTGATCTGTTTAAACCAGGGCTTCTCAAAGTTTGCCATAAATTACAATAAAACACAGCGTTCTCAGCAGTGGCTGAACTGTTTGTTTTCGAAACTTCAGGGCTTCACGAACAAGGTAATGACGCAGATAGACACTAAAAATACAGCGTTGATTGGAACTTCCGGTCTAGTTCCGCTTTAAACCGAACCATAAGTAAAAAAAAACGTTTGAAGTTTGAACCGAATCGTGGGTTTGGTAAACCGTTACACCCCTGGCGCTTAAACAAGTCAAAATGTCTGCCGTGAAACAGGTCGAGTCAACCGTGAAAACAACATGCATCAAACAAGCCAAGCTGTCTATTACCACACGGCACAAATGTCACTTATACGATTCTACTTTGTGATGTCAGGGACATAGGACGGCGACAACTACGAGAACGACTACAGGTGTGCATTTCTTTGTGTTTGGTGGAAGTCATGCGTGAGAGTGTTGATGTGTGAAGCTGTTCTTGTGACATACTGATCCCAGGTCTGCTGAAAGTGGGCGCGAGGACGAGGTGCGCGGCGTTGAAGGGCTGTGCCGGTCTCCGTGGCTCAGTGTGCGTTTGCGCAGGCGGACGAGGGCCTTCTGGTGCCTCTTCATCCTCTCCAGCTGCTCATCAGCACTCATCTTCCCCCTCTGCTGCTGCTGCTGCTGCTGCTGCTGCTGCTGATACTGCTGCTGCTGCAGCGCCGGATCCCCAGAGTACAGCTGCTCAAAGGCACTTTTTGGTCTCTCCTGAGAGGAGTGGGAGGAAAGGAGAGTTAATAACACGATCAAAAGGTGCAACGGAAGGTAACGGAGTCAAATAGGGGAAGGAAGAGAAAAACAAACCAACAAAAAGAATGGAAAAACATACAGTGCAGCGAGTAATGATAAGAAGGAAGGGAATAAGACAAGTAAAAAGAGAGAAAACAATTTAATTAAATAGAGGTGGACCCCATTCATTGATCAATGAATGAATGAATTAATTAATGAATTAATTCAATAATTAATTCATTAATGAATTAATTCAATAATTAATTCATTCATTTATTCATTGTTTCTAATCAAAGTTTATTTGACAAGGTTTCATGTATTCAGTTCATTTATTTTTTTCATATGGTTAGCTTTTATTTATTTATTCAGTTAAAACCTAGTTTTCATTACAAAAGTACAAAAAAAATGTTTATTAATGTAATAAATATTAATGGAACTGTGTATCATTTGTTTAACCACTTCTTACCTGGCCCTCTTTTTGGAGTCCCTGCTCGAAAATGACATGCCCAAACTAAATAGAATAAATATCTGCAGTTAAAAGCTCTTATGTAGATTATCTTGGTATCGAAATAAAGACAACACTTGTGAGATTCCACTGTAGATGCCACTGTGTCAGAGTAAATGCACATGGAACACAGCATAAATGAAGGATTGTTTTCTCGTCTGAAAAAAAATTGCATTTTAAAGCAAATATCACCTTTAAAATATGCAGTAGGCGCTTAAAAACACATGGAGGTCATGTAACAACATGTGGACATGAGCTGTGCAAAGTCTGATGCTGCTGAAATGAAGCAGAGTAAAATGACAGAGGTTTTACTAAAGAGATGTCTAGGTGTTCTGTCGTTTGGCACAGTTTGGCACCATCTGTGCCATTTGAGATTTCTTAGGCACCAAATTATTAAAAACCCATTTAATTTTATTTACATGTCACTACAGGTCTAAAAAGAACTTGTTTTGAAAAAAAAGTATGATAACTCGCTGTAAATTGATGCTCCCTGTGCGGAGCGTAATAACAACTCTGTGACTCTGCAGCGTCTTCGGTTACTCAGCCACATGACAATGTCAATGTGGGTGAATGACAGCTCGTTATAAACCTCTAAACTCATAGAATCAGGCTCCGGTCTCCAAATGCGTGTGAATCACTTCATTATCGAGACAAAAGGACATAAATACGTATGATGCATTCGTGCGGACATTCACCCTTCTCTAATCAGAACCATCTAATGTCGCTCTGTAATGATCAATCAGACCGGGATCTGTCCCCAAAGCATGCTGGGAAGTGTAGTTCTTCATTAGAAGTGGTTTTGTTCTGGTGGAAAGAACTTGTTTTGATCAACAGCAAAGGTAAGACAACATTTCTGCTTGTATTTCTTGAAAGTCAGTTGTTGTTTTGCTCTTATTTTTTGGGCTGGATCAGTGAATCTTGGCCGTAGAGTGATAAAAAAATAGTACCGTTAGAATCTGTGGATTCTCTGCTGTCCAACCGACACATGTTTTTTTTTGTTTACCGCTCCTGCTGGTTTGATCCATCTGTGTTTTAACTGTGTTTCGTGAACATAAGAATGGTTTATATGAGCTTTTAGCTGAGTTTCTGACCTTTCTGTGGGTATGCAGCATGTCTGTGTTTATTAAAGTTAGATATGGTTTTATGACGCTCTTGTTGCTGCCTGTTATAGGTTGTCAAATAGAGAAAAATGTGATTTCTCAAGATCAGAATCAGTGTAGGCCATTTAGTAAAAAAAAAAAAGAGAAAACAAATGAAAATGTGATTTCTAAATACTGGAAAACATAAATATTGAGATCTAATAAGTAGTCGCATTTTACTATATTGGCACTATTCCATTCCCCCCCCCCCATACACACACACACAGGGAAGAGATAATATGCAAACTCCCCACAGAAAAGAGGCTTATGTTCACTCTACTATTTGATTATTCTTATTTCATTCTGAGTCTCACCTTCATGCCGGCAGCTGAGACTGCTCTTCTGATGGTCACATACGAGGAGATGCTTGAGGACTGATTTAGTCTGAGGGAGGAGCCAGCTGAGGAAAAGCTAATATTAGGACACTGTTCTCAACATGATGGCAATATCTACTTGGTAATAAAGACATATGACAGAAATATCTGAGTAATATGGTGAGTGGAATTTAGGGCTGCACTATATCAGGAAAATCATGCGCTGCGCGATAATGGTGCTGAACACTGCGGTGGCGCTGTCGCTCACGATAACTTAGGAGATTCAAAAACTAGTTTGTTTTGTTATATTGTTAAATATTTAAAAAAAACAGACAAAAAAAAGTTTTTCTTTCCTAAATATTTTTGAAAAAAAAAAGTTTTCCTGAAATTATTTTGGGAAAAAAGTTTCCTTGAAATTTAATTTTTTGAAAAAAAAAAAAAAAAAAATTCAGGAAACAGAAAAAAAAACTTTTTGAAAGAAAAAAAGAAAAATTTACTTTAACGGAAAAAAAATAATCAGAAAACCTTTGCACAACAAACAAAAGTATGACCAAAAATTTTACCAAAAAGTTATAGTTCAGTATGTTGTCCAAAAATTAACACAAATTGGAATAATTGTTAATATTAAACAGTTAATTAATGCTTAATAATGTACTAACTAACATCAATTAAGGGACCCTTATTGTAAAGAAACACTGAAAAACACACACTGATGTCAGATAAAACTTAGGAGCATACCAATGTAGAGGGATGTGGGGGATACGCAGATGTTTGCACACGCCAACGATAGATTTTTGGTTATATTGTGCAGCCCTAGAGGAATTTATGTCAAATTGCTTATGGGAAACCGATGGACCACATACCTCTGCTCGGTAACGTCTGGTAACCTCCATCATGTCCAGATGCTATGACGGTGATGTGGCTGGCGCCGTCTCCGGCCCCCATGAGCTCAGGGTCACTCAGGAACGGCCTGAGTTCCACCTGAGGAGCACAGACACAGATTAGACACTCATAAAAAAGTGCAGACTTTCAAACAGCACACAGAGATAACGTGTATGTACCTTACTGTCTCCGTTCGTGTATTGGCCAATCTCTCTGTCTCTCTTGCGTTCGTCCGACTGTCGCTTGAGGCCGCGTACGGAAGTGTGTCTGATGACCGTTGTCTCCCGGGGCAACGGGGGCACGGCAGGGGGGTGTTCATCGGGACTGTAGAGCTGAGGTAGAGGAGGTCGGGGAGGCACATCTTCCTCACACTGCACACAGGAAACCACTGCTGAGGAACACTTGAGCAGCCAAAAGTCATCAGACCAACACGAGCTGCGTATTAGTGTAAATCCATTTTTGCACACAAAGACAACCTTTAGTTTGCAGGAAGCAGACAAAGTAGCGTCCACGGACGAGGGTCACTCACGCACTCACCCATTTAAACCCACTGGTGACGGTGGCAGAGTGGTGTAACAGCTGCTGACAGGGGCTGGAGCACAGGGTGGGAGGTGTATGGCTACTGGGGCTGAGGTGGGGGCTGTGCTGCTGCTGCTGGGAAAGCCTCATGTCCACGGCAGACGAGCTCCCAGACACACAAGGCACTGATGATGCCGACACTGAAGGCACAAATTTCCTCTCTGGGGAGTTTAATGTATATCAATCAATCAATCAATCAATCAATCAATCAGATTTATTTATATAGCACAGGGGTTATAAAGTTCTGATACCTGAGGGCAAATTTAGGAACCCAACATTGGACTGAGGGCCACCAAAGGAAAAAAAACCCAGAAATAAATCCCATTTGTAATCATTTTAATGAGCAGATTGCAGTTCTACAGTTTAGCGTTAAGTAATATAAGCGTTAATATAATGTAATTTAAGCATTAATATAATAACACTTTATAAATTACTGGGTAATTACCCGGTATTTTGGCCATTGTTCTTACCTTCTAATTACAGGTTAATACCAAGTAACACATTTCTGTTACCATATATTTACTGGGTAAATAGCTAGTAATTGGGGGCTGTAGCTACCTGCTTATTACCAGCTTATAACCCAATAATACACTAAAATTCACCATATAGAAACCAGGTAAATACCCAGTATTTTTGTTTACACTTATTGGTCTGTGTCCAGTAATGTCCTGGATTAAAACAATCAACTGTAATTCATTGCGGGGCCGCCAGAAATGTTTCTGCGGGCCGCCATTGGCCCCCGGGCCGACACTTTGAGAACCAATGATATAGCACATTTAAACATGACTCGCATCAATCAATCTAAGTGCTTTACAAAGACGGGACATGAACATGAAGACACGATAAAGACAGTGCTGACTTTACCCCATGGGAAATATTCACTACATTTGTATAGGATTAAGAGCACTGTGCGAAATACAAGGGGGTCTGGGGGGGGTTAGACCCCCCTGATTGACATTCAAGACCCCCTGAAATCCTCAAATGCAAAATTTGAGGGGGGGGGGGGTCTAAACATGTTACAGTGTAATTGGAAAGCATGTTTTTTTTCCTAAGGATTTTTGTAATTTCAGTTGTACATAAATGATCTACATACATAATACACTTTGCATTCTTTCTTGTCCTTTTCAACCAGTCAAAATGTAAATTATTGTATTTCTAATTGTGTATTTTTAATGTATTAATTCATTGCTTTCCAAATGGCGCTGTGGAAAAGGCCCCACACAAGCCCACTTCTGACAGGGAATTTTGCCAATACTGCAGGGTGGCACCTGTGGTGGTGACACAGTATTGTGCAGCAAATGGGAGATTATTATTAATGGGTATTTCGCACACTGATTAAGAGCTTAATGATCAGAGAGAGTGGCACGATCACACAGACTGGTCTTACCTGGGTTGGTGACAGAGGAGATAGTGACTTTGTAGTTGGCTTTGCTGGAGCTGAGACCTGCGATGACATCCTCAATCCTCCACAGCTCCTTTCTGAGCTGCACTTTCTCCTGCTACTCGCAGAGAAACACGGAAAACAAGCAGTTATACGAGAGTTCAGAAATCAGATTTCAGAAAATTATTACTTTTTTTTTGCTGTGCAAAATCTAGATAAAATCCATGTATGCAAAAAAAAAATCGGATTTCTTTTCTAGCAGTGTGAACAAAGCCTATGTTGTTATATAATATATATTTTAATATACTGTATAATATAACGTATACAGTACAGTAAAAATATTAGTTTTGTGAAAATTGTTGTTTTTTCATCAGAATTTCGACTTTTATCTCATAATTGGGACTTTTTATCTCATAATTATGACTTTTTATCAAGTACTAAAATATGTTTTAGGCTAAACTGGCTGCAAAAGATTTAATAGGAGCATTAAGACAGAAAAGAATCTCAGTATGTCTGTCTTCTCTTTGTTGCTGATGAATTTCGGCCTTGTCATCTAGGAATATATCCCCCCAAACCTGGTCCTTTCTATTATTATTATTATTATTATTATTATTTATTTATTATATTTACATAGTTAGATGACATCATTTGTGGGGTTCACATAATGTTGCAGAACTTGTGCAGTAGACACGAAGCTTAATATTAAATAATACAGAGTGTGTGCCTTCTCTTTGGGCAGACAGAGAGGTTTTTAATTCAAAGCGATCGTGTGAACACAGGTATCAAACAAACAGAATTATTTGCGTTCACGCACACACACACACACACACGCGCACACACACAGTGTGACTGCTTGTGTTTGTTAGCTGAGATCACTGAGGCACAGACCTGAGACAGATCACTGCGGTTCATGTGTCCCTGCAGGGCCGATCTCAGCAAGTCCACGTCTCTCTCCAGCCGGCTGTACTCGTTCCACGCGTTCTCCATCTCCTGCAGAACAAACAAAGCAGGCACACAAACACACACACACGTTCACGCTTTCATGAGATGAGAAACAAGCATCCAGAGAGCGCTTGTGTGTGTGTGTACCCCATATCACACCAACCAACCACCACTCATTTTAATGTTTCACAGCTCCGCCCACACCGATGTGTGCGTGAGGTGAAGGAGTTACTCCTGTTTTAAGTTTTCTTACTTTGTTTGGATTTTGTTTCCACCTTTCACTTTGACCTTTGCATTTTTTAAATGATTGAAAATTACTTTTTTTTTGCTATTTTTAAAATCATGTGGTTTCTTTTGAATATCTTCACGCATCTCTTTGCTTCGCCCGTGGGCCTCAGAGGTTCATCCCCGAACAATCATTCTGAGAGTGTCACAGCCGAGATGAAACGCTGCACCGGCTGCAGTGACCAACAAAAGAGGAACGACTAAAAATAGAATGGACTTTTCTAACCTTCTGAAACTAAACGAAGCAACGAAACTCCAACAATGAAGTCAAACAATCTGCATTTTTAATTACATCACCATTCAAAAGTTCGCTTAGACATGACCTTATTTTTTAAGGAAAAGCCCTTTTTTTTCAATTAATCTAACATTAAATGAATCAAAAATACACTCTACCCATGGCCTGGATAGGTATCCTATAGAATTTTATAAAAAGTTCATTGATAAACTAAGCCCACATTCTTCTTAAAATGTTTAATGACTCTTTGGATCAGGGAACCTTACCTCAAACCCTCACATAACCTTATTGTTAAAGACAGTATTGAGTACGTGGCTGACAGGGGCAAACGCACTGCAAAACCCAAAACACCAGCAAAAAAGAAAACGCCGGCAAATAAGAAAACGGAAGTGCTCCGGGTCTGTGGGGGCGCTGTCGTGCAGGTCTTCGACCAACCTGTAAAACTTTTTTTTCAATAAACTTTGTTTAAACTTGTCCAGTACACATATACACATACATACAAAATACCTCAAAGGGAATACAACATTGCATATCGTCGATCTATTTATCAAAACTAAAATAGAATAAATACAATCTACAAGGCTTTGTTGAGAATAAATACAACAGTGAAAACAAATCAATCACAACAAGGCAATAAAGGCAAGGTTACAATCCAGGTATCCTTTCTTAATGACGAGATGCAATTTTATATTCCCTTTGAGGTATTTTGTATATGTGTATATGTGTACTGGAAAAGTTTAAATAAAGTTTAGCATCAGTTCGAAGACCTGCACGACAGCGCCCCCACAGACCCGGAGCACTTCCGTTTTCTTACTTTCCGGTGTTTTCTTATTTGCTGATGTTTTGGGGTTTGCCCCTGTCGGCCACCATAATTTAGTGCGGTTCATACACGCAGATCTCACTTTTGAATAATGATTGATAGACTATAAAATTCCTAGCTAAAATACTTGCACAGAGATTTCTCAAATATTCGCAGACTTCTTAAAGTGGACCTAGAGTGTTCCTGTTGCACATATATGTTAGTTATGGAGGTCTACTTACATACATTATCTTGTTTTTATGGTCAAAAACCTCTTAGTTGCTGTAAACGAGCCGATAGAATTGAGTCTTGTGATTGGCCAGTATATTCAGCTCCCCCCTCTGGAAGGGTGGATGCACTGCTCCTCATTATCAAAACATTGTTTTGAGTCACATCTTTTTCGTTATTTCCAGATCCGTAACTTTCAGCCAAGTTGAAAAATTCAGTTTTTCCCAAACACCCCCACCTGATTCTGCAGTCCACTCAATTTTGGACATTCCTACCAGTCAAAAGGGCCTCATTTCCAGAATATATACTTCAATATCACAACTCACATGAGACCTCACTTGATCAAATAAGGAAAAACCTGGGAGGAGGAGCTGGGTTGACCTATGGCTGACAATGACTGGGAGGAGGCACTCAGCACATCTTGTGCAAGGCTGAGTTTAATACAGTTTAAAGTGATCCACCGCACTTATTTTACCAATTCTAAACTTATATCCTGATGTCACAGATACCTATTTTTAGTCATTTGTCCAAATGTCTAAGTGTTACATTGCCACCAAGCATAGAAGTTGGTATTTTTGGGGTAATACCAAATCATGAGAGTTTTAGAAAGTGGGCAAAAGACACTATTGCTTTTACGAGGAGGAGAATACTACGAGGATGGAAGTCACAGTCGCTTGCCCACATGGCTGAAAGACCTTATGATGTTCCTCAATCGAGAAAAACATAAATACAATTTAATTTAAGAAAATTAAAAACTCTTGAAGATTTTGAGATGCACTGTCCTTCGGCTTATGCCTCAGGGTTCTCAGAGTACAATTTGACCCTGTTGCCTTATTCCCTAGCTGATTTGTTTAACCTCCCCCCACTTTTTTTTCCTTCTGTTTCCAATGACATACACATGGATGGTGCAGATGATGCGTACTTCTCAACTTAATCTCAATAACCACATTATGTTCTGCTCCACTGACATATCGAATGTATGTTGCATTATGCATTTTTTTTGTGTGTGTGTGTGTGTGTGTGTATGTCTTTTGTATAATTTTGTGTATATTGTAATCTGTACAGTGTAGACAGTGTAGTGTGAATGACTGGGGAGGGTGGGGAAATGAAAGGGTGCGCATTTGAAGAAAATTGGAAAATAAGCCTTTTGATATAAATTGCTCTTTGTTTTAACTTGTGAAATCAGTAAAAAATATATATATATATATAAAAAAGAAAAAGAAATACACTATACATTGTTAATGTGGTAAACAACTATTCTAGCTGCAAACATCTGGTTTTTAATGGAATATGTACATAGGTGTATAGAGGCACATTTCCAGTGTTCTAAGGCTATTGGATGATTAGAAAACCCTTGTGCAATGATGTTAGCACAGCTGAAAACAGTTTTGCTGGTTCTTTGACGAAAGGGCAAAATGATTATTTTGAATAAAAATCATTATTTCTAATCTTGTCAATGTCTTGACTATTTTCTATTCATTTTGCAACTCTTTTGATGAATAAAAGTGTGACTTTTAATGGAAAACACACATAAATTGTATCGGTGACCCCAAACTTTTATAGTATAAGATCTTGTGAGTACAGTAATCTGTGAGTATCTCCTCTCACCGTGGACACCTGGGAGATTTCAGCCCTGATGTGCACCACATCCTCTTGTAGTAATTTCTGCTGATAGGCGATCTTCTCAGCGTGAGCTGGGTGGTCTCTGTACTGCTCCATCTGCTGGTGGGAAACGTCCAGCACAGACTCTAACTTGTCCTGGGAAAGGGACACAGATCCCACAACCTGTACTCCACACTGATACAGACACGGAGTTAATAAGTAAGAAGAGAATAAAATCCATAAAAACAAAAAACCTTGTCTTCCTTCAAAGTGCGTATCTTGGCCTCTAACTCCTGCAGAATCTTGTCTTGTTCACACAGTCGACTTAATTTCACCTAAAGACAGAAAAACACATTGAAATAACAAGTAAAGATGCAACAAAAACACATTTTTTTCTAATGACTAATGACTCATCTAAGAGAGGAGATTTAAATAAATGTTTCATTCATTCTCATTTTAACAATGCGGATGAATTGATTGTCTGGTGTCTGTAAATGTGTCAGTGAGGCATAGAAATGTGTTTGTGAATCCCAGACGGATTCTTTTCATCATATCAAAAGGACTCTATACTGTCTGGATCTGGTGATACACAATTTGAGTAATCCTAATCAAAAAAATCCATATTTTCAAATTCACTTTTGGTGGGAAAAACATCTTAATTGAGAGTGACAGATTTGTTTTCCCAGAAATGGGTTATGTGTTTATGAAAACAGCATCACATTGCCTACTTCACAGTCTTTCGCACACAGTGTTTTCTCTCTCTCTCTCTCTTTCTCAGATCTATTTATCATTCTGTTCAATTAATAATTAAGCTGTTTTTTTTATATTTTTGCTGCTGTATATTGTTGTTTTTAATTGCATAAAATATTCATGGCTCAGACAAAATAACTGGCGATCGTCTTATAAATTGTTAAAACGGAAAACAATGCTAATGATGAAACGGCAGCACGTCCCGTCTTATTTACCTCTGTTTAGCGGGAAACAAAGAGCAGGATTGAGCAAATCAAACTGAAAAATTTAGCAGCTCCACATCTTAAAAACTCCCATTACATGTATTTTTCCCTTTAAATTGCAGGGAAGAAAAAAAATAAAAGCTGCGGTCGATATACTTTCGGGCCCTGACTGTGCAGCGAGAGCGCGGGTGTCCCCACAGTGTTGCAAAATGTACATAAGTACCCTTCCCTTTCGCCGCCTCTGTTTACCACAACTTAAAAAACACGCGCGCACACAAAAACCACACTAGAACACACAGTAAAAAAAAGTCGAGCTGAAGTCAGCTGCTTCTCTGTAGTGGATCACTAGAAGTCCAAAAAAGGAGATCTTAAAGGAAAAAAAAAAGACATGGATAAACAGCGTTCCTGTGTGACTGCTTCTTCAAAAAAAATCCTGACACCATAATGATTAACTTACATCAGCATCGCTTTCTGCTATTTTCACAGGCCTGGAAGCTCTGTCTTTTTTTAAACTCTCTCGTCCAGTAACCTGAAATTCCCAACAGGCCACACGTCACATGTTTATCGTCAGTAATCAAATGACACGGGTTGAAAAATTTTCTTCTTTCTTAAACCTCATGCTTTTGAATTGACGGATGATGATGATGATGATGATGATGAAGTGCTCGGATTTTCAGCGTAGCAGAGAGAGACTTGCGTGACAAATCAGACGAATGGAAAACAAGACAGAAAAAAGCAAGGATTTGCTGGTTTCTGTACCTTTGTTTGTACTGAAGGAACCATCAAATCTAAAAAGATGCTCTTTTTTGGATGCTTAATTTCATTTATTTCTTTATACTGTATGAACAGAAGAGACATTTTCTTTTCTGTCATTCGTTTTTCATTGTTGTTATTAACTACTGACATAACGTTAATAAAACCACAGCATGTTACTTTGTTAACTGTTAAACTGTAGTTACATTGAGTTTCATGACAGTGTGCTAACATGTATATGTATAACATTGGTTCTCAAAGTGCGGCCCGGGGGCCAATTGCGGCCCGCAGAAACATTTCTGGCGGCCCGCAATGAATTACAGTTGATAGTTTTAATCCAGGAGCGACTAAGCTTGTTAAATGTTTATTGGACATTACTGGATACAGACCAATAAGTGTAAACAAAAATACTGGGTATTTACCTGGTTTCTATATGGTGAATTTTAGTGTATTATTGGGTTATAAGCTGGTAATAAGCAGGTAGCTACAGCCCCCAATTACTAGCTATTTACCAAGTAAATATATGGTAACATAAATGTGTTACTTGGTATTAACCTGTAATTAGAAGGTAAGAACAATGGCCAAAATACTGGGTAATTACCCAATAAATTATAAAGCATTATTTTATTAATGCTTAAATTACATTATATTAACGCTTATATTACTTAACGCTAAACTGTAGAACTGCAATCTGGTCATTAAAATGATTACAAATGGGATTTATTTCAGGTTTTTTTTGTTCCTTTGGCGGCCCTCAGTCCAATGTTGGGTTCCTAAATTTGCCCTCAGGTATCAAAACTTTGAGAACCCCTGATGTATAACATGTATATGCTGTACATCAGGGGCCTCAAAAAGACCTGGGGGCCACTGAACTTCTAGGCTGGACAGGAGGGGGCCGGTTGAAGATTCCAAATGCTCAGGAAAAATGTTTTATTGTATTATTTAATGTATTATTAATATATTATAATATATATATATATATATATATATTATATATCACGCAATGACAAAAGCAAAGTGAAGATATATTAAAGTAACACATTCAGAAATGCTTCACAGCGTGCAACGAAAAACACTTTCCCCATCACAACTTCCTTTCCATCATCGCATCATCATCTCATTCACGATGGCACAATCCCGGACAACCTCTCAGGCATGCAGCAGAACCCAAACGCTCAAAAAGACTCAATGAAACGATCATCTGATTTCAATTTCTGATCAATAATTTGTGGATTCGGTTTGAAACAAGAAACAGGAAGTGATTACTCTGGACGCACTCAATGTGACTTTCCTCCGGTCCACAATCGGACCATTGTGTTGCGATGTTAAAACATACATTACAGAGTAATCATTAATTACAAGCCAAATGAGCTGAATACAGCCACTTTTCCATTTGTGTTATTTCTAACACAGATAATAATAATAATGATAAACTGATCATACGAATATAAATTGAGAAGCCAAATCTTTTGATCATTTCATCTCAGTCGCGTGTCTTTTTGTTGGATTCATTGAAGAGGAAAGTGTCTTGTTGTTGGACAATCAAACCAACACGCTAAAACTAGATGTTCATTCCATTGTAAGAGGACAGTATATACGACAGTGCAGATCAGAAGAGAACAGAACAGAGGGATAAAGGAGGAACACGGTGGCAGATGTTGGAGACGGCGGCAGCAGGAAAAGACACAGCACTACAGTCCAAAAGAAAGAAAGATGAAGCAGAAGATGAAAAGGACAAGAGTGGCATTTACTCTGTCGGGGCCCACCTTCAGATCTAGATACTCCAGGTCCTTCTTCAGTTGAATGTAAGTATCATCAGCCTTTAAATGAGCAGTGGAGACATAAATCATTTGAAATGAAGCTGCAAAGGATAATGGGTAACCAGATGACTCTTAAGGCCTTTATTAGCCGTTTAGCTGTTTATGGCTGAACTTTTAATTAACTTGGATCTCAATTACAGTTTGCTTCTTCTACCTCTGTATTTTTATCTACAGCGAGCAGAAACCAAACTGTAATTACATAATGGATTGTGCGCTGGTTTAATGTCTCGTGTTTGACCTCATACAACATGCAACACAGGTTTTTTTTTTTGTGCATGACATGTGGTGAGACCGAGTGTTTACGCTCCTTCATATGAGTGCAGAGAATGACCAGAGAATGGTTGTGGATGTGAGGGGAAACTGGGTGGAGCAGCTTCAGGGCACTTAAGAGGAGCTGTGGCCTGATGTGCTGCTGCACATTGATAACACCACAAGCGAAACTATTCATCAGATTACACAGAGATGCACATGTAGAAGTTTTGAAATGCAGGCATGGTTGCCAGGCAACATGCTTCAAATAAAAGCACATTACTTAGAATATAGCGTCAGAACAAAGTGGATTAAGACACTGATGTAAAGCTAAAAAGGCTGAAGTGTGATGCAGCCCATGCCAAGATGACGGAACAACAGGCACAAGAGTCTTTAATTTATGACAGGGAAGTAAATGTATGGAACTGGCGAAGGTCGATGAGCACCATAATGCACTGGCAGGAGGGGGTTAAGGAAGTACGAGGGCCCCTGACCTGCATGCTGGGGCCCAGAAGGCCGTTGTGCTGGTGGTGCTGGAGGTGAGCGAACGCATAGCTGGGGCTATGCACACCAGCCATCTTGGCCTGATGCCTCCGGAGCTGAATGAGGAGCAGAGTCAGCTCCTCTGGCTGTAGCCAAGACCCGGGTTTCGGGTTTGGGGTTTGGGGGGGGGGCCAGGAGCCCAGTGAAAGCACAGAGAATATGAACGTTTGAGAACCATGTGGGCAGAACAGAGGCTGAGCTCTGTTAATGTTTAAAAACTAGAGCTGATCTGTGGTCATGTGATAGACAAATGATCAGAATGGATATAACTTATACAAATATACACTACCGTTCAAAAGTTTGGGCTCACCCGTACAATTTGTTTGTGTTTTCCATTAAAAGTCACACTTTTATTCATCAAAAGAGTTGCAAAATGAATAGAAAATATAGTGAGTTAATGGTCTCAATCACTAGTTCCAGGTCTTCTTCAATAGGACGTGGTAAACTACGGCACATGAATGGACACCATGACTTCAGCCTCTGCTGTGTCCTGAGAACATCTTTGCCTGTGTTTTATGATTGGATCTAAGGATACATTCAGGCAGAGGTGGAAAGCAACTAAATACATTTTACTCAAGTTACTGTATTGAATACTTTTTTTGTGTTACAATTTAAAATCGGGATTTTGTATTTTACTTGAGTACGTATTGACTCAAGTATTGTACTTAGTTACTTTATAAATCCTATCCGTTACTGAGTAAAAATAAAAATTCAGCACAATGAAGACCTACAGGGGGAAAATATACACCAGAACCAGACGAATGATGATGTGATTAGCACCAGCAAAAGTGATGCGCCGGGCGCGTGAGCTCCAAAATAGTTTTGGATTTCTGACCCCTTGTCATATTACTACTATCCTCACACCCCACGCAAAGTAACTAAGTAATTTTACTTAAAGTACATTTCAAATGAACTACTTTTTACTTCTACTTGAGTAAGATTTCATCAAAGTATTAGTACTTTTACTTGGGTACAATATTTTAGTAGTTTTTCCACCTCTGCATTCAGGAAAGAAGGATCGGAAGCGTTCATGTCCTGGATGTGATCAGATCACTCGGGACAGATGTTCTGAACACAGTCTACGAGAATAAGGCTGGCTTTAGGCGGCAACGCTCCTGGGTGAAACCGACAAAATATATTATCAGATGTGCCTTTCGTTTAGACGGCGACGGCGTTTTTGGGTGCTTAAAAACGCAAAAAAATGAACCCACCCTCCGGAGTGGAAATCTTAAAAACGCTCCGCTGTCGCGTTCCCGTCTAAAGGATTGAAAACGCAAAAATGTTCTCTGAGCTGCTCACGCTGGCTTATCCTCCTGTACGCGTTGACGTCAGATCCATGTGCAGTACAGACAAACAACAACAAACATGTCAAATTATTATCCATCAGTCGGACATTCAAGTTCCCTTAGCTGCTCTGATACCTATCCAAGCGTCATTTCAGCAATTACGCCGAGTTAATGTTTTGGTTTTTCGACTGTGGGCTACTCAGCGCTACTAGAGAGAAGTAGAAGGACGTTTCAGCGCATGCGCATGCTCCTGGTTTTTTTGTATGACAGTGCTTCACAGTGCCACCTAGCCACCTGGCATGCATACTACATCAAATTTCACACACGTTTTCGTCACCGCGTGCATGCAGATATCCACCCCAAAGACGCTCGTCTAAACGCGAAATAAAAAGTGGGAACGCAACGGCCACTTTTAGCGGTTTGTGTTCAGATCGTTGTCGTGTAAAGCCAGCCTAAATCAAGTGATGTACTACGTAGAGAGTACATAGAGAGGAATCGTACCGTTTTTCCATGTAGGCTTGGAGCGCTGACAGTGTGTGTGATGTAGCCCATGGCTGGCATGGATCTTCTCTCCAACTGTGACGTCTGCGGACAAAAGAAAATCGGTAAACTTGTTACGACACATCTCAGGGCGCTTTCACACCACTAGTTTGATTATTTGATCCGCACCAGGCAATACAATTGTTATTATGTAACATATGACTCCAGTGTGGTCCGCTTTCACACCAGCAAACGAACCAAAATTGGCCCGATTGACGTTTCATCAATGTGTTTATATCTTCCGGTAGAAAAGCGCCAATTTTGACTCACTATGGAGCAACACGTTCGCACATTGCTACTTGCTCTGATCTTCGTTTATTACATTCTCTGTATTGGCCATTTTTGGCAAAATATCCAATTTGAGAATGAGTCACGGCTGCGGGTGGAGAACAATCTGCTGATGCGCCGGAGTCGGCAAAGAAGTATAGCGCGTCATTTCAGGCAGAGGAGACGCGCTATTTTCATGAATGTGGTCGTGCTAACTATGAGATGAAGATTGCTCCAAAGACCTACAAGGTAGGCTATGTCCATGGCATTTACTGCAGAATATGGTTTGGACCCGAGTTCGCGTTCTCACCAGAGGGACCGCACCAGAGTCTGACATTTGGTGCGGAGTCAAGCGGACCGAGTCCACCTCTTTTTGGCGGTCTCGGTCCGCTTGATTTGGTGCGGACCCGAGCGCGATTGATGCTTTCACACCAACGAAAACAAAAACGAACTAGAGTTTTTGGTTGGAATGGATCGTTTTTGTGCGCACCAACTGCTGTTGGTGTGAAAGCGCCCTTAGAGACTCAAACCAAACAGAATGAAGTCGTCTTCGGCAGTGTTCGACCACTCCATCACACCAAATCAAAGTTGAACCATCGCCTCCGAGTCGAAAAAACAAGATTTGACGACGCGGCAGATTTATTTTTCTTCCATCTATCCTCTTCTCCCCTTTCATCACTCCTCGACTTTTTTTTTTTTTTATTTTCAAAACAAGGTGCGCCGTGAGTTTCTGCCGCTACAGGGCGAGGAGAATCTGACGTTTTTGCTTAACACACAGAATAAGCGAAAAAAAAAAACGAACCCGGGCGCCAGCCACAGAACCTTAA
Organism: Microchirus variegatus; assembly: GCF_963457635.1. Classification (NCBI taxonomy): domain Eukaryota; kingdom Metazoa; phylum Chordata; class Actinopteri; order Pleuronectiformes; family Soleidae; genus Microchirus; species Microchirus variegatus. Next base: position 27,984,714 of record NC_139807.1, on the reverse strand, counting down.
AAGAACACAAACAACAAGAGATTTAATTAACTACACATAAATTATACTAAACCTGCTTTCTTAAAATAACATTTGTTTGCTAGCAGCGAGAGCAGCACTGTGAGCCATTCCCGCTGAGATTCCCATGCCACTATTTTTTTTGCTGTATAATAGGTTTTTTATTTAAATGCGAGATCAGAAGAAAGAGACCGCTGCTGATGGTTGAGATACAGTGGAGATGTTTATAGGGTGCTGAGGAGCCCTGGGCAAATTAGATTAGCCGCTAATAAAACATACTTCTTAATGATATTCCACAGAGGTACAGATTGCTATTACTTAAGCGCATGCACTACAGCCAGAGAGAGAGAGAAGCATCAGTCTCAAAGATGCTGGCTGCACCAAAACTAAAGTTCATTACCGACTAAATTTAGTTCCCATAAACATTGCTCACTGCGGGCTGCCTTTGTTGAATATGTTTCTTCTTCTTCTTCTTTTTCTTCTAAGGGTTTTTTTTTTCCATAATTGTGCGTCACTCTATTTTATGGTTATAATTAGTGTCCCAACACCAGGGTGAGTGATGGAGGAAACGGAGCATCTGCGACACTTTGTTTACTTGTGTACGGCTAATGGGGTCGGTCGTGAGGCTTGTGTGCGCCGGCGAATGCGGTGACGGTTTGGAGGGAGATCGTTTCACATGTGGAGGGTGTGGTGGGGAGACAGCCAGGGTGTGGATGACAGGAACGTCCCCCCATCGCTCCGTCTCCTGCGGTAGCGGCGTAGCAGTCTGAAACGCTGCGACGGTTTTTTGGTGGGGGAGAGCGAGCTTTTTTTTTTGACTCACATGGGCTCGTGCCACCTGTGGAGCGGGGGACGGCGGGCGGGAGGTGGGGGGGGCGGGGTGTTGGGCGTGGACTGTGTGAATCTGCGAATGATTCACATGAGCATCAAAGTGTGTGCGGAGCCTTCTCATGCTCCTCGTTCTGATCTTCTCATGGTGTCATTGGTATCTCGCATCCTCCAACCCAAGGCTACTGTGAGAATGGAAGCTTTGTTATTTGCCTTTTTCGTGTGAAATAACACATTTTTCCTGAACTCCCAGTCAAATGACAGAGCACTGACATTTACTGTGGGCCAGCACTGCAACGTGACAGCAGCATA